>NC_059109.1:127721976-128038226 GCF_020740685.1 Jaculus jaculus | reverse complement strand
ATAACTAGTTACACACAGAGCCAGGGGAACAGGACCCGCCCGGTGCCAGCCCCCTGCTGATGCTTCCGGGAGTCAAAAGCAATGGCCGGGAAGCCTGGTGTCTGCCAAGGAGACGCTTCAGGATGTGTGGGGCCAAGGGGGTTACAGGGATAGGAGAAGGCTCCTGGGTTTGGGGAATGGACTGAACCACTAGCAGATGCCAGGTAGTTCAGATCCCACTGGGGCCTCGGGGTTTTTTGGGGGTCCTGGGGACACCTCTCTTCTCCCTGCATATGACTTCCTGGCCATGGCACCGTCCCTGCCAAGTGCTGAAGTCACTATAGGTTCTCACAGGATCAGTGTCACGGGGCAGTTGACTGTTCCTTTAGTGTGCGGAGTTAAAAATGACACGTTGGCTAAAAGTAAGCGAAGCCATGGAGCCCAGTGACAAGGACGTCGGTGAATAATTACTGGGCTGACACACAGTGGCCTCGTTTCAAGGAGGCTCATCCTTCAGCCTGTCGCCTTCTCCGCATGGTGCGGCCAGACCTGCGGGAGAGTCCCTTAATGAAATCTTAGTTGTGAAGAGACGAGACGCATCTGCTTCCTCTGCCTTCACTCTTACTCATTTGGTGAAGTTTTTCTGAAAAAAAAAAAAGTTTTTCTCCTAGAGAGAACTGGATGGTCATTGTCTTCTTCTTCCTCTGTGAGGAGGAACGCCGTGGCGCCACGTCATGCCATCCATTGTCCTTTTAAGGATCCGTCACGATGTGTCATTTGGAGCTACAGCTCCTGGGAAATAACAATGTCCTTCTTTAACACATGGTCACGGTGTGATTTCCTCCGCACAGAGTATAGACCTTCCCGTTTCCATGGCAATGACCTCTGGCTTCAATGTGGCTGCTACTTTCTGTCACTTCTGGGGTTCGGCTATTGATACTTTCAGGATTTGGAACCCCTGGAACGTCCCTGAGCTTAACACCCTCTCCCCGCCCTTTCCCCAGATGGCTCCCTCACCTCCTGTCTGGGGTCCTGGACAACTCTCTAGCTATGCTGACACAGTATAGATCGTGACACTATATAGTTCGTGTGTCTGGCAGGTAAAAACCCCACTTTAAGACTCACAGACTTCCTTTGGCATCTACATCAACTGTCAATCAAGGCAATCGCGCCTCAGGGCTGCTGGGGAAGCCCAGTGATGTAGGTGCTCCTTGGTGGCTATTAGGCCCTTGATCTGTGTCTGTCTGAATTAGAAGCCACTTCCGAGATACCAGGAACCCAGGGCCCCTCCTCTTCTGCCTTCCGCCTTGACAACACATGTGAAGTGTTGTTCTTATAGGTAATATGTCACAGTTCTTGCACAATCAAATCAGTACCGTGGGGGCAGAGTGCACAGATGGTGTCAGAGATCTGGTTGCCCTTCCCTCCAGCAGTGCCTTTGGGGACACCAGGGTGAGCCCTGTCCTAGGACCCATGAGGCCTGTTTGGACCAAGAAAGGTGGGTGAGTATCCCAAGCATTTGAATTGGGAGGACTTCAGTCAGCAGGTCCAAGTCACCTCTTCCAGGTACCGCCTGCAGATTCTTCTCTAGTCCATCCAGCATGCTCTCTGTGAAAGGTCCTCAGGTCAGGTGGCATCAATGGAGCCCAGGTGCACCTGTTCCCACCAAGGAGTGGCTGTACCTCAGCCTCAAGCCTCAAGATAAACTATGCAGTCCTGGTGACAGTCCCATCGTATCACCTAGCGCAAAGGAGACTGAGGATGTGTGTGTGTAGAGACCTGCTTTTGCTGGTGTCCACAGAGGAGAATCCCAACCCCGGGTCATCTGAGAAACCTTCTGGTGATGACCAAGACTCAGTGACCAGTAGATTGGGAACCATGGTCTCCAGGGGAAAGTCAAAGTTTCCAATTTGGCAAAAAATACCTGACAGAAGCCACTCAAGGAGAGGAAGATTTATGTCAGCGATGGGTTGAGGGGACCCGTCATGATGGGGAAGTCGTGGCTGGAGTTCTAGGCAGCTGGCCACTTCACCTCCACAGCCAGGAAGCAGAGATAAATGCTAGTTTTAAGCTGGATCTCTCCTTTTTACTTAGTCTGAGCCCCCAGCCCACAGACTAGCATACCCACATTTAGGGTGGGTCTTCCCACTTTAATTAACCTAACTTCGAAATTCCCCCATAAACATGTCTATAGATTTGTTTCCACGGTGATTCTAGATCCTGTCAAGTTTATGATCAAGATTAACCATCATAGGCGTTGAAAGATTTTAGGGAGGAAATAACGTGTGAGGATAACGCGTATGTTGGGACTCTCTGTAAACTCGCAGTTTGAATGTTAATAGCGCATTTGCACCGATGGAACAATTTCTATCACTGCACGATAAAATGATATAAAAAGTACTCAACAGTAATTTTTAAAAGACGATTCAAAAGGATACGTTTATTTCTCCAATTTGTGCTATTTATGCATCTTAAGGCTGACAGGAAGCAGAAAAGTTTACTGTGCATCATGAAGATGGAAGAAATACCCGCTGAAGAGCAAGCTACCATTTTTTTTTTTTTTCAAGGTAGGGTCTCACTCTAGTCCAGGCTGACCTGGAATTCACTATGTAGTCTCAGGGTGGCCTAGAACTCACGGTGATCCACCTACTTCTGCCTCCCAAGTGCTGGGATTAAAGGCGTGAGCCACCACGCCTGGCTTTTTTTGTTTTTTGAAGTAGGGTCTTTGTAGCCCCGGCTGATCTGTAACTTACTCTGTTCTGTAGTCCTGGACTGGCCTCGAACTCACGGGAGTTCTCCCACCTCTGCCTCCTAAATGCCTGCTGGGATGAAAGGCATGTGCCGCCACACCCAGCTTAAACCACCACTTTTTGGTGAGTCTTTTTTTTTTTTTTTTTTTTTGAGGTGAGGTCTCACTCTAGCCCAGACTGACCTGGAATTCACTCTGTAGTCCCAGGCTGGCCTTGAACTCATAGCGATCCTCCTGCCTACTGAGTGCTGGAATTAAAACTGTGTGCCATCATGCCTGGCACTTTTTGTGAAGTCTTTCGAGCACATCTTCCCTTAAATTCTCTTGCAAGCTTTAGTATCACAATTTTTGTTGAAAATAAAATATCAAGTATTAAAGGATCTGTATATATAATTTTTTTTTCAGTGAGTGTGGATGTGTGTGTGACGGGTACACACATGCTGAGAACATGTGGAAATCCGAGGAAACCTCAGAGACTGTGTCCTTTCTTTACACTTTGCTCAAGACATGGTCTCCCTTCTGTCGTTTAGTTTTTGCTGTTTTGTGCGCCGTTCTAGTTGGCCTGTGAGATTCCATCTTCTCTTCCTGGTTCTGCCTTCCATGCTCTCAGGGGCAGCTGAGAATTACAGATGCCTGTGCCACTTTGAGTATGGCTTTATGTGTCTGCTGGGGAATTGAACTTGGGTTGGACGTCTTGTAAGCAAAAGCCTTTAACTGTTGAGCCATCTCCCCGGTGCCAGCACCTGTGCATTTTATGAAGACTCCTACACTTTGCAGAAATTGCCAGAGAATACTGTGCCCCTCAGTTGGTGGCTGTTCGTAACTTGACCATAGACACTGTCCAGCGGTGTTTGGATAAACGTGAAATGAACACATAACAGGCAAAATATGATTTAATGGGGGGTCGGGGAGACGTGTTTGAACGTCCTTCCGCTGAGCGCCCTCATAGCTATTATTTAGATTCAGGCAGTCGAAGCAATGGGGAGTCTGAGCGTGAGACAGATCACGAGTTTGCATCAGAGTTGTTTGAGTTTGTTTGTTATGTGTATCAGGAAGTCTCTGGAGAAGCTGTGAGTTTCCTGTCTTTAAGAAGCTCCACAGGCCCGCATCTGTTCACGGACCAGCGCCCACACGTTGTCCAGGTTGACAGTGGGGCTCTGCTTCCTCCTTAAGCAGTAATTCCTCACACTACCTTTCTCAAAGTAACCTGGATCATATTAGTCACAGTTGATCCTGGGGCGGCGCATGCCACCAGCTTTACCCCGGCCTCCCTCCTGGTGCTTCCGGTGCTTGCTGATCCAGCAGTGGCTGCAGCTCACATGGCCCCGAAGCTTCTGGATCTTCCTCAGTCTGGATGGCATGGTGGTGGCTGAAAGGCAAGAGGTCCAAGTTTTTTTTTTTAAATATATTTTAAATATTTTATTTATTTATTTACTTGACAGAGAAAGAGGAGAGAGAGAGAGGGAGAGAGAATGGGTGCGCCAGGGCCTCCAGCCACTGCAGACGAACTCCAGACACGTGTGCCCCCTTGTGCATCTGGCTAACGTGGGTCCTGGGCAATCGAACCTGGGTCTTTTGGCTTTGCAGGCAAATGCCTTAACCGCTAATCTATCCCTCCAGCCCCCAAGTATTTTGTAGAAAGTATTTTATTCATTTGCAAGGAGAAGGAGAGAGAGAGAGAGGGAGAGAGAGGAAAAGGGAGAGGAAAGAATGCACTAGGGTCTCCAGCTGCTTGCAAATGAACTTCAGACACATGTGTCACTCTGTGCATTTGGCTTTATGTGGGTACTGGGGAACTGAACCTGGGACATTAGGCTTTGCTGGCAAGCCCCTTAACCACTGAGCCATCACTCCAGCTCCATGTTTCCAAGTTTTGCTGTTATAATTTATGCTGCACTGAACATATGACAGAATCTTTACATTTGTGAACACCTCCCAAAGAGAACGTCAGTATGGACAGTGAGTGTATCAGAGAGCAAGCATCTTTTAAGATATTTTATATTTGGGCTGGAGAAATGGCTTAGCGGTTAAGCGCTTGCCTATGAAGCCTAAGGACCCCGGTTCAAGGCTCGGTTCCCCAGGACCCAGGTTAGCCAGATGCATAAGGGGGTACATGCATCTGGAGTTCGTATGCAGTGGCTGGAGGCCCTGGCGTGCCCATTCTCTCTTTCTGTCTCTCTCTGTCACTCTCAAATAAACAAATAAGAATGAACAAAAACAACAAAAAATTTTTTAAAAGGATATTTTATTTTTATCTATTTATTTATTAGAGACGGCGGGGGGGGGGCGGAGAGAAAGAGTGAGAATAGGTGCACCAGGGCCTTTAGCCACTGCAAACGAACTCCAGACACATGCGCCACCTTGTGCATATGGTTTACATGGGACCTGGAGAATCAAACCAGGGTCCTTAGGCTTTGTAAGCATGCACCCTAACTGCTAAGCCATCTCTCCAGTCCAGAGAGCAAGTATTTTGATATTGTTTACCAAATTGCTGTTGGAGACACTGGACCATGGGGCTCCCCTCTGTGCACATGCCACAGGACCTCAGGACACTGGTTGTGTGTGTTGAAAAGGGTCTGTGCAAATCTAACTGGATATGTCTTGCTGATCTTTGAGTTTGAGAGAACTCATTGCTGGGAGCTGCTCATCTGTGGCTCTACCTTCTCAGGAGTGAAGGAGGTCACTCCCAGAGCCACTGAGGTGAGGCAAAAGAGGGGAGCCCCTGTGGTGCTTTCTGAGGGACCCATGGTCAAGGATTCTGGGGGCTGGGAGCTGCTGTGTGCCAAAACTCAAGCATGTTCCTGTTGATTTGGGAACTCGGGTGGGGGGTTGGTCATCAATTCTCAGCTGCTCTGGGGATGGCATCTCTAGAGGCAGGTGGGTGGTATGGGGGTCCAAGGTGTCCCAGCCTCACCTGGTAGTCTCCAAATGTCTATAGTGTCATGCCTGTGGGTGCCCCCCAGTCTGTCTCTCTGAGCCCCAGCCTGGAAGTCCTGCTTTCCTGAGTCATCCCCAGCCAATTTCATGGCCATTCAGAAAGCCTTTCCCATTTCCTACGTTAAATGGTTTAACCACAGAGAACAGGCCACGTTTAGTATCAGCTGCAATTTAACATTCTGATCACAGCTCCCAACCCATCAGCCCTCCCTGGGTGACAGTGGGATCTGCCTGGATCCTCAGGAGGGTGGGGGCTTGAAATGTCCCTGTCTCGTTTCACGAAGCTGATGCATGACATGACCCTGCAGATGAGGGAACTCAGTGTCCTCTGAGACCCTTTCTGAGGACTCCATGAAATGAGCGTGTGCCCAGAGTGAGGAGGGGGCTCTGCAGGGAGTGCTTGCTAGCCCCAGAGGCCCTGGAGCTCCTAACAGTGTTAATGACCAAGTGTATCTGCAAATCAGCCGATCTGCAATCACTCTGAGCTCCACATGGGGCAGGAGCAGGCCCCTTGGCATTTGGGTCACAACAGGCATCTCACGGCAAGAGGAGGACCAGTAGTGTTGTGGATGTGCCAAGAGATGTTAGGACATGGGACCTCAGCCCTGAACCCAAGTAAAGATGTTGGGGCCTGAGTAATGCCCTGCCCTGTCTGCTCCAGATCCCTGCAAGCCTCCATGACCCAGGAGACTCCCTTCCTACTGCTCTTGATGGTCCTGAAGCCCCCAAGTCCTGCATCTCTTGGTGTTGTCCATATGTCCCATGAGGTCCATGAAGGTCCCTGCTTGGATTCTGAGGCAGCAGATGACAACATCCACATTCTGTTCTGAAGTGGGGAAGGTGGAGCGACGAGAGGTCAGAGCAGACGTGCAGGGCTACCCCTGGGCTCCAGCAGCAGGTGTGAGTGGCGAAAGCTCCTTTGGGGCCCATCAGCTGGTCAAGTGAATTCAGAACCCAGAGAAAACTGACACGCAGGTCCTAGGAGGAGGCAGGACCAGACCAGCATCCCCCCAGAATCCATCCTCAGCTCTGTCCGTCCCCACCCCTGTCAGGAGCCCACCTCCCTCCTTTCCTGCAAAAACTGGAGTTGATTAGGCACACACACACACACACACACACACACACACACACACACACACTCACACTCACACTCACAAAGAAAAATAAACTCTTCATGTCTAAATATCATTTTTCACTTGTCTCTGGCTTAGTCTTGTATTTCTTCTACATCTGGGCCTCCGAAATGAGCATAAAACCAACATTAGAGAAACAGAGAAATGTGAGTTGGGCAGGGAAGATGGCAGCTTCAATCTGTCAAATAGCCTTTTCCCTCCGGGAAATGCCAGCAGATGGAAATGGATTAAGTCTGTCACGGAGTTGGTTACAACCCAGAGGTGAGGGGCTTTGGAGCGACCTTTGCTCAGAAAATATCACGGAATGATGGAAACACAGAGTGCAGTATGTGACTCCACACTGCCTGAGAACAGAACCGATGAGATGTTTACTGAGGAGCTAAGAAAAGGCCGCAGGAAAATGCCTGGCTTGGGTGTGCCCTGTGTCAGAGCAATGGTGTCTGGGAGGATGAGACATGGGGGGCGGTGGGGGGGAGTGTCTCTCCACACTTAACTGGTCTACCTAAAGATGGGACCTCCAAGGGGAATTCAGTTGTCTTCAGTTCTGCAGAGTTGCCTTTTCTTACTGTGATGACCCAATCTTGGACAAGAGGGAGGAAGGATTTATTTTGGCTCCACATTCAGGAGTGTCCAGTTGTAGTGGTTTGAATGTCTGTCCCCCATAGACTCAGGTGTATTATGGGAATTGAATTTGCAGAAGCAGCGCCCCTCAGGGAAACTTTTGCTACAGGAGGGTGCACCACTGGGGGCAGATCTGAACTGCAGCCCAGAGGTATGCAGAGGGGTTTTGAGCTCTAGCTGTGTGGCTATGTCTCTCTGTCTGGGTTTATGAATGGGAGCCAGCTTCTGCCATTTGATGGAACTTTCCCTGGGTCTATAAGCTTGAAATAACTCCCATCCTCTCACAAACTGTGTTTGGTTTTTATGTTCATCCCAGCTACGTGGAGTTGACTACAACAGTCCTTCGTGGTAAGGAAGGCACGGTGCTCACGGTGGTGGGAATGTGTGGCTGGTACCAGTCACATCTCAGTAGACCAGGAAGCAGAAATGCTTTTAAGGCAGACACCAGGCTAGTCTATAACCCTCAAGGCCTGCTCTCAATGAAGCAAAGCCTCACCTCATGAATGTTCCAAAGCCTCCCAGATCAGCACCCCCATCTGGGGCGCCAAGTGTTCAAACACATGTGTCTGTGGAGAACGTTTTCCATTCAAACCATACCAAGTTCCCTACCAGGGATCTCACTACCTGGAAGGCCTAGATTCCTGTCCAGCTGGGCAAGCTGGAGGCCATGTGCCCATACACTGGCTAGCACCTGTCCCCTGAGGTCCCGGCCTCTTCCCCAAACTTACCCTCGTCCCTCCATTTTGACTACCACTTCCCATGCTTCCCCTGTGAAAGTCATGTCCATTGCTCAAGAAATGGGAGAAGTTCAGAAGATGTGGATTGTTTAGAAGAAGCCACCACACTTCCTTTATCTGAGTGCCAGTGATCACACGCTAAATAAACGGATGACAATGGAACAGTCCTACTGATGTGTGGGTTTTGGGGAAGCCAACTGAGCCGTGTTCCTTATTCAGGGGGATGTGGGGCCCTGGGATGATAGCAAATGCACCTGCAGGCCTCTAGGTAGTAGAAATTGCAAGTGTTTTGCACAAGTCCCCAGAGCATGCATGCTTGTATGAAACCGTTCTCCAGCAAATGTTGGTTGAACACCCACCGCGTGTCGGACTCGGCTGGGCAAGGACAAGCTTTCCCCTTCTCACAGAGCCCATGTCCCAAGGGATATCAACAACAGAGAATAACCAAGCAAATAGAGGGGACAACCTCCCCCCACCCGAGAACTTCAGAGACGCAGGGGTGTGCTGAAGAACAAAAACTACAGAGGCGTGTCAGAGCAGGGAAGGGCTCCCCAAGAAGGTGGCTTTTCAGTCGAATCCCAGGTTATAGCATAAGATGGCCCTGAGGTAAGCTGAGAGAAGACTCCTCCAGCAGAGCCAGATACTCAAGATCTCCTGTGAGCCAGGCATGATGGTTGATGCAGCAACCCAAATACTCAGGAGGTGGAGGAGGGAGGATGGGGAGTTGAAGGCCGTTTTTGTCTAAACTATTAAAAAAAAAAAAAAAAGGGCTGGCGAGATTGCTTAGTGGTTAAGGTACTTGCCTGAAAAGCCAAAGGACCTAGGTTCAATTCCCCAGGACCCACATAAGCCAGATGCACAAGGGGGTGCATGCGTCTGGAGTTTGTTTGCAGGGACTGGAGGCCCTGGTGCATCCATTCTCTCTCTGTCTGCCTCCCTCTCTCTCTCAAACAAATAAAAATAAATAAATAAAAATATTTTAAAAAATTTAACAAACTCGTAAATTCACAGTGGAGGGGGTGCTTTTGGGTGACAATAACTTCTAGATACTCCTTTCCCCCACACATGTCTCTGTCTCATTCCACAGGTGGAGAGGATGTCATTACTAGGACAACCAGTCACTGTTCACTTAGGAAATGGCATTTTCAAGTGACATTTGTTTTTCTGCTGTTGTTTTTTCACTGATGGTGATTGAGCCCAGGGTCTTGCGCATGTAAGGCAATCATTCTTCTTGACCACAACTCGGAGCCTGGCCGTTCCATTTGAACATGATCTTGCCCTTCCTAATGCTGGGATGAAGACGTTTGACCTGCTCCCTTTCTTCAGGAACTTCTTCCAAGGCTTAAGTTTGTGTCCCTCATCTGTGATTTTATTCATCTATTCACTCACTGTCTCAGCCATCCATCCCACAGATATTCAAAGTGTCTACTAGAGGTCTGGTGCTACACGAGGCACTAGGAGCAGAGCTGTGAGCAAAACAGGATGGAAAAAAAGATCCCTGGACCTGCACACTGCACATCCCAGGGACCTGCACACTGCACTTCCCAGGGCCTCTTCACACTGCACATCCCAGGGCCCCTGCACACTGCACTTCCCAGGGCCTCTGCACACTGCACTTCCCAGGGCCCCTGCACACTGCACTTCCCAGGGCCTCTACACACTGCACATCCCAGGGCCCCTGCACACTGCACTTCCCAGGGCCTCTTCACACTGCACTTCCCAGGGCCCCTGCACACTGCACTTCCCAGGGCCTCTGCACACTGCACTTCCCAGGGCCCCTGCACACTGCATATCCCAGGGCCTCTGCACACTGCACGTCCCAGGGCCCCTGCACACTGCACATCCCAGGGCCCCTGCACACTGCACATGCCAGGGCCTCGGCACACTGCACTTCTCAGGTCCTCTGCACAATGCACCCCCAGGACACACAGGCAAGAAAGTGCTCATGTGTCAGCCAGCATCAGGTATGGTCCATCAAGTCCTGGTTGGCCATGAGATTACCAGTGGGCATGGTGAGGTGTGGGATGTTATTTTGAAAGGGGGATCAAGCAGGAATCCCTGCAACAGGGCATTGAGAGGGAGCAGCCCTGACACTATCTTGAGGACATGCTTTGCCAGTATGCAAATGGGCATATCAGATCCCAGGGTGGGTATCAACCTGTTGTTGGTGCAGAATAAGGTCTGTGAGGCTTGGAGAGGAAGCAGATCAAGATGAGATCCAGGCCAGTGAGGAGGAGCCGAGTAAGACAGTGACCCATGGGCTTGTACGCAAATCCTGGGAGCAGCAGGGCTTCTGACCAGGGGACCAACAAATTCTAGTTTATGTTTTTCTTTCAAGGCGGGTTCAGGAGAATTCATTTCTTAAAGAAGATTTGGCCTAGTAAGCCTTGAGGCTTGAGACACAGCCAGGCCAGGTCCCTATGTGGCAGCCTGGAACGTCCTCTGCCTAGCTGTCTTTTGTGACATTTCTCATGGCTGTCTCCTTCTGAGTCAGGCCCGTTTCTGCCTCATTACACCTGGGCGTGGAGAAAGAGTTCAGCAAATGGCTCATAAACCATCTTTTTAAAGGTCAATGGTCGCTGCCAACCACGGAGGCTCCGTTTGATGATGTGGAGTTTACAATGAAGCCAGAGTAAAGAGTCTGGCGTCTTTGTAATCACCTAACCTGCTTGCCAACAAGCCCAGGGACCAGGCTGCCCCGACCCTGGACCTTCGCCTGTGTGAGATGCAGTGACCCTTCCATATCTGCTTCCAGTGGGATAGTAACTGGGGTCTCCTGCTCCTATCTCACTGGGTAGGTAGCTCCTGGCAGGATCCCCTCATGGCTCAGGGATACAAGCTAATTTCAGTGTATGAGGTCATGGCCGTCCCCCGCATGGGTCCAAGGTCATTGTGTTCGGGACTGAGACAAAAGTTTGCTCATGCTGTGGATCCATTGCTTGGCTTCACACCATCTCACAGCTTCCTTCACACACTCATTCGCTTGTCAGAGCCCAGGACTCAGCCAGCTTCCCTGCACGGAGGCCAGGCAACCTCACTGCCTGCTCCCAGAGCAGCGGGAGGATTTGGTGAGCAGGCTTCGCTGCTGCCCCTGCTGAGGGATTGGAGGCTGTAGTTGCAGAAACCGGGCTGTCCACCCTGTGTGCACAGTGCCAGCTGAGGAGGGCCCAGTCCAGGCCCGGGAGGCGGCCCTGATCAGGATGCCCAGGGCTCTGGTCTCCTGGGATTTCTATCCTGTGGGAGAGACTGTACACTGATATGGGGCACATGTAGTGCTGGGCAGCAGAGGGGACAAGGCACCATGAGGCTATGACAGCCACTCTGGCCTGCAGGGGCGGGAAGGAAGGGAGGTGTGGTGGTGTGAATCATGTGTCCCCCATAAACTCATGTGTTTTGAGTGCTTGGTTCCCAGCTCGTGGCAATTTGGGAGGTGGAGGCTTGCTGGAGGAGGGGGTTTTTTGGGGATGGTCTTTAGGGTACTGTAGCCAGCTCATCTTCTTTTTGCTAGAAGTTGGCTCATTCTCCTTTGTCGTTTTCCACTTCATGTTGGCCAGGAGGTGATGTCTAGTCTCTGCTCATGCCATGTTATCTCCTGCTATCATGGAGCTTCCCCTCGAGACAGGAAGCCAAAATAAACCCTTTCCTCCCATCAGCTACTGGCACTTTGTCCCAGCCATGGGATGGTGACAGCAACAGGAGGCAGGTGCACTCTCAGCTGGGAGAGGTGGTTTCCAGGCAGTGGGACTCCAAGGGAGGTGGGTGGGCCCAAGCTGTGTGGACGGACAGCTGGGAGGCCCAGAAGGGCTAGGACCATCACTTCATGAGTGGACTGAGGATCCATTTGGGGCCTGACGGGCATGTCTGGGGCTCTGGGAACCACAGGGCCATGCAAACAGCTGGGTTCAAAACAACCACCAAAGGGCCAAATGCATGAAGAGATTCTCATCTCCAGGAAACAAGCCAGTGAGCAGTGGAGAGGACCCCTGATGCTGGCCTCTGGCCTCCATATATGCGCACCCCATCTGCACACACACATGCATATGCTGCATGCATCCACCATATCACACGCGCACACACACACACACACACACACACACACACACACACACACACACAAGAAAAGTCAAGGGCATGGTGGCGCACACCTTTAATCCCAGCACTAGGGAGGCAGAGGTAGTATGTTCATCGTGAGTTAGAGGCCACCCTGAGACTACATAGTGAATCCCGGGCCAGCTTGGGATAGAGTGAGACCCTACCTCAAAAAACAAAAAAAGAAAAGAAAGAAAGGGAGAAAATTCTGGGGGCTGATGTCACATCAGTGCACTTGGTGCCGTCTACCCTCCTCCACTGAGAGGCTGCGGCTTCCACTCCAGCATCTTCTGGGAGACCACGTGACCGTGTTGTTGCCTCGGTTTTGATGGCTTCTATTTATGGCAAGTAGTATTGATTTCTCACTTACAGAGCAGGAACATCAAATATCCCTCCAAACGTTATTCCAGTAAAGCAAGTAACTGGTTTTAGATGCATCTCAACGAGGTGGGGCTGTGGCGACTGTGGACGTCACCACGGAAGCTGGGCAGTGCTCCTCACAAATGTCAATCAGGTACGTTGCTCTCCTGCTCAGAACACTCCAGGATCCTTCTTCTAGCATCCTCGCTGTGGCCTGGACACAATCAGCGTTCTGGTGGTCTGGGCCTCGGGCAGCTGTCAGGCTTCCCATCCTCCCTTGCTCTGAGTCACTCTGCTCTGGCCAGAGTCACCACCCTCACCCCCAGCACAGAGCTTTTGTATGCCCTATCCCCTCTGCCTGAATGCTCTTCCTCCACAAATCCGTGCAGGACATTTGACTCTGCACGCTCCCCTCCGCCACCCACTCCCTGAGCACCCACCTAACAGAGGACCTCTCCAGCCCAGGGTGGGCTCCACCCCACCGAGCTCTGATGTCGAGTGAGACTGATGAGTTCTGTCAGGGAGACTCTTTCTCTTGTTCACCGCTGGCTTCCTGTCACCATGTGGAGTGGTCACTACGTGACCACCGTGTGAGTGAGCAGGATCCTGCCCCCCAGATCTGAAGACTGTAAAGATCCCTGGTGCAAAGCCATTTGCTTTGAGCTTGGAGGTTGTTACCTTCTCATTCTTGGGGGGTAAAGGGCCAACCAAAAGCAGCTGATGGGAGGAAAGTTGCTTATTTTGGCTTACAAGCTCCAGGAGAAACTCCATGCTGGCAAGGAGAAAGAAGGTCCTAAGAGGAGGCTGGACCTCACCTCTGTCACAGTAAGTAGAAAAAAGGAGAGGGAGAATGAGCCAGACTCTGGTAACATGGAGCTGGCTATAACACCCCGAGCCTGCCCCCAACAACACCTCAACTCCAGCAGGGCTCCACCTCCCAAATGGCCACCAGTTGGGGAGCCAAACATTCAGAACACACAAGTTTATGGGGGACATCTGATTCACACCACCACAGAGGTGTCAGCCCCTCAACCAAAGAGGAGACAGGGGAAGAAACAAAACAAGGCAACTGGCTTGGAGGAGTGAGGCGGGGGAGAGCAAGGCAGGAAGGGGAAGGGAAGAGAGGGGAACGAGTGAAGGTATGTGGAGGGTGAAGGACCTAATTCCGCTCAATCAGAATGACTCTTGGGACCTCTGAGGACTTCCCAGTGAGCAGGCTTGTCACTTGTGCTCTGTCCAGCCACGGAGCCTTTGCCCCTGCCGGGGCTTTTTTTTTTTGTCCCTAACGTTTGCTCTGACTTTTCTCAAGGCTACTGCTCCTACTGGACCCCCCCAGGTCTGAGACGCCCTCTGCTGTCGCTGACCCATTTCGAGTGGCCTCTCTGCAGCAGCCTGGCTTTTCTTCACAGTGTGGTTCCCGGCCAGAGAAATCTTCCATGTTGACTTGCTTATTACCCACCTTCCCTTCTGGCCGCGCAGAGGCAGGGCTGTGCCTGCGTCCAGCTCGGTCTTGCTGCCTGACACACAGCAGGGTCTTGTCAAGACTTCAAGTAAGTGCCAGCAGTCAAGATATCAGGAGAATAAACAGAATAAGGCGACTGGCCTGGAGCGGGGGGGGGGGGGGCAGGGGAGAGGGGGGAGGGGAAGAGGAGGAATAAGGGAGGAGGGGGGGTGACCAGATGGCACAGTTCTGTTACGTGTGGTCTTGCAGTGCCCTTGTAGGTGGAACCTGGGCTCTGAGGGAAGGAGTGAGTGTGTTCATGAGAAGGGAAGAAATAGGTTGAGGCGGGCTGGAGAGATTGCTCAGTGGTTAAGGCGCTTGTCTGAAATGGGTTGAGGGTAGTTCCCTCCCAAATGGCAACATGTCACATAAGTGGTCGGACTTCCTGGACACATAATTTATCAAACTAAGGCGGGTGGACCTGTCTTGGAGGGAGCCCATGGGTAGGGAGTACATGAGGGATTCTTAGCAGCCTATGAGAGAGAGATTGACATCCAGGCATGGGCATGAGTTGGGATGAGAGACTAAATATGGTGTCTTCCGTACTTAACCTCACCCTAGGGGGCTCTGGCCTTTCATTCCTGAGTGGGCGCTTGCACAAGACAGGCGTTCTTCAAATGCTCTGCTGGGGTACACACCTGCAGGAGTCAGGCTGAATGGGGCTAAATGTTGTCTAGCTTTGCCTAAAGGCCTTATGCCAACGCACAGAGAGGCTTAGACGGGGGACAGGCAGGGAGCTGACCATGACCTTGAGATGTTCTCTGTGGAGCCTGTTGGAACATGGGACCACTGTGCTCCAGTTCTCACAGACTAAGCTCCTGCAGTGGGCGTGCTAAAGGGTTCAGGGCCGGGCTGGAGAGATGGCTTAGTGGTTAAGCGCTTGTCTGAGAAGCCTAAGGACCCAGGTTCGAGGCTCGATTCCCCAGGTCCCATGTTAGTCAGATGCACAAGGGGGCGCTCGCATCTGGAGTTCATTTGCAGTGGCTGGAGGCCCTGGAATGCCCATTCTCTCTCTCTCTCTCTGCCTCTTTCTTTCTCTATCTTTCCTTCTCAAATAAATAAATAAAAATAAACAAAAAAAATTTTTAAAGGGTTCAGGGCCCAGGGCTGTCAGTGGGAACTGTGGCTGGGAAGTGGAGGTGAGTGGCTGTTTGCCTGGAAGGGAAACACACAGAGAGGTTGGGAATAGGTCAAGGGTAAAGGTGGAGGAGGGAGGGCAATGGGAGAAACCAGGAGAAAGTGCTTGCCACTGTCCTGGTGTTAACCAGACCTGGTGAGCAGGAAGCGTGGCAGTGTGCTGCAGAGCATGCTGGCTTGGGTGACATAGGGGGTGACAACCAGATTGGTGACTGTGACTCTCACTGCTAGTGGCCACATCCGCTTTCCATCTGCTCCCCTGGGCTCCTGGCAAGGAGGATGTTGTAGTCATCTTCTCACTTCTGGGACAGAACTCCCCGCCAGGAAGAGCTCCTGGAAGGAACATGTTCGTTTCAATTTGCAGTTTCGGGGAAGTTTCATCATGGAGGGGGAATGCGGCAGAGCTGACAGCCGGGCGTCACTTCTTGTCACATTAGCTGGGAGGAAGCAGCAAGCGTGAGCTAGCTCTGAACACCCCATGGGGCTAGACTAATACACCTGAAGGCTCACCCTCAGCCACACACCTCCCCCAGCAAAGCTGGACTTTCCAAAGGCTCCACAACTTTTCCAAATTGCCACCAGCTGGGGACCATGTATTTGAAACACATGAGCTGGTGGGGTGGCGGGCAGGGGACATTTCACTTCCAAACAAACCACCACAGGAGGTGATGGTCTGAGGTCCTGGGGGCTCTTTGCCTAGCTCATAGCGTGTCTGTTCACCAGGCTATCACCTCCTGGCCCATCCCTAGTATAGCCTTTAGTCAGGATCAGAATTTTGTATTTCCTCCATTTGAGATGTACAGAGAGAAGTGGGAATAAACGCAGACCACAGCCAGGAGATGTCCATGGTGAGATGTCCCATCCCCCCATAATGGAGGGGGTGGGGAGCAGGGGTGCTGACCTGCAGACAGAGGATGGGGTGGGGGAAAATGAGGAGAGGGTCACCCGGGAAGGCAGTAGGGAGGGAGGGAATGAGGACCCATGTGCCAGGGTGGGCCGAGGCACTGCCAAATCAGGAGCCACAGGGCTCAGAATCAGCTCTGTTCGTTTTAGAGCAGGGTCCCTGCTGGGCATGGATGTGGCCAGGAGACCCTAGGGACACTCAGTTTTCATTCCACTCAAATGGGGTACAAACATGTATGCAATCACATACGTTCACACACTTGCTTATCCACACCTACGCAATACACATATGCTTACGTATGTACATGAACATATAACAGTCATACATATGTGCTTCCACACCCATACATACACAGACACTCACACATAAGCTCACAATTCACACTCAACATACATACACACCCATACACACTCACAGATTCATAGGCCATCATTAAAATGCCAGTCATGCCTGAGCCTCCTCACAGAGCCCTTGGGACCTGCCCATCAAAGGAGGAGTCCTAGGTGACCCTGTGCCCCCCCTCACCCACTCTCCATGGCAACCAGCCTGACACCTGCTTGTCAGGTTAAAAGCCCTGGGGCAGACGGGGTCTCATGTTAATTCATGTAGATCAGCTGCTCAGTATTCAACAGGCCTCTGCTAGATGTGGCAACGGACTCAGGACTGGTACCTGCTCTGTACATGTGTGGGCGCGTGTGTGTGTGCACGTGTGCATGCGTGGTGTGTGTGATGATCTTGGTACGGTTAGGGTGAGGCCAGGGTTGAAACAGCATGACAATGCAGTCGGTGCAGCTGGCTCACAGTATGGACAGCGTCAGAGTGCTGAGTGTGGACTTGGGTCCCAGAGACGTGTGAGGTCTCCTGTCTCCCGGCAGCCCGGGGCTGGGGGGCAGCGTGAAGGAAGAAAGACAGGTTAGCTGGTTCAGTGGAACCCACCCACGCTTGTTATCATGGGGGAGGAGAGAGGTGTAAGTGACTCTGAACTGTCACCCAGGGCTCTCCAGTGACTGTTTGTGACCACAGGGTTGTGACCCAGGCTTGGTGGCAGGCTCTGGGCTTTGACTTTCTTGCCCTCTGGTTGAATACAGTGGCTTAGTGTTCCCACAATGGCAACTCTCCTTAAAGGGTCACTTGCAAAGAATGCCAGGTGCAGTCACCAGAGTCTGGCATCTGAAGCTCTGTGGGGACCAAAGCAATTATCCTCTGTAAGCTCTGATGGGGACAACTGGCTGCTGTCTTTAACAAGGAGGGGACATGCTCCACCATGGCCTCCCAGTGGGCTTCATAAGTGCCCGTGAAATCGGCCTGTGGGCTCTAGCTGGGCACAGACGGCTCCCACAAGTGCCCTGCCCCAGTCTGGCCTCTGATGGGAGGGGAGACTCCAAAAGTAGTTGCCAAGCAGCTGGCAGCTGCTCAATTGAGCAGAGGATTTCTTACAAAGCCCTTCTCCCAGCTGATGGGGGCCAAATGCCAGCTCCCAGCCTTGCTCTGCTGAGGGAGGGCTGCCGGGGCCATCGAGGACGGCTGCTCCCGTGTGCTGGGCGCTTCTGTGAAGGGAACCTCTGCAGCCAGCTGCGTTGGCTCTTTCTTTTCTCCTGTGATGCCCTGGGACCTGAGCGTCTTGCACGATGGGAGCAAGGCAAGCCCTGTCCCCAGAGGTGTCAGGACGGGGCCCCACACCACATCACCTGACCCTGCGCGTGGTGTGAGCCGTGCATGGGAGCGTGAGGCCCAGCGCAGGTGTGCTGGACAGGACTGGGTGTCAGCAGAAGGCTCTCCTCGCTCGTGCCAACCCGCCAATAAATTTAGGGTGTCCCTGGATGCTTGCCTTACGAATTTAAAGAATCAAAATCCATAGACCAAAGGGTAAGACGGAGAGAGACTTTATTAGATTAAAAGGAGGAGGAGGGCTGGAGAGACGGCTTAGCGGTTAAGGTGCAGGCCTGCAAAGCCCAAGGACCCAGGTTCGATTCTCCAGGTCCCATGTAGGCCAGATGCACATGGTGGCGCATGCGTCTGGAGTTCGTTTGCAGTGGCTGGAGGCTCTGGCATGCCTCTTTCTCTGTCTAAAATAAATAAACAAAAATAAAATATTTTTTGAAAAAGAAGGAAAGAGGAGATAGTACAGAGAGCTCCTGCCATGTAGCGGGTAGGAGGCGGCAGAGGGCCTATGTGGGAGCAGGGGGCCCCTACCTGGTCGGGCTGAGACGAGGGGGCTGACTGGAGCAGGGACCTGGAGGGTCGGGGAGGTGAACAGCCAAGAGAGACCGTGCCTACCTGGTGAGCGTCGATTTACAACCTTCCTGTGGTGGGCTCTAAGCTCAGACTCAAGGAACGAGAGAGCTGGCGGTCTGGGCTCAGGGGCTGACTCAAGCAGGAGAGCGGGTTGGACGAGATTGGATCGGGCATTGAATTCCAGCTCAGCCGAAGCAGGCAGGCCATGCTGACGTGTTTTTGTTTCCCTCCCTAACTGGCTACCTGACTATCTCCCCCTCGCTCACTCCCTTTGAACCTCAATGGGAGGAGCCACCGCTGAGCAGCGGGTATCTGTCACTTGGATGTGAAGCCCAGGCACACATTGTGGCTCCTGCCCGTCCCTTCCTCCCTATGCCTGCCCCAAAGCTCGGTCACTGCTCCCGGCTGGTAGCGTCTGTGTGCCAGTGACAGCTCATCAGTTCTAAGGTCGGGTCTTCCCTGCAGGGCACTTATCCTGCCTTGGATACCAAGCCTGGGCCAAGGTGCCAAGGGGGCGAACTTCTCACCTTCCTCCCGTGTTCCCCCTGCCCTGAGCCTG
This sequence comes from Jaculus jaculus, assembly GCF_020740685.1. Lineage (NCBI taxonomy): Eukaryota > Metazoa > Chordata > Mammalia > Rodentia > Dipodidae > Jaculus > Jaculus jaculus. The sequence goes on along the minus strand of NC_059109.1, from coordinate 128,019,285 downwards.
GTGAATCTCAGAGTCTCCGTGTCCCTCGTCAGAAGTCTTCAGTGACATTCCAGCACCTATCCATGTCGCCCTAGCCCTGCCGCCAAGGCCTCCCCGCCCCTCCCAGCCCCTGATGAGAGCCCACAGTCTATTCCTGGGAAGCCTCACGCAATAACCACATACGTACCCAGACACCCCATCCCGCCCGTGCCCTCGGGTCTTCTGCAGTAAACAGCCCCAGTGTCTTCACCTGTGTGGATGGGGCCCGAAAACTAGCTCATGAGCTCAGGAAGGGTGGGGAGTACAGAGAACCCCAAGGCCCGGTGTGCAGTAGGTGCCTCTAAGAGTAAGGTTAGGGTAGGGAAGGTAGGTTCAGCAGCCAAGGAGAGGGACAGAGAGCAGTGGGGCGCGTCTTCCTGGAAGGTTTCTTAACATTGTCACCAACTTCCTGGTCATATTAAAGATGTCGACCTGAGGTTCTGGTGCCAAGAGCCCTCGGTTTGGACTCTCGCCCAACTCTCTGCGTGTTGATTTAGACTTCAACTATAGGCTGTAAACCTGCTATCTTGGAATGCTTTGTTAAAGTTTATTTATTTTTATTTTTGAGAGGATGAAAGAGGCAGAGAAAGGGAGAGAGAATGGGCGCGCCAGGGCCTTTCAGCTACCGTGAACAAACTCCAGGCGCGTGCGCCCCCTTGTGCGCATGTGCGACATTGCATGCTCGCATCACTTTTGCGTCTGGCTACGTGGGACCTGGAGATTCGAACATGAGTTCCTAGCCTTTGCAGGCAAGTGCCTTAACCGCTAAGCCATCTCTCCAGCCCTATCTTGGAATTCTTGCACAACCTGTGTCCTTCTACCTTTCCCACCGTGTACAGACGGGACCAGACAGAACTGGTTACTTCCTCTCACCCACGCTGGCTTTCTGGGCAGCACGGATCAGAGGGTTTTGCTGGTGAGTGGCCTTTCTGAGGGACACAGGTGACAACATGAGCTTTTCACAAGACCTTGCTCTGGGGTATTTGGAATGAGGAACCCAACAAGAGAAGAACACACTAATTGACCCTGAAGGGCAGGGTGGATGAGCTCGGGAGCCTCATCGGGGGTCATCCCAGAAGTCATGAGGTGGGAACACTGTCCGCCCGAGTCTCTTGTGCAGGAATGAAAGCCACAGGGGACTCACCTCGGAACCCACAAATGTGGCATGTATCTCCGTGTGAGTGAAACAGGGGCTGCGGTGACCTTGTGGCTTCTCTCTGAGCCCCTGTGATGACGCTATCATGAGTGTGACTGAGCCTCCCATGCTTCTGAGGACCTGTCTGTAAAGCTCACCAGCATGGGCGATTTTAGACTGTCCTTATGCTGGGAGGTGACCATACTGTGAATGATGACAGCTGACCTGTGTGTGAGGGATGCATTCTGTATTCTGTGACGATGTAGATGGACTGAGGAGAGCCACGCCCTGTGGCCATTCTACAGGCACTGCCCATTCTATACACAAGGAAGCAGATGCTTAGAGCCGTGATGAAACCGACTCCAGGTCACAGAGCCGGTAAGTGATGGACTGGGAATGAACCCAAGTTGACTGGCCCGAGAGCCCTGATGTGTAACCATGGCAACAGCCTCAAAGCTTCTTTCAGGGCTGGAGAGATGGCTTAGTGGTTAAAGCACATGCCTGCGAAGCCTAAGGATCCAGGTTCGATTGCCCAGGTCCCACGTAAGCCAGATGCCCATGGTGGCGCCTATGTCTGGAGTTCGTTTGCAGTGGCTGAAAGCCCTGGCACACCCATTTTCACTCTTTCTCTCTCTCTCCCTCTCTCTCTGTCTCTAATAAATAAATAAAATTAAATCTAAAAGAAAAAAAGACAGCTTCTTCCAGAGTACAGTTTGCAGTTCACAGACACCCATCTCCAAAATTGGGAGTGTCTTACCTAGAGTGCCCGAGTTTCTTTGGAGTGAGGGCTGGTGGGAAGTCAGACCTGGTTCCATTCCCAGGCGGAGTGGGGAGGAGGGAGGAGTCCTGGATTTCTGTGGGGTCATTTGTCATCACAGGACACAGATGTTGGCATGTCTGAGAAGTGGTTTCTACATGCTGAATGGGAGTCACGTGAGCACTCCTGCTTCTCCAAGCTGTTTGTTTGGTAGCACCTGCCCTGGTCTCCTGGAATATGTGCCAACTGAGTTTTCAGCCAGTGAAATCTGCCATGTGCTGTGCACCAGGCTGAGCCTGGGAGTGCTTTACTCTCCTGGTCCTCTCTGGTTCTTACGACCACCACCAGGAGATGGTCGCAGAGAGGCGGGTGACCAGGCTGACATGGACCTAGATGGCCACTCCCAAGGGAGTTCTGGAGCTGCAGGACTTCTCTTGGGCCAGGGAGATGAGGAAGTCTTTTCATGGGTCCTATTGCAGGCCTTGGGAAGGGTGGGGGTGGCTGTGACTCTGGCCCATCTTATTATCTAACCTCTTCTCCTGAGGTCTCAGGTGAAATGCCAGGCTCCTGGTTCCCCACATCTCCATCCACAGCTGCCCATCCATCATTCCACCACTTCACCTGGTGAGATCTATTCCCATCATGCTCTGGAACCTGAGGTTGTCTTGGGTGTCACGTTGCTTCTTGCTCATGGGGTGGCTGGGTCTGTGGACACAGTGGCAGGGACACGGTACTTCCCCAGTGGCTGTGACGTGCTGCGTCCCCAGTGCCTGGAACCACACCTGGCATAGAACAGGAGCTCTGCACACAGCTCCCAGTGACTGGGAAGCACCAGGATGCTGGAGGAAGCTTCCACTGTGGCCTGAGCCCCCATGGGTGGAGGACTGCATGGCCCCAGAGTTTTAGCCGTGACCACTGACCTGTCTGTGCCTATGGCTGAGTGCCATGGGCTCACTGTCCTGCTTCACCTCCAGGGTCTGAGCCTCATCTCTGGTAAAAGCAGAGAGAAGACACGCATGCACACATACCACGTGCAACACACACACATTTTATGAAGGAGGGTTTTTTAAAAAAATATACATGTGTTTTTTATTGACAACTTCTATACTTCCAGACAACAAACCATGGTATTTCCCTCCTCTCCCCCACTTTCCCCTTCACCACTCTGCTCTCTGTCATATCCCCTCCCTCTCTCCATTAGTCTCTCTTTTAATTTGATGTCATCATCTTTTTCTCCTGTTATGAGGGTCTTGTGTGGGTATTGCTGGGCACTGTGAGGTCTTGGACATCAAGGCCAGTTTCTGTCCAGACGGTTGTATGTAAGGAGTGGTTCCCTTCCTTTGGCTCTTACATTCTTTCCACCACCTCTTCCACAATGGACCCTGAGCCTCGGAGGGAGTGAGATGTTCAGTGCTGGACATTCCTCTGTCCCTTCTTCTCAGCATTATGTTGCCCTTTGGGTCATCCCAGTGGTCACTGCCATCTGAAAAGAGAAGCTTCTCTAACCAGAAGCGAGAGTAGCATTAATATATGAATATGAACATTAAGTGTAGTGCTTTCAGGGCAATTTGGAGGGAATAATACATGCATTTATCCAGACAAGAGCAGGCTTTATACCCCTAGGGCTCACGACTTAGGCCTGCCATAGGCTTTTGATTAGGTTTTCAGTACCAGACACGTATTCCCTTCCATAGAGCGGGCCTTCAGTCCAATTAGAGAGCAGTTGGTTTTCCCCAGAACAGACATGCCACTATTGCACTCGTTCAGGCATTTGGCCTGTCTGGCCAAACTTGAGATTTTTATTTTTAAATCTGTGCGTGTTCATGTGTGTGAGTGCATGGCATATGTGTGGAAGCAGAGGACAGCCTCTGATGTCAGACCCCATCCCATCTCCCACCGTGTTTGAGGCAGGGTCTCTCGTTCTGTGCTGTGTATGTCAGGCTGCCTAGGATGTGACCTGGGGAGTCTCCTGTCTACCTCCCATGCCACCATATGTGTGCTGGGATTACAGGCTCTTGCTACCAGGTCTGCCTCTGCATGGCTTCTGGGGATCCTAACTCAGGTCATAAATTTGTGCAGCAATTACTTTTCCAGTACACTATCCCACCAGCCCAGAAGTGATTCAACACCCCCCTCACCATGCTAGAGATCAAACTCAAGGCTTCAGACATGCTCAGCTGGACTACACTCTAGCCCCGAAGTAAAATTGAAGTATGGTGAAGTGCACAACTCTTAAATATGCAGCCCATTGAACTTTAAAATACATGTAAAACACATGTATGTCTTTGTAACTCTCACTTGGAAACCCACAATAGTCACCATTCCAACTTCTCTAACAACCTGAGTAGGTAGCTTTCTGTCTGTCCATGGAGCTTAACATGAGATCAATCTTAAGTGGACATTCTTGCCTAACAATGCTTTCAGATTTTTTTTTTTTTGAGAGAGGAGAGAGAGAGAGAGAAAGAGAGAGAGAATGGATGCACCAGGGCCTTCAGTAGCTGCAAATGAACTCCAGATGTGCTCTCCCCCTTGTGTGCATGTGTGACATTGCATGCTTGTGTCACTGTGCATCTGGCTTATGTGGGACCTGGAGATTAGAACGTGAGTTCTAAAGCTTTGCAGGCAAGTGCCTTAACTGTTACGCCATCTCTCCAGCTTGCTTTTTTTTTTTTTTAATCCCTCATGTTGCTGGTTATTATTTCAGTGTGGTGTGTTACTGAAGAGCTGAAAGACTTGAAATTTCACCCATGTGTTTGGAGCACTGGGAGAGCAATGGGAGATTGGGACGTGAGAACCCCTCAATGTGATAGAAAGAGAAGAGTGAAGTTTGGTTCCTATGGACACTGTGGGGCTTGGGGTCCTCAATCCTTTCTTTTTTTCCTGGTACATTCTTTGTGTGTGTATGTGAATACATATGTGTGTGCAGGTGGACATGTGTCATGCACATGTATGTGTCATGCACATGTATGTCCTTTTTGTTCACTCTTCTATGTGTCTCCTTATCTCTGAACCCAGAGCTGACATTAAAAAATCTATTTTATTTTTACTTATTTATTAGAGAGAGAGGGGGGCAGGTAGAGAGAAAAGGAGAGAATGGGCATGCGAGGACATCCAGCCACTGCAAATGAGCTTCTGATGCATGTGCCACCTTGTGCTTCTGGCTTATGTGAGTCCTGAGGGATCAAACCTGGGTCCTTTGGCTTTGCTTACAAATACCTTTAACCACTGAGCCATCCCTCTGACCTGACATTTCTTATTTACTTATTTATTTATTTTTAGCCAGGCTGGCTGACAAGTGAACCCCAGTGATTCTCTATCCCCACCCCACAGGACTGGGGTCACTGGTGTGCATGGCCACGTGCTCAGATTTTTTACGTGTGTCCTGGGGATGGGACTCAGTGTCAGACCCTCAGGCCTGCTCTTACTCACTGAGTCACCCTCCTGCGTCTGGTCTTTGCTTACCACGAGGGGAGAGGAGGGCACTCTCACAGACATCCAGCTGCCTCTCTTCATCTTCCCCGGGTACTGAGGTCTGTCCTCCATAGCCAGTTACCGACACATGAAATGGATCATCTGAGTCCCCGGTCAGAGGGGAGGGCTGGGGTGAGCTAGCTTTGGATTGAATGTAGCTGAGAGTGTGCCTTACACAATCACGTGTGTCATCTATCTTTCTAATCTCTGGATTACAGAAGTAAGCCGTCAGACTGCAAGTTTAATATTTAAAAGCAAGTAAATAAAGCCTAATCTCTCTGTGGAAAGCAGGATCCTTAGGGAAATTAGGATTTGCCGCCTTCCATCTTTGGCCATGAGTCCTTACACTGTGGTTTGTTTGTGGAGTACATTTTCATCCTTTCAGAGTATTTACATATTATGCACTTTACAACTCTACTCTTGACAGGACAACAATAACAAAACAGCCGCAAATCCCAGCCCTGTTGACTTTCCCACAAGTGCACGCCCCTCCCTGACTTTGCCCTTGTATTTCTCACGGGGTGTGTGTGGGTCTCCATGCAGGCTCCTTCCGGCCTCCTGAGCTCACAGGTGTGTGCGGGGGCTACTGTGGCTCCTGCCAGATGTAGCTCTCCCTTCTCTGGGAAGCACTGATTTTATCTGTGGTCATGTCACCCATTTTGCCTTCAGTCTGTGTGGAAGAGCTGGTCTGGCTAGCCTCCACTTCTAGATTAGACTCAGAAATATATGATAGATAGATAGATAGATAGATAGATAGATAGATAGATAGATAGATAGATAGATAGATAATGACAAATAGATGATAGATAGAAAGATAGATGATAAATAGATAGATGATAGATAGATGATACACCGATGAGAGATAGATAGATAGAAAGGTAGATGATAGACGATAAATACGTAGATGAGAGATAGATGATAGCTAGATGAGAGAGAGAGAGAGAGAGAGAGAGAGATAGATAGATAGATAGATAGACAGATAGATAGACAGATAGATAGATAGGATATAGATATCTGCTCATATGGGCAATCAGTACAACCTAATCCTGCTTCTTCTTGCACAGCAATTCACTGATGGTCACGTGATGCAAATCAGACCAGTACAAGTTAGGGGGAAAGAAGCAGGACTGGTTATTGTGAAGCTGAAAAACTAGGGCACCAAGCCGAGAAGGACGTGCCACATGTGAGGGAACACAGAGAACAGTGTGTAGAAATGACCCCCAAAGACATGACTCTTCCTTCCTTCCTCACATCTGCCCTCCCCCTCTTTTCTTCTAAGGCTCTTTCTTTCTTTATCTGTTTCTTTCTAACCCCTCTGCCCTCTTCTCGCTCTCTTCTATGCTTATTTGAGTTGGATTTTGTTACCTATTGTTCCTGAGGGGCTTTTTGTTCCCCCCAAAAGAGAATTGCACATTTAGGGCACAGGGTGCGATCTCAGCAATTCAAGCCTGCTAAAGAAACTACCTGTGGGGAGATGCCAAGCCTAAACATCGGAGTCACAGGTCAGGCAGGGAAGTTCCAGATGGTTATGGAAGACGTCCTCATAGGGAGATCGCAGAGGCAGTAAGAAAAGGTTGAGTCCCCAGGGGGACTGCCTGCTCAGCAAAGGTTTCAAGGAGGAGGAGGAGGCATGAGCTGGGTCTTAAAGCATTCCCTGGAGGCAGGAGGGGTGGGAGAAACTATGAGCAGGACCCGGCTCATTCTGGGGATCATGAAGAACATGAGAAGTCGGCTTTCAGCAGCTAGGGTGGGGAAATCTCTGGAGGGAGACAGACAGGGCTCGAGAGCTGATGGCCTTTATGTCACATTCCTTTGTAGTTTATCTGGGAGGTGGGAGGTGCTCGTTAACCAGCTTGCATTCCCCCTCTTCCTCAAATGGATTCTGTTTTCCTGACTTAACCTATAACTGCGTCCTAAGCAGAAGTATTTGTGAAAACATGAAGTTTATTTTCCAGCTGGTTTCATTAAGACACTGGTCTGGGCTTTGTAGAAATCGCCTAGTGGCTTCTGGGAAGTCTGAGTTGGCCGTGTCACTGGGTGGGGGGTGGGGGTGGAGGAAGCCATATAAAGCACTTGATGGAAGAAGGAACACTGTGCTCTGGAAGATGCCATGGTTTCTTTGAACTCCCCCTGCAGAGGACAGATGGCGGATGGGATCAGCAGTGGGCAGCTAGGAGCTGCGGGGGACACGCTTCAGAGGAGACCTGAGGATGCAAAGTAAGAGAAGGGTTCTGCAGGTAGGGAAGATGTGCCCTTAGGGTCATTATTGGTAGGGCAGGCAGAAGGGACAAAACTTGGTGACAAGAGCTTGCCAGGAAAGTGTGGGCGGCCAGATCTGTGAGCATTGGTTACCTCAGCAAATACAAATGGATCTTCTACCCCTGGGTCTTCTCTTTGGACAGGCGATTCGAGATGGATGGAGGGTTACTACTCGGCTCCCTTCAAGGCTCTGCGCCTTTCCCTCATTTGAGACACTAAGCAGGGGGCCCGTGGATTCAGTGCTTGCTGCACAAGCTCAAGGACCGGAGCTTGCGTCCTCAGCACCCAAGTTTGTGCCAAGTGGATATGGCAGCGCTCCTCTAGTCCCAGGGCATGGGGGATGGAGCCCGGGGGTCAGAGCTCCTCCCTGCCCCCTGGAAAGCTGGCTAGTTACACCCGCTGCATCTGTGAGTACTGGGTCCCACCGAGAGACGTTGTCTCAGTAAAACAAAGTGGAGAGTGGTTGTGGAAGACGCCCGGCCCCAACCTCAGGCTTCCATGTGTATGCGTGCACGCACATGTGCACACACGTGTGTGCGTACACACACACACACACACACACACACACACACACTGCAGCCTACCTCCTGCTCTATTTTTCTATAGATCTCAAACTGATCTAGAAAATAGCCCTTCAATTAACTTAAAAACCAAATATTTCCAGAAAAGAAAGAAACTTTAAAGTAACCAGTTATCCACAGAGCTGGTATAGTAGGTACTTTACTCTTTTTTTTTTGTTTTTGAGGTAGGATGTCTCTCTAGTCAAGGCCTACCTGGAATTCACTCTGTAGTCCCAGGCTGGCCTTGAACTCACAGATCCTTCTACCTCTGCCTCCCGAGTGCTGGGATCAAAGGCGTGCATGCCACTGCGTCGGCTTAGGTATACGTCACTCATTTTGATGACCTGACAAGCAGCAGTTGAAGGAAAGCAGGGCTTATGTTGTCTCACGTCGGGCAGGCATGGCGGCAGGGGTAGGAGGCTGGCTGTTCACATCACAATCAGGAAACAGGGAACAAACAGGAAGTGGGCCCAGGCGATAACAACTGAAGGCCAGTTCCCAATAACCCTTTTCTACCGGCAAAGCTCCACCTCCCATACCTTTCCCAGACAGTGCTGCCAGCTGATGATCAAGTGTTCAGACACACAGGTCTACGAGGTTCATTTCACATTCAAACAACAACACCGGGGGAAGTCTCTGCTCTTCCCCGGGGGAGCGTCCTAGTAGGGGTTAGAAGGCCTTGTCTAGCTGCTGATGGTGCCTGTTCGGTCCATGTAGGTGGCTGGTAGGGAGAGATGGGCAGTTCTCCCTCTGGGGACCTATCCACAACCAGCCATAGACCTGTGTCTGTGGGCAAAAGGCCCATTTCCATAGGAGATCCCAGCGGGCCCCACCTCGAATGCCTCTGCTCCAGCTTGCCTTGTGCTCACAGTGTGTGTGATCTTTCCTGCCTTCTTTGCCTCAATGCCTCCTGCATCAACTCCCAAAGTAATCACCTCACATCTTTGTCCCAGGGATGCTATTAGGGGCATTGACTCGGCTGTGCCACATGCGGGGAAGTTGGTGACACGTTTAAGCATGGAAAGGAGGGGTGACTGGCTTCCAGCAGCTGTGGCTGGTTCCACAGACCTAGCTGACACCATTATCCCTGGATAGCTTCCCCATTTTCTCCAGAAACCTCAGGCTCTCCCCGCAGGCCAAAACAAGCTGCCCCAGATCATCTTGGCCCTTCCCCAGAAGTTCTCTTTCCTGTTATCTTCCTCAACAGACTCCAGCTTCCCCTTGATCAGGCCAGCTTGGATCATGTGACCACCATGAAGTCTGTCACTGTAGCCATCACGTCACTTCCTCATCAGACACTTGGGAGGGAAGGGAGGGGCTCGCAGACTACTGTGGGCATGCGGACGCAAGGTGACCACGGAGACACTTTTGTCAATGTTGTGCACGTGACGGAGGCCAGTGAACAGTAAGGATGGGCTTCTCTCCGGGGCTCAGGTGAGGGCAGCCAGAAGAAGCTCTCAGTGGACAGAAGAGAAAGGGGGGCGGGTAGTGGAGGCCGAGAGGCTGTGCAGTGCTTTCCACCTGGACATGTCACCCTTGTCCCCATGTGGCCTCAGAGCCTGACTTTAATCTTCTTCTCACATTGTTTTTGCTGTGTCAAGGACCGTGGCATTTAAAAAGATGATTAAAAGAAGGTGAGCAGCAAGCAGGACCCTGTGGGAACAGCAGGATGATTACATCGCCGCAGATGGAAGACGGAGTGTGGAGCTCCACGGTCCCAGGCAGGAGCTCTCTCCTTATTTCACTCCGCGTCCTCTTCCCACACTCGACATCCCTTGTGATTTATGAGAAACGGATTGGAATTCAAGTATGAGCAGGATGACATCCTGCTGGGGGTGACCCAGCCATAGAGTGCAGAAGCTGAGGCACAGAGTGAATTTCTGTTGTCTTCTGTGACAGGCTGGCGTGGACAGTCCTTTGCTGAGAGAGGGACCGGGCTCTAGCAGGCTCCGGACGGGACACGTGTCTTTGTATTCTTCCTGGACCATGACTGGCTTCTGTCTTCTGGCACCTTGGGGTGCAGTATGGTACCTCTGGCTTTCACACGTACTCCCCAGCTATCAGGAAGGGAGATGAAGTCAAATGTGGACAGAGGGCCCACAACAGATTTTTTTAAAAAATATTTTTAAATTTATTTATTTGAGAGAGAGAGAAAGAGAGAGAGAATGGGCACGGCAGGGCCTCCAGCCACTGCAAACAAACTCTAGGCATGTGTGCCACCTTGTGCACCCAGCTTTATGTGGGTCTTGGGGAATCAAACCTGGGTCCTTTCGCTTTGCTGGCAAGTGCCTTAACTGCTAAGCCACCTCTCCAGCCAGACAGATTTATGTTCAGGAAGATTCCTCAAAGACTTTACTTGCAAGCCACACTTGTTCTGATGCATTCAATATTTTATTTTACTTCACATTTTTTTGCCTATGTGTGTAGGTTTGTAGTGTGCATGCAGGCATGTATGTAGATTGTATGTGTATGCGTACATATACATGTGCTGTGCACATGCATGTGTGTAGAAGCCAGAGGACAATCTCTGATTATCATTTCCTGGGAACACCATCCACCTTTTATGAGACAGGGTCTGTCATTAACGTGGAAGTCACTGATTTGGCCACACTGGTCGCCCAGCAAGCCCCACAGATCCTCCTGAGTCTGCCTCCCAGCACTGGGATCATAGGCATGTGCCACACCTGACAGTTAAAAAGACATTTGTTTAGGGCTGGAGAGATGGCTTAGCAGTTAAGCGCTTGCCTGTGAAGCCTAAGGACCCCGGTTCGAGGCTCGGTTCCCCGGGTCCCACGTTAGCCAGATGCACAAGGGGGCGCACGCGTCTGGAGTTCGTTTGCAGAGGCTGGAAGCTCTGGCGCGCCCATTCCCTCTCTCTCCCTCTAGCTGTCCTTCTCTCTGTGTCTGTCACTCTCAAATAAATAAATAAATAAATAAAAATTTAAAAACAAACAAACAACAAAACAAAACCACATTTGTTTATTTGCAAGAAGACAGACAGAGAGAACGGATGCATCAGGGCCTCTAGTCACTGTAAACGAACTCCAGATGCATGCACCACTCTGTGCATCTGGCTTTATGTGGATACTGGGTAACTGAACCCTGGTCCATGGGCTTTGAAAACAAGTGCCTTAAGTGCTGAGCCATCTTTTCAGCCCCCACACCTGGCATTTTTATATGGGTACTGGGGATGGAACTCATGTCCTCATGCTTTCAAGGCCAACACATTACCACTGAACCATCTCCCCAAGTCTGGGTTCAAGGTTTTAAAATCTGATGGGCAAACAAACACTATAACAAACACTATGTGGCATTGATAATGATAATATGATATAATATATGATATATATGATATAATATATATATAATGATATATATGATATAATATAATATTGAAAATTAATAGTTAACAATTAGTGACTGGTACCTGCTATAACTTGTAAGTGTTCAGCATACTTAGTCCTCATATGACCTCCTGTGGCTGATGTCCCTCAGTGATCTCCACAGCCCAGTCTCTCAAACATGACGACACTACTTGGTGTGGCAACAGCAATACTTCAGAGGTGATGAAATCAAGGCTCTTCATCTGGGGAGGTGACCCTTGAGTATCCAGTTGGTCTCAATGCAACACCAGGAATACCTATGCTAGACAATCAGAGGTCAGAGGTCAGAAAATTCCTGGCTGCTTTGAAGGTAGGGGAGAACCATGAGCCAAGACGTGCCACTCACGTCTGACTCCTGGGAGAGGTTGGTGACGGGCTCTCCTGGGATCTTCCAGAGGACCCTTTGGACAACTGGTCTTTGAGACTATGACATCATGAGCAAGTTTATGTCCCTAAGTGAACCTATCAGGAACAAGGGGACTGAAAAGCAAGCTAGCGCTTCCATGACACAAAAATATAAATAAAAATAAAACCGATCAATTCAACTTAGTGTGAAAGTGCAGAGACAGCCTGTGGAAGGAGCAGGTGCTCCTGCCTCCTGTGGATGAGGAAGTGTGGATCAGAGAGCAGCCCGCCACCCCCAGCTGGAAACAGAACAGAGGGAGTGACGTGTGAAAACAAGCGCGTCTGATGGGCGTCAGCAGGCACGGCGGTGTTGCATGCAGAACGGAGTTTGTTTCTAGGTTCATGAACTATTCCAAGGGTTACTGAAGTCCCCGGGCTTTGTGTGGGGGGCTGCCTCTGCTACTGCAGAACTTCAGTGTCCCTGGGCCTCTAGTGACTAAGTAAATGCCAGTTATCACCAGTCATAATGTGACTGTCCTGGCAGGAGAGAAGATATTTTATTTTAATTTATTTTAATTATTTTGTTTATTCATTTGTTTGAGGAAGGCAGAGAAAGAGAGAGGGAGAATATATGTGCATGCCAGGGCCTTTAGCCACGGCAAACAAATTCCAGAAGCATGTAACACCCTGTGCTTATGTCGGTACTGGATCCTTAGGTTTCACAGGCAAATGCCTTAATCTCAAAGCCATCTATCCAGCCCCTTTATTTTATTTTTAAATTTTTATTTATTTACTTGCAAGCACAGAGGGGAGAGTTATGGATGTGCCAAGGCCTCCTGCCATTGCAAATGAACTCCAGAAGCATGTGCCATCCTGTGTATCTGGCTTAGGTGGGTACTGGGGAATTGAACTGTTGACTGTTAGGCTTTACAAGCAAGTGCCTTTAACTGCTGAGTCATCTCTTCAGCCCTGAGAAGATATTATAAAGAGCAATGCTTGTGCCACCAGATTATTGAAACTATAGACCCCCAGAGAATTAAAATTTCCTCTGGATTCTCAAGGCAGCCAGGGGAAGAACTTGTCTCCCAGGAAGAGAACTCACATAATTCTGACAACTCGTCAGACGGCCTTCCAGGCCAGACTAGAGCGAGACAAGGAAGGGTCATTTGGTGGGCAGGACCACACCTTGCTCAGGACTGCCTCGCTATGCATACCTCACTTAAACCTAAAGCTCACGTCTATGCTCTGAAGACAGGCTTGGGGTGACCAGACCCCTTTGTCTGTTCCCTTTCCCCTTGTGACCGATTGCATAAATCTCCTTTCCCTCTCTCTCTCCTTTTTTCTTTCACTGTTCATTATCTCTTTAATTGACATGTTGGGTGGCTGAGTCTCACTTTTTAGGACCACCAGGGCCCAGGCTCTGACCCCAACAACTCTGGTAATAATTTCATGCTCAAACAATTTAGACAGAGATCTAAAATGTACTCCATCCTCCCCCCCCCCCCCCACCGCCCGAAGGTGCCTGTTGAAGGGTAAAAGAAAATGACAGATCCAAAGCCAGGGTTGTCTCCCCAGCAGTAGAGTGGGGTCCTGTCCCATCATACATGGGCCATTCCTGCAAACAAATGGTCCCCTTTGGCACTTAAGTGAGCCCTGGCCCCAGCCCCAGCCAGGGTCCTGAGGCCTACACCATATCCAGCAGACCTTGTGTCTATATTTGAAAAAGCCGTCACTTTTTTTTTTTTTTTTTTGGCTCCAGCCCAGGAAAGTCACAGGCCAGGCGCGACACACTCCACACTCCCACTCTATCCTGTGTACAAAGGAATCTTACCCACCCTGTGTAAGACGAGTCCTGGCGTCAATATTTCTTTGGTGTCCTGGGGTATTTTTTAGCATCAAAGACAGACCACCCCACGTCTGAAATCCCGTTAAAACTCACACAAAACTGAGCTTGACAGACCTTGACGGCTAGAGGGACCAGGGTCCTTTGTGAGCTCTGCTTCCCCGTCCAGATGATGGGACAGGGAAGGAGCTTTCCTCCTCCTCGGCATTTTGGTGGGCTGCTTGCAATGGTTGGGATCATTCTTTCATCCCAGGATTTGTTTTCAGGTTTGAAGGTTCCTTATACAATGAAATTCAAATTTTTTTTCAATAACTCTGGCTCTTTTTTTTCTTTTTTCTTTTTTGGTGGTGTTTGGACAAAATCTACATCTTTGAAACCTACATTCTTTAAACATCCTAGGCAAGTGCTCTACCACTGAGCTACCCCTCCTGGTCCAGCTTTGGTCCTTTTAAAAGGAAAGGGCAGGAATGCTCACCTAAGATGAGCTGCAGAGCTGGAAATAAGGCTAGGGAAGGTTGGGCCACTTTGTCCTCTGCTGCCTGAAGTGAGTGAGTGTCCTGACAGATTAGCAGTGTGCCCTCAGCAGGCGAGGAGGTGGGGAACGGTCTCCCTGGACCTATTTCTGCAATGTCGTGAAATGTCTCCACCAAGCTACTGCATGCACATCTTCTGAATTCAGCCCCACTCAGTAAACACAGAGTTGGATAGGGGACAGCCAGGTGTTCTTTGGGAACAGCAAGGACAAGTAAGGCATCTGGGCCTTGGTGGGGAGCAGGAGTCTGGTGGAAGGGTTGGACGCGGCTCAGATTCTGTAAGAACCCGCTGGCCACTGAGTTTATTTCACCAGAGGGTGCAGTGGACTTCTGGGAGGGCCGATCTTTTCCTCCGTGGAGACTTCTGATAGGAACAAAGCACCGACCACATTCAACTTCACTTGGACTCTTGAAGCCCTTCCAAGGATCGCATCCCACACCTGGGCCCCTCTCTTTCCTGCCGGTGAACCTCTATCTTCTGCTTGGCTTGTGCACAACCAGAACTTGTCTCACTGATACCGTGGCCCCAAGCCAGTCCATTTCCTGTGCCTTTCTGAGGTTATTAAATCACAAACTGAGGGGCAGCTGTCACTGTGCGTTGATGGTCATAAGAAAGGAACAGGCAGGACAAAGAAATTAATATGGCTGCCGTTGCAGTCAGGTTCACATCACTGGCAGAAAACATCCTGCCAAGAGCAGCTTGTGGGGAAAAAAAAGTTTATTTTGGCTTACAGACTCGAGGGGAAGTACCATGATGGCAGGGAAAACTAAGGCATGAGCAGAGGGTGGGCATCGTCTCCTGGCCAACATCAGGTGTACAATAGCAACGGGACAGTATACTAAACACTGGCAAAGGGACACTGGCTATAATACCCTTAGCTCGCCCCCAGCAACACACTGCCTCCAGGAGGCTTTAATTCCCAAATTGCCATCAGCTGGGGATCTAGCATTCAGAACACCCAAGTTTACTGGAAGACACCTGAATCAAACCACCACAGCTGCCCATTAGATGCGCCAGCCTGGGAAACAAAGATGGCTGATTCTCTGGTGGACAGTGCCATCTCATTCCAACGTCTGAAACATCGAGGTTTCCAAACACCGAGCCTCACAAGTGCTGCTTGTGATGTCACCTAGGGTCTGTCTGGGGGCTGGCAACTGCTTGAGCGTGGGCATTTGTCCCATCAGCATTTGCTGAGCACGTATGGTGTGCCAGGCATGGCCCTTGACACTTCACAAGTCCTGACTGTCTTCATAGCAGCCCTGTCACGCTCTGACCCAGTTCACAGAAGAGGGAACCACAGGTAGCAAACAGCCTGGGAACAGAGCCACTGTGTGTGTGTGTGTGCGTGCTTGTGTGTGTTTGTACCTACTATGGTTTGTAATCTATCCAAGGAGGACTGGGGCAGTGTGGGATCCTGGGCTCTGTAATTTCAAAACTCGATTATCCAAGTGAGTGTGCTCTGAATGGGGAGCCCTACAATAAATCCATAGCAACAAAATCTTTGTTCTGGCTCTTGGTTTTGCTGTTGTTGATTTGAGACAGGCTGTCCTTGAACTCCTAGCAATCTTCCAATCCCAACCTCTCAAGTGCTGGGATTACTGAGGTGTGCCACTCCATCTGGCTTTTGTTCTCTCTCTCTCTCTTTTTCAAAGTAGGGTCTTGCTCTAGCCCAGGCTGACTTGGAATGTGTAAGGTTTGGGAGTGATAAAGACCACGTAAACCATTCTGAGGCATAGATGGAAGCTTTTATACGGGAAAAACACAAGCCACCAGGACTGACTCTCGAGAGCGGAGCACGGCTATCCTGAGATTCCAGACAGTGGGCTTTATGGGGCTTCTTCAGTTGGGGGAAGGTGAGGAAGGGAAAAGAACTCCTTTGTTCTTTACCTTAGCCATTTCAAATAGCTAGGGGGTGAGACCAGAACAGTGAGCAGGGGACTTATGAGATAAGGGGGCAGGAAATCGTGACCTGAGAGGCACTGTTAGGCAAGGAAGGGATGATGGCTGGGTGGTTCCTTGAGGAATGTGGGTGATCCACTTCATTATGTCTCTGCCACCCTTCTGCTGTTCTTGGTGACTCCATTTTGGGAGCCCACCTGACCTAACAGAATGCACTGTGTAGTTTCAGGGTGGCCTCAAACTCACCACAATCCTCCTTCTTCTGCCTCCCGAGTACTGGGATTGAAGGTATGCACTACCATGGCTAGCTCTATTTTTGTTGTTGTTGTTGTAGTTTTTCTGAGGTAGGGTCTCACTCTAGCCCAGGCAGACCTGGAATTCACTCTGTAGTCACAGAGTGGCTTTGAACTCATGGCGATCTGCCTACCTCTGCCTCCCAAGTGCTAGGATTAAAGGCATGTGCTACTGTGCCTGGCAACATTTTATGTATTTATTTATGAGAGCGAGCGAGAGAGATACATTGGGCATGCCAGGGCCCCTAGCCATTGCAAATGAACTCTAGACGCATGCACCACCTTGTGCATTGGGCATCCGGCTTTACGTGGGTACTGGGGAATCAAACCTGGGTCTTTTGGCTTTGCTGGCAAGTGCCTTAGCCACTAAGCCATCCCTTTATCTCTTAAAGCTATAGAAAATACCTCAGGCTCAAATCTCCTCCTCATGTGTGTGTTTGCTCATGTGATATTCATGAATGTGTGTTTGTGCATACATATGTTGGTACATATAAGGTGTGTGCAGATGTGTGTGTGTGTGTGTGTGTGTGTGTGCATGCGTGTGTGCATGTCTGTTATTCTATTACATCCGAGGAGGGCTCTGGAGTCAGATGACCAGGATTTGAAGCCCAACTCAGCTACCCATTAACCCACCACCTGAGGCAGATGACTTAACCCCTTGGTGCCTGTGTCCTCCACGGTGGCATGGTGACAGCCAGCCTCCATCTGGTATTGTGAAGATCAGCTGAACTCTGAGAAGGCGCCGGTTTCAGGACTGGGACCGGGTGAATGCCACTGTGATTGCTCTGCTCTCTTCTATAGCGTGCCCTGTGTTCACAGCTCTGTGAGGGGGAAGGAAGGGGTCCCTGGGGTGATTGCAAGGTGAGCACCTTCCCTCAGGAGGATCCCATTATGGGCGGAGGGAAGAGCATCTGGTCCCAGTGCTGACTGGCAGAGTGATCTTGGCCAAATATGTCCCTTCTCTGTGCTTGCTTTCCTCCCCTGGACACAGGGGTGTGTGTCTCATCCTCTTCTCCCATGAGACTACTGGGGAGCTTTACGCAGACTGAGCAGGACTGGGCCAGGGTGAGTTGAGTGTGGCAGTTCGTTGCCTTATTACTGTTATTGTTAGCACCGTCTGTTTAGATTCTTTCCAGAAGGAGGCCCATGGGCTTCCCTCTTCATGCTTGGGGGGGTCCTTGCAGCTCCTCACCCGGATCCTTCCCTGGCGGCTCCTTTTCCCTTTGGACTGGGGATGACACCTGGAATCCCTCCATGGCCCACAGGCTCTCCTCATCCTTCCAAATTAGCCTCCACCAAGAGCCCTCCCTGCCTTGTCCTGCCCCAGGCAGAACCCATCAATCTCTCTCTGACTTAAACATATGCACATTCTTCGGCCCAGCAAGTCCTATTTTTAGGAGTGCCTCCCGCAGAAACCGAGGCTCATCTATATGTGCATACATATACATATGCGTCGAGACACAGTGACTAATCAGTATGCAAGGATAATAATTCCAGAGCTGATCAGTTGATTACAGTTGATCATGGAATCCAAAAATATTCTGAGGAATGCACCACCACTAGGCAATTGTCACTGCATACAGAGAGTATGCATATTACGGCGACACCAGGCAATGTAGTCTTATAGGACCACCCTGATACGTGTGGCTTCTTGGTGAAATGCATGAGATGTATGAGATGACGAAATGAGGTTAGGTTGGCTTTTTTTTTTTTTTTTTTTTTTTTGAGGCAAGCCCAACAGACTGGCCTTTTCTTTTTAATTCAAGAGAGCGGAAGAGAGAAAGACAAAGAGAGCAAGCCAGGGCCTCCAGCCACTGCAATAGAACTCCAGATGCGTGTGCCCCCTTGTGCGCATGTGTGACCTTGCGTGCTTGCGGCACCTTGTGTGTCTGGCTTACGTGTGATCTGGAGAGTTGAACATGAGACCTTAGGCTTTGAAGGCCATTTTTTGTCTTGATAGTTGTGTTATCTTGACATATTTTTAAAAATTTATTTTATTTATTTCAGAGAGAGAGAGAGAGAGAGAGAAAGAAAGAGAAAGGAGAGAGAGAATGGGCATGCCAGGGACTTCAGCCACTGTAAACAAACCTCAGATGCATGCGCCACCTCGTGCAGCTGGCTTACGTGGGTCCTGGGGAATCAAACCTGGGTCCTTTGTCTTGGCAGGCAAATGCCTTAACCACTAAGCCATCTCTCCAGCCCATCTTGACACATTTTTTTTAATATTTTTTTTGTTCATTTTTTATTTATTTATTTGAGAGGGACAGACACAGAGAGAAAGACAGAGGGAGAGGGAGAGAATGGGCGCGCCAGGGCTTCCAGCCCCTGCAAACGAACTCCAGACGCGTGCGCCCCCTTGTGCATCTGGCTAAACGTGGGACCTGGGGAACCGAGCCTTGAACCGGGGTCCTTAGGCTTCACAGGCAAGCACTTAACCGCTAAGCCATCTCTCCAGCCCTTGACACATTTTTCATGTGCATATGTGTATGTGGTATATGTGGATGTACATATATGGATTCAGGCACGTGTGTGCACGTGCATGTGGAGGCCAGGAGGCAACCTCGAGTGGTGCTCCTCGGACATACCATCCCCCTTAAAAACGTGCTTTTCTTTATCTATTTGCGTGTGTGTGTGTGTGTATGTGTGTGTGTGTGCATTGATGAATGCACCAGGGTGTCTGGCTGCCAAATGCTTGCACCACTTTTTACATCGGACCTTTATGTGAGTACTGGGGAATCAAACCTGGCCAGCAGGCGTTACAAGCAAATGCTTTGAACCATCTTCCCAGCCCCACCATCTACCTGTTTCGAGATTGTCTCTTATTGGCCTCGAGTGCACAGATTAAGTTAGGCTGGATGGGCAGCGGGCTCCAGGGATCCACCTGTCTCTGTCTCCTCAGCTCTTGGAACACCTTAGGTGCAGCGATCTGAGCCTTGGTGACTGAAATCTTCTGAAGGAGCCTGCAGACTAACCTGGATTTAACAGAGCCCTGGATTATAGAGAGGTGGAATTTGCTGGTGAGAGCCACAGCAACTTGGGCCCTCTCCAATTCCTTCTTTGTTTTTTGGTGTTTTTTTTTTGCAAGTGTATATGTGTGGTGTGCATGTGTGTGTGAATGTGTGTGAATATGCATGTAAAAGCCAGAGGTACTGCAAACAAACCCCAGACACATGTACCACTATGTGCATCTGGCTTACATGGGTCCTGGGGAATTGAACCTGGTTCTTAGACTCTGCAGGCAAGCGCCTTAACAGAGAGCCTGAGGGAGTCCTTGTCTCTGCGCCTACCCCCGCCCCCAGCTTTCAGTTTGTGTAGCACCATGCCTGGCATTTTTGATGTGGGTGCTGGGCTTTTGAACTCAGATTTTCATGCTTGCATGGCAAACACACTGCCCATGGAGTAATCTCTCCAGCCTCCTCTTCAGCTTTATAAAAATGACCATTGTGGGCTGGAGAGATGGCTCAGTGGTTAAGGCGCTTGCCTGGAAAGCCTAAGGACCCATGCTCTCTCCAGATCCCACATGAGCTAGACACACAAAGGTGAGGCAAGCACAAGGTCACACGTGCCCAATAGGTGGCGCAAGTGATGGAGTTCGAATTGTAGTGGCTAAGGCCCTGGCATGCAAATTCTCTTTCAATCTCTGAAAAAAAAATAGAACATTGTATTTCTTACTTTTCTGGTTTTTCTGACAAAATATTTGCCAGAAGCAACTTAAGGAAGGAAGGATTTATTTGGGCTCATGGTTTCAGAGGGCTCAGTTCAGTCCATGGTCACTTGTCCCCAAGTGCTTGGGCATGGCTTGTAGTACTAAAGCATGGGCAGAAGAGCTTCTTTACTCATTTTGGACAAGAAGCAGAAAGAGGGAGAGGAAGCTACCCACAGTAACTTATTTCCTCCTCATGTTTCCAAAACTTTCCAGAATAGCTCTACCACCTAGGGACCTAATGTTCAGCCCATGAGCCTTATAGGGGATATTTCAATTCAAACTACCAGAGCCATTTGCTATCTTTGTACCTGATCTAATCTCCTTATCACTGCGGACCTCTGGCCTTTACCACCCTCAAACCCAGCCTGTGATAAGACAAAATCTGAATACTGTAGAGGAGGGCTCCTTGGCTCGCTGGAGCCATCTACCTGGTGTTCTCACTGGTGTAATTGGCACATGCATTCACTTGTGACTTTATTTTTTTCCTATGATTGTCAAAGCTGGCATAACCTGTGACATTTGGGATAAGCTAAATCTGTGTTCTGGGCCAGGACCATTCATCTTTGGCTCAGAATAACTGTTTTGTTTCCTTGAAGCAGACTTGTTATTTTACACTGACATAGTCCCAACAGAAAATCCTTTAGACTGGGAAACAGGATGGTTCTGCACTGTTTGGGTACTTGCTCATTTTCCTGGTATCGTTAGTAGTTACTCTCACATGTCTGCGGCCAGAATACATGATTGAAAAACTTCAGGGGGAAAAGACTAATTTTGGCACATGGCTTCAGGGTATTTCAACCCAGCATAGCCGGGAAGGCACAGTGGAGCAGCTCTGTCCAGGGCAGCAGGAGTGCGTGACAGGCTGTTCACATTGGCTGTGGACCAGGAAGCCGAGTGAGTACCAGCCAGCATCAGCTCTCACCTCAGTGGCAGTGAGAGAGAGAGAGAGTTTACTCTGGAGCTAAATATGAGCAACCACAGCCCAGGAATATGGATTTGGGTGACCTCAAATATGACCTGCCAATTTTACAATGGTTTCGTGAAGTTATTATAGTTGCAGGACAGGAGAAAATCATAAAGTAAGGCACTTTCCACAAACGCTGGTGGGAACATCAGGCAGGTGGGTTGGCAGCAAAATGGCACCCTCCCCATCTCTGCTATGGGTCTTGGAGACTCTCTGTGACGTTCATAGCTTTTGGTGTGGTCTATTAAGCTCGTACCTCCCAAATGTTTCCTCTGATGGTCAGACAGACACAGGTGGGCAGTGGATGGATATCTAAGGGCTAGAGATAGCCCAGGATGGGTTGGCTTTGGATCTATAATAGACATAATCATAGAAGTTTTTTTTTTTAATTTTTAATTTTTATTTATTTATTTGAGAGTGACAGACAGAGAGAGAGACAGAATGGGCGTGCCAGAGCCTCCAGCCACTGCAGACGAATTCCAGACTTGTGCGCCCCCTTGTGCATCTGGCTAACGTGGGTCCTGGGGAACCGAGCCTCGAACCGGGGTCCTTAGGCTTCACAGGCAAGCGCTTAACCACTAAGCCATCTCTCCAGCCCAATTTTTTTTTTGAGGCAAGCCCAACCAATAGGTCTTTTGTTGTTGTTTTATGCAAGAGAGAGAGGGGGGAGGAGAGAATTGGCACACCAGGGCCTCCAGCCCCTGTAATCCAGTGTAATCGAACTCCAGATACGTGCACCACCTCGTGCACACGTGTGACCCTGTGCGCTTGTGTCACTTGGTGCATCTGCCTTACACGGGACCTGGAGAGTCGAACGTGGGTCCTTAGGCTTCGCAGGCAAGTCCATTAACCACTAAGTCATCTCTCCATCCCATAATAACAGAAGCTTTAATCATCCCTGTAGAATCTTTTTTTTTTTTTAATATTTTTTGTTCATATTTTATTTATTTATTTGAGAGCGACAGACACAGGGAGAAAGACAGATAGAGGGAGAGAGAGAGAATGGGCGCGCCAGGGCTTCCAGCCTCTGCAAACGAACTCCAGACGCGTGCGCCCCCTTGTGCATCTGGCTAACGTGGGACCCGGGGAACCGAGTCTCGAACCGGGGTCCTTGAGCTTCACAGGCAAGCGCTTAACCGCTAAGCCATCTCTCCAGCCCCCTGTAGAATCTTTAGCATGGGTGGGAACTGCCACCACCTCCAAGAACTATAGCTCTCACTTTCAAACGCCAGCCCCTAGAGACCTGCTTCTACCAGTTAGGATCCACCTCCTAATGGTTTCACAGCCTCCCAAAGTAGCAACGGTGGCTGGGAGAACAAGTGTTCAACCCTTGAGCCAGTTGGGGACATGTCAGCCGTAAACTGTAACACGACGGAATGGTGACACTGGTGTACACTGAGGGAGCTTGCGTTGGTTTTGTCTCAGAATTTACCAATGGTGACGTCACTAGTGAAAAAGTGTCTCAAGGCACCAACTTCACACGTTGGTTGCCCATCTGTGTGTAGAAGTGGATGCATTCTTCCTGGATAAGTGTGCCAGAGCATTTCCTGGATACATGTGCCGGAGCACTTTCACGTGGGAAGAGGCACTGGCCTATTGCGAATTACTATCCATACGGTGCTTTTTCTTGTATGTGGTGGTTTGAATGGAAAATGTCCCTGGTAGCCTCATGTGTTCATGGTTAAGCCTCCGATGCAATATCCAGTAGGCGAAGCCTTGGAGAAGTGAACCTTTCGGGAAGCAGTCTGCCACTGAGGACGCGCCCTGAGGTTTACTCGTCTAGCCTATTGGAGGTTCAGACCAGCTCCTTCTTCCAGCTCTCTCCCAGCTGATGTGACAAGGTGAGACGCCTAGCTCTCTGCTTGGCCATGCTTTCTCCATCATGATGAAACTACCCCTTGAAGCTGTAAGCTGTCCCCTATCCAGCTCTGGACTTACTGTTCCCCTCCCCTCCCTGCCCAGCCTTCTGATGTCTCTCCCCCCCACACTCAGTACCTGTGCCAGTTACTTTCCCCTTGCTGGGAAAAAACAAAACACAAAACAACAACAACAACAACAAAAATCCACTTGAGCGGAAAGAGCAAATAGAAGAAAATGGTTTATTTCCAGCTTACAGTTTCAAGGGCAAAGTTCATCATGGCAGGAGCAGGCAGCTGGGCGTGGCATATTGTCATCACAGCAGGGAAGAAGCACCAGTGTGAGTTCTCTCGGACTAACACGTGGGGGCTGGAGTCCCAAGGCCCGCCCGAGTAACACACCTCCTTCAGCAAGGCCCCGCCTGCTGGGGTGAAGCCCGAGGCTCAGTCATAAACACATGAGGCTCTTTGACATTCAGAGCGCCACACTGCCCCAGCCAGGGCCACACGGAGGACTCTGCAGGCACACTGGTGTTCGTCCACTTTCTGTTCTTGTGAAGGTCAGTCTTCACCGGCCACTTGATGGAATTTGGAATCACCTCTGGGTGTGTCTGTGAGGGTGTCTGCAGAGAAGTGGGACTGAGGCGGAAAGGCCCACTTTGGATGTGGGTGGTACTGCCTTATGGGCTGGGGTCCCCAACAGAATAAGAAAGAAAAGAGGAGAAAGTGAGCTGAGCACCACCTTTCATTTCTGTAGATGTTACCTTCAGGTCTTCAAACTGTGAGCCAGAACAAATGTTTCCTCCCTTAAGTTTCTTTTGTCACAACAAGAAAAGTAAATAATGCAGAACAGTGTTTTTTTTTTTAATATATATGCATTCTTACTTATTATTTATTTGTAAGCAAAGAAGGAGAGAATGGGTCTGCCAGGGCCTCTTGCCACTGCGAACCAATTCCAGACACATGTGTCACTTTGTGCCTCTGGCTTTATGTGGGTCCTGGGGACTTGAACCCCGGCTGTCAAGCTTTACAAACGAGCACATTTCACTGCTGAGCCACCTCTCCAGTCCCTGACACAGAACATGGTGCTGAGCAGCGGGGCCATCTCCGTGACCAACCTGACCAGATGGTCGCAGACACGGAACTGGTTTGTGGGAAGAGCGGAAGAGTCTGGAAGCCTGGGCTAGAAAAGCCTAAAGAGCACCGTAAGCAGAGCTCAGTGGGCCATTCTGGTGGAATTTGGAAGGCCAGAGGCTGAGAGATATGAGGACAGTGACGCCTATACTCCTGAGGTTTCGGGGGGAGCTTTGTCAGGAGCGGGGCTGGAGTCCTTTGGGGTTTGAGCCTGGCCGCATTCGCCCTTGTCCTGAGCACTTGAGTGGGGCTGAATTCAGAAGATGCGCACGCAGTAGCTTGGTAGAGACATTTCACGACCTTGCAGAAAGGGGTCTTGGCACTGATTATGACTCAAGGGTCTGCTTCTGGTTGGGTGTTTTGTCCAAGCAATGAGACGGTAACTGTCACATTGTATTTTTATTTACATAACGGTTTAGACTTTAAATTGAATAAAAAAAAATTTACATATCACAAGCAAGCCAGGCATGGTGGCTCACGCCTTTAATCCCACCACTCGGGAGGCAGAGGTAGGAGGATCGCCTTGAGTTCAAGGCCACCCAGAGAATACAGAGTGAATTCCAGGTCAGCCTGGGCTAGAGGGAGACCCTACTTCAAACAACCAAAAGAAAAAAAAATTGTGTTTCACTTATATTATGTATAAATCTCATTCCAAATGTTGACTAGAGTGGATATGTGTGTGTGTGTGTGTGTGTGTGCGTGTGTGTATGTATGTATACAAAGTGCCTTGGGAATTGACTGTAGAGAGAGCCACATTCCTAAGACTCAGCAACATCTCTTTCCCCAGGGAACCTGCAGCCTCATTTGAAGAGGCTTTTAAGCTTTTTTGCTAAATCAAGCCAGTTTTTCAGTGCAAGAGGACCTGTCTTTGCCTTCTTATCCCCCCGAGTCCGTCTCTGCCTCTTGACCAGCCTGCTGGGGGCCAGACTCATTTTGATCTTTCCATCCTCAGGCTACGGAAACGCCCCTGGATTGTCCCCGCCAAGAAGAGTGAGGCTGTTTGTCTCTCATTTGCTACAGATGTAGCTCTGGTTCCTGTCAATTTGAGTCCACTGTCAATGGGCAAATAATTTGTCCCTCCCTAGGAGACGGCGAGGGGCTCATCAAACACACATGAAAGGAAGAGCAGAAGGCTTGCCCATGCAAATCAGAGCCGAGCGGAGAGGCAGAGAAAAGGGCCTCATTGGCATGCCGCAGCGTCAGCGGGGCCTGGCCAGGCAGCCCAGAGACTTCTATGGAAACACCGGCTCACAGCGGCCAGCGCTTGGCGGTCCTTCCCCACAGGAGCCAACGGCACCGGTTCCCAGGACACACAGACGCGGGAAGCTAGCGGGACGTTAACTGGCCCTCGGCTGGACACAATGCAGGTCATTGCAGTTGAACTCAGTCCCTTCAGTTGGAGGGTCCCATACAGAGACCGGTTCTCACAGTGGGGGACAGTGACTTAGCAGCCTGGGGAGGTCTCCTGGATACCAGGGGAGCTGTCACTGTGCTTCATGGAGCCTCTGACATCCCTGGGGTGTGTTGTTTCTCTATGATGCAAAGTTGTACATTGTTTAAATGCACACCTCCAGAATGGGTCAGACAGATGACAGACGTGTACACACACACCCACACCCACACCCACACACACACCCAGCAGCAAATGAGGGACTGACAGGGAAACATTCCTTTCTGTTCCTATAAGCTGTAAACATGGCCCTTTCCCAGAAGAGCATCCATTTATACAATGTGTTCTCTCACTGTGTGGAGGCTGGAGGATTAAGACAGAAAGTTGGCTAAATAAACCCAAGAGGTCAAATTATACACGGTGCATATGTTTCGGCTTTTCATCTTTGATTTGGAGAAGAAAACCAAATAGTCAAAGAAAAGGAGGCTTCAGACAACAGCCAGCGAGTGACAGGTTGGCAGAGCCAGCAGGGAAAATAAACAGGGGAGGGAGGCCTGTTGTCACTGTCTGTCCGTGTCACGCGGCATAGAGAAGCCACCCCCGGCTGTTGCCTGGGTTAGACTTGTTAGCACATGTTCTCTGTGACAGCCACACTTTCTGTCCCTCATTCTGAGGTGGCCCAACTAGCGGTGAGTCCTGATGAGAAAGGAATGTTCTGGACTTAACTGGGACATCAAGGATCTTCCATATGCCATCCTTCCTGTTCCCAAAGCAAGTATTCCTGCTCAGAGCCGGGCCTTCTCTGTTCTGGAAGCTGCCTGAAAATTTGCAGGCTCCCGGTCAGTGGAGGCCTGCCCCAACCCCTTTTGGACCAACTGAGCTTCCCTCTGCACCACAAGTGGATCAGGCTCTTCCTTGGGGTCTGTAAGTGTGCGGCGTGTGTGTGTAAATGTGTATGGGAGGGGCCAGATGTCAATGCTGGGTGTATTTCTCAATTGCTTTCCACCTGTGTGTGTGTGTGTGTGTGTGCGTGCGCGTGTGTGTGCGTGTGTATATGTATGTGTACAATATGTACATTGGCTATGTGTTTCGTAGTGTGCGTGTGGAGGTCAGAGGACAGCCTTGGGGGTTTAACCTTGTCCTCCCAATTTTGTTTTGAGATTGTGTCTCTCTCATTGTTTTCTTGTCGTTACATTTGTGCCAGTCTAGCTGGCAGGTAAGCTTCTAAATTCTCCTGGTTCCATCTCCCATTGCCGTAGGTGAGTTGGCATCAAAAAATGTGTGTGCCACTTTGAGCCCAGCTTTATGTGAATTCTGAGGAGTTGAACTCAGGCCAGCAGGCTTGCCATCAAGTACCTTTAACTGCAGAACCATCTTCCTGTCCTTCATCATTTTTAAAAATATATTTCTTAATTTTTACTTATTTATCTGACAGAGAGAAAGCGGGGGAGAGAGAGAGAGAGAGAATGGGTGCACCAGGGCCTCCAACACCTGAAAATGACATGCAAAACATGTGCCACCTTGTGCATCTGGCTAATATAGGTCCTGGGGAATAGAACCTGGGTCCTTTGGCTTTGTAGGCAAATGCCTTAACTGCTAAGCCATCCCCCAGCCCCCACCCTTTTTTCGAGACAGGGTCTTCCTTCTAACCTACAGCTCACTGATTTGGCCAAACTAGTTAACCAGCCACCTCCAGGGCTTCCCTGTCTCTGCCTCCCAGTGTTCAGATTGATTGTACCATCGCGGCTGGAATTTTACACTGGTACTAAGGATCGAAAATCAGATCCTCACATATGTGAAGCCAGTGCTTTATCCAGTGAGCCATTTCCCCAATTGCATTACTTTTGAATTCAGACTCACTTAAATTTTCAGGCTAGGAGCTGAACGTGTATAATTTTTTTGTTGTTGTTGTTGCCAGAATGTAACACAAATGCCATCTAGTCCATTTCCCAGTAGAGTCTTTGTGTCCATCTGAAACTTCATGAGTACAGTCTACTATCTGCATTTCTATCAGCATTCTGGTCTTCCTGATCCCAGAATTGACTGACCACTGCATGCAGCTTACACATTCTCACACTCCTCTAACCTTCCTCTGTAAACTACCTCACTTCCCTCCCACAAGCCTGTTCCAAGACCTAAAAACCACAGGGGCAGGTTTAGATACAGCAGTGACCCCACTCCTGGTAGTAACAATTTTCTGTACTCATTACTTTCATGTTGGTATGACCAGAATATAAGACAGAAACAGCTTAAGGGAGGGAAGATTTATTTGGCTCGTGGTTTCCGAAGGACACGGTCCTTCCTGCTAGAAGAAGGAAGACATAAGACTCTTTCTGTGGCAGTGGGAACCGGTAGTAGCAGCTGTTCACATGGTGGTGGACTGGGAAGCAGAAAATACAGGTCAGAATCAGGGAAGGTACTAACCATGTCCCACATTCTCAAGGCTCCACAGCCCTTAAAACAGCACTGTAAGCTGGGATCAGTGTTCAAAATATGAGCCCCTCAGGAACATTCCATATTCAAACCAAAATAAAACTTCAAGGTTGGGACCAGCCTGCCCATGACTAAGCTGTGCCCTTGGCACTTACGATGGCAGCACCTGACATGGAATCACTACCCAGGATACAATGTGAGGATACTCAGCAGGGGAGACTGTGCCTGCTAAGTCTGGGCTGGAGGCTGGTGTTGCTATTTGCTGATAACCTATCATGGTCATCCGAAGTCATTTAAGGTGGTCCCTATGGTAACCTATGGACAAAGGTGGTCCTGAGGAAGTAATGCTCATGTCCTGGCTTTCAGAGGGAGGAGATCTTATCCTCAGGGGTCAAGTTTTCCTCTCTGCACAATGGGGCTAATGCTGGAATACCTACTCTTCAACCCTGTTGGGAACCCAAAGACAGAGGTGACTCTGGCCATTACAGAGAGCTATGTAAACGAACTTGGCATATTGCAGTTGCTGCCCATGCATGTGTGTGTCGGGGTACGTGTGCGTAGGGAGTGGAGGGAGGGCTCTGGTCACACAGGGCCACACAGCTGCCTCCAGAGAGGCTCTTGAAGGGAAATTTCTCAAATTCTCCCTCTGCTGGAGCACTAAGCAGATCCCTGAGGTTCCGTGGTCTTTGACAGGTAACGTCACAAGGAGAGGGGCCTCTCAGGTAAGTGAATTTTCCACATGAATGGCCTCTGAGATAAATGACCTCTCAGAGGAGTGACGTTGTCAGGAATGAAATGTCCTCAAGTGGGTGCCTGGGTTACTTGGTAGTAGGTACACAGCGACACCACGACAGAATTTGAAATCACATCTCCCCAGTTCCAAAGCTCCCAGGCTGAGCTGCGACTGTAAAGAACCTGGGTGATGATTTTTCTAATATTTTTCTGTACAGTCTGTTTTCCATCATTGTCTCACTAAGAAAAATTAAGTATAGGTGAATTCTCCTCTGAGGATTCTGGGTTTTGAACACTGCCCTTGTATTAACCTGTGCTGATTGAGCAGAGAAGTGAGGTTCCATTTCTGCAGCTATGGAAGGAAATGCAAAGCATCCATCATGTGACCTTTTACAGTCAATAGCTCAGCAGAGGCCGGTGGCCTCAAACTGCCGTCATTTTCCTGTAATGATTCCACACAGAACCTTTGCCACGAGAGCAGCATGAGCCTGGTGTCTGAGAATGGTACCGTGTGCAGATGGGGTATTCACCTGCATGGCCGGGCTGGCTCAGCTCAGTCTTGTCAGTCTCCTGCCTCCTTCATCCTCATACAGGATGGCAGACCAGCAAAATGGTACTGTGGCCACATCTCTTTTGAAAAGACTTGAGGGGGTTAGAATGTACACCAGTCTCCATGTCCTCATCTTAGAGTTTAGGAGAGATGACCCCAGACAAATACAGAAGAACAGGACCCCAGTGCAGCCGGACGGTCGGAGGGCAGCAGAGTGTGGAATAGAATGTGTGTTAGCTACACATTGCTTGTGAAGGTGTGTTTGAAAATGAGCTTAGATCTATACATATACGTTGTACTGAAAATACAGTTTTCAAGAAGGGTCAGGGCTGTGAAGCCTAGGGGCCCATGTTCGACTCTCCAGATCCCGTGTTAGCCAGATGCACAAAGGTGAGGCAAGTGCAAGGTTGCACATGACCACTAGGTGGCAGAAGCGTCTGGAATTTCATTTCAGTGGCTGAAGCCCTGGCATGCCAATTCTCTCCCTCTCAAAACCAAACCAACCAAACAAACAAAAACCAAAAGAGGGTCATCTCACTTAGCAGAGAACAGCCCAAATTCCAGGGAGTCAAAAACTAGAGTCTTGACTTACATCAGGACTCCAATTCTGAGGCCCGGGAGTCTCCTGCCGGGTTGTGTAACTGCTGATGTGGAAGTTCGTTTTGGGGGTGTGGACTTCAACTCTGCATTCACCCGTGAAGCCCAGGATGTCCCAGTGTGGCTTGTCTTCTTGTGTTCTGTTAACCTGGGGACATGAGCAGGACCTCCTTTGTATAGGGACCACACTGCATGAACTTGTATGACCTTGGTGGGGTATTTCGTGTCACTGCAAAGCTTGCATGTAAAGGACATGCTGCTTTGGGAAGATGCAGAGGAAGGCGCGGAGGACTCAGAGCCATAACCTAACCTCTGTGCTGTGTGACACTGTGGCCAGGATCAGGTGGCAGTGGCTGCAAGGGACAGAGAACTTGGTGCCAATCACTTGGAGACTAGGGAACTAAAAGCACTTACCTTTTCATTGCTGGGATAAAACACCAAACCAGAAGCAGCTTATGGAAGAAAAAGGTTTATTTTCTGTGGTCTCAAGGTGGCCTCAAGCTCATGGTGATCCTCCTAATGTTTTGTTTTCTGCTTATGGTTTGGAGGGGGAAATTTTATTTTGCTTTGTGTTTTTGAAATGGGGTCACACTCTAGCCCAGGTTGACCTGGAATTCACTATGGAGTCTCAGGGTGGCCTCAAATTCAAGGCGATCCTCCTACCTCTGCCTCCCGAGTGCTGGGATTAAAGGCGTGTGCCATCACGCCCCGCTTTGGAGGGGGAATTTTTATCACAGCAGGGAAACCAGGCAGGAGCAGAGTGTGGGGTGCTCCATCCCCATCCACAGCAACCGGGAGGAAGCAGAGTTAGAAACTGAAAACCCAATGGGGATCAAGGGCCACTCCCAGGACACGCCCACTGCTCATGACCACCTCCTCCAGCAAGGCTCTTCCTCTCAGAGAGTCCACCAGTTTGGGGTCAAACACATGAGACTATGGGGGGCATTCAAACTACTACCTTCTGCCCTGGAACCAATGGGCTTCGGCCTTCAAAGATCCTGCGGTAGAGGTAGGTCAGGATGCCATCGGGTCCCTGCAGGTCTCTGGAGTCTTGGTACTCAGGTCAGCACAGTTTCCCACAGCTCTTTGCGGTAAACTGCAGTGTCACTGAACATCTTAGCATAGAGGACCTCATAAAAAACAAAAAAAAAACACACAACAAAAAACCAGGCAGGAAGCTGGAGAGATGGCTTAGTGGGTAAGGCACTTGCCTGCAAAGTCAAAGGACCCAAGTTCAACTCCCAGGTACCCAGGTAAAGCCAGATGCACAAGGTGGCGCATGAGTCCAGAGTTCGTTTGCAGTGGCTAGAGGCCCCGGTGTGCTCATTCTTTCGGTCCAATAAATAGATCAAATATTTTTAGGCTGGGTGTGGTGACACTCCAGGGAGCAGTGTGCCTCCCTGGCCCTGAGCCACTGGGAAGCACTTAAAGTGGGAGAGGGGATCACTGACTGCCTCAAGCCCATCACAACTCTCTCCTGAGTTGGGGAGTGGGTACAGTCAGCCCCAGGGGCTGCTGGGCTGGGGAGAAGAAGGGCTTGGGTGAGTAGCTGCTGGCCATCCGCCCCCAGGTGCCCATTGCGGGGAAGTCTCACAGTTGTCATCTTGAGCCAAATGGGAAGTTGTGAGACTCCCCCACAGCCTGCCCTGCAGACCCAAGGACCAGGCCAGGCAGGAGGCACAGCTTTGGGCAAGGTCAGGTGTCACGGCTATTATACGGTTAACGCTCCCATGTTGTTTAAGTGACATGGACTCTTATGGGATGACAGGACATCTGATGTCCGATATCTCAATCAAGCAAGCTAGAAGTTCTCTTGCGGTT
This sequence comes from Jaculus jaculus, assembly GCF_020740685.1. NCBI lineage: Eukaryota > Metazoa > Chordata > Mammalia > Rodentia > Dipodidae > Jaculus > Jaculus jaculus. Next base: position 127,987,605 of record NC_059109.1, on the reverse strand, counting down.
TTGTGAAATTGGTATATTGCACGACATTGACTTCGAAATGAAAATTCATCATCATTACACAAGTGATGCACAGGTGGATTGCCCTGCAGCAAAAGCAGAACCCGAGGGCAGAGTTCAAGTCTCCACGTCCCTTTCCTGACGCCGCCACCTGCCCACCTCGGTCCCGGCTGGCTGCCCTGGAGCCCGGCACGAGGCTTTCCCGGTGCTATCTGTTGTCTGTACGGTTCTTCACATAAGATCCATAAATCCGGATTCCCCCAATACATGCTCCCCAGTGCCCAAGGGTGCCATGTCTCTGTGGAGCAGAGGGCTTGCTGGGTGAGTCAGAGCAGGGTGAGAGCGGGCAGAGGGTCAGTTACGGAAGGCAACAGGGGGCGAAGGATTTGAGCAGGGGGTAGGTGTGAGGTGGTCTGTTGAAGCAGCAGGAGCTGAGAACTGAAGCCCAGTGTACTGTGTCCCTCGGCCACGGCTGGTGGGCAGAGTGGAGGGACAGTGTGGGGAGTGCGCAGACATGCTGAGCGAGTCGTCAGAGGACAGTGGCCGGTCAAGGCAGCTGCTGGGCCCCAGTGGACTCGGGTGCTTTGGGGGCAATTGATATGCTTATACAAGTGCATTTGCACACGTCTCATGCACAGGGCAGTGTGGCCTCAGGGGCTTTACTGTGTGTGTGTGTGTGTGTGTGTGTGTGTGTGTGTGTGTGTGTGTGTGGTTATAACCTCCTACTCTTTGTAGCTCACAAAAGCTGGGCCAGGGATCCTGCACAGGTCTATGTCCTCAGCGCTGTCACCCCCTTGGTGACCAGCGTTCCTCAGGAGGGTCCAGGGAGGTTGGGGGAGTCACTTCTTGCTTCTAGATGTTTGGGAGATTCCAATTTCCTGAGGTCACAGACTGCGGGAGCTTCTGTGTCTCATCTTAGACATGGATGGAGGATGCTCCAGGATACAGCCCAAGAGGTGAGGTGCTGCGTCCTGCTGTGGGAATCTGAACCCTTGTTGAATGCTCCCAGATTCTCTCCAGAAAGGGACGTCTGACATTCGACCTTTTGGATGCTCATCGGTGCGGACCCATCAACATCCTTTTGGAGCCTGATTTTTGTCAGGAACGGACCAGGCTGAATTCACCCTGGGAATGACCCCTGGGGGTGGGGGTTCAGCTCATAGCAGGGTGCAAGGGAGGCCCCAGAACAGCTGCAAGTCCTCTGCCAATTCCCACACAGCAGCTGTGGGGTTTGAGTCTGCTTGTGGGGCAGGGTATGTGTGGCAGGGGCTGCCATGGCCTGTCTCTCCCCATGTGCTGGGCACACGCACTGCCTCTCATTTAATCCCACACCTGTGCTACAAGGCAGGCGGCCGCTACTGAGTGTCCGCTGCTGCACAGAGGGTGGCTGGGCAGAATGGTGAAGCCCCTTGCTTAAGGACTGCAGAAATGATGGGAGCCCAGGCAGTTTGACACCAGAAACTAGGATATATGTGGAGTGACGAATGTGACACTGTCCCAAGGTTCCCTAAAACTGGACTTCAGGGAAGGAGGTCTCCGAGGTTGTAATGCAGTGATCTCTGCCTGGACAGGTTTCATCTGCACAGCAGTAGCAGCTTGAAATGCTGTCAGACTATTTTGGATAAACTTTGGCCAAGATGGCCTTAGCTAAAATATGCACCCCAGGCCTGGAAGGGCCTGCCTGGCCTGTAACCAGACTGGCAAAACCATTAGGGCTGATCTTGAAGTAAACGCCAAGAAACAAGGATATAGAAATCTCTCGAAAGGACATCCTTTCCCTTACCTATTGCCAAGGCCTCGGTAGGAATGGGGAAGACAGATCACGGTGCGTAAAACAATGTTAAACAGTCCTGTCTTTTTTTTTTTTTTTTCCTTGCTGGTGGAAAGAATAAAAGAAATGCCTCATTACTTTGAAGAAACATTTCTTTTCCCTGCCAAGGGACAGACTTACAAAGGATGATATTTACATTTTCCTGAAGCCTCTAATTTTCTCATTTATCATTTGTCAGAGCCCGAGGCCCTTCCTCAGCATGTGCGGTGTTTGCCAACAGCTAATGATCCTTTTACCAAACACCACAGTCCCTGCGCGGAGGTTCGTGTGTTGCTGAGCCTGCCAAGTCAATGCATTCATGTCACAAGGTGCCATCGCAGGCGTGTCTCGGGGTTCCTGCATCACAGTCATTATGGGCCCTGTGTTTTCCCCTGGATGCCTCCAAGACAAGGGAACCATGAACACCATTCAAGTGCAAGTCCTGGAGCTGCTGAACACTGAGGTGGCCTTCGGAAGCCAGACTGGGGATTCTAGAATACTATTCATGTGGAGGTCAAGGGCTTGACCCCGGCTTGCTGCGTTTGCCCATGGGGGAGCATTCAGAAGGGGCCACGGCCAAGCAGCGTGCACACAGCGCAGGCCGGCGTCGCCCTCTGTGGAGACCCATCTGGGCCTCCCGCGCAGGGTTCCTGCCTATTGTACCGAGCAGGAGTGTTCAGGCTGTGCCATGCCCCAAGTGACTGCATTTTATTAAACAACCATTTGCTTCATTTGAGCTGAAGCACTGAGGCAGAATGACAAGTAAACAGACACCATCTGCTCAGGACGAGCCACGAGGTACAGAATGACAAAGAAGTTATTCGCGCACGTAAAAATATGAACTTATCAAGTTAAGCCGGGGACACACGGACACACGGGCACACATCGGAAACCACATCAGAAACGCTGGGCTCGGGGGGCTTATTACTCACACCAGGTAGAGCCCCTCACCCTGGGGCTGTGAGGGGAACACCCAAACACAGAGATGTGACAGGCGCACCAGCCCGTCCTGTGGTCACCGCTTGCCTAGGAAAATTGCCACAGGGAAAGACCTCCATGTCTGTCCCCAGGCTGTAGCAAAAGTGCAGTTCCTCCCACCCATGACACAGTCTTCAAAGTGACCCTCCAAACAGCACGCCCCCGCCCCAGCACGCACACCCCCCTGCGTCTGAGAGCTGCAGCTCTGCCCCATGATCAGACTTTTCACTGGGTCCCGTGTAGACGGCTCCACGTGTGGGGTTCAGTTTTCCCCGCCTCTGGTTTCAGGACGGCTTCTCCGAACCCTGCGGCCTCTTTAACCCTTGCGTAGCCGTTCCATAAAGGATACATATGCTAGCACGCGAAGCGGACTCTGAGAGTTCGTGTTTGTAGCTAAGATCGGAATGAAAAGAACCCAGCGGCCAGCAAGGTCTACCCAGTAGACCTGGCGAGCTAACACTTTTCTCCTCCCAGCAGCAGCCCCTGCCTGCGGAGGCCGAGCAAACCCAGCCCCGCTAGGGGGGTTCAGTCCAGCCCGGGGACCTGCAGTGACTGACCCCGCAGGGAGCAGCCAGGCCCCTGCTGAGCCCCTCATGCGTGTGGCGCAGGGACGGCGAGGGGAGCCAGGCCCTCCGGATCCTTCCTTGCACCCAGCTCAGGGTTGGCTCATGGGTATCACCAGTAACAACATCTCAGGAAGCGAGAAGCAATCTTTTATTACGTTGTTAAGCACCCAGGGAGGACTCTGAGAGTGACTGGGAAGAGTTTGTGCCTCAGAGCACCTGGAGGAGTAAGGGAAGGGTCCCTTTTTCTAGAATCATCCGCCCTTATTCTGGGCTCACGTGGAGAAGCTTCCTTTCCCCCCGAGGGAACAGCCGCCTGTGCCAACCAGAAGCTAGGTCGCCATAGTGGCAGTGAGCCCTGACACCTTCCCACTTCCCCCAGGTCCCCTCAGGCCATGGGCAGTGCGGGGGTGAGGGTGCAGTGAGATGGTGGCTTAAGACATTTCCAGCAGACAAAGATGGGGATGGGGGAGGACACGGGAGAAACAGTCAGCAGAGAAGCTACACCTGAACCTGGCAGCTTTCTGGCATTTCACCTAATGTAGCCCCCCCCTTTCTTCCTTCCTTATTTCCTTCCTTCTTTCCTTTCCTTTCCTTTCCTTTCCTCTTTCTTTCTTCCTTTTTTTTTCTTGTGTGCATACAATGTGGGGTGTGTGTGTGTGTGTGGTTTGGTATAGGCACATGTACGTGCCCTTGCAGTGCCCATGACCCGTGTCTGCAGTGGTGGGGCGGGGGGTTGGGGGGAGTGTAGTGGCTGAAACAGAGCTTCAGACATCTTGCTCCATAGCTCTTTCGCTCATTCTCGTTTGAGCCTCAATCTCTTACTTTTTTGGGGGGGAAGGGGGACCCCAGGCAACTCCCCTTTGTGGGATTGGGGTTAAAGGTGCACATGGCTAGCCCAGCTGTTTATTCGGAATCTGGAGATTCGAACTCAGGCACTCTCAGGCCTTCAGTGTTGGACTGGAATTTCTGAGGCATCCAGCTGCTTGGAATGAGCGGTTGCCAGGTTCTCTGTGTCTCCAGCATGCAGATGGCCACGGTTGGACTATTCAGCCCCAACCAGTGAGCCAAGCTAATAAATCCCATCTGTATAATTGTTCTGTTCCTCTAGTGACCCCTGGCTATGAAGGACTGCCCCCTTCACTCCCAGAAAGTGTTGGCCATAGGTTAAGACCGGCTCCTTCACAACTGGACAGCGGAGGACTGGCAAGACACAAATAGTCCATTTCCCCTGCCACTGTTGGAGACACTGGCATCAGCACGTCACCATCTGGGCAGCTCCTGGTCCACCTCGGTGCCCTCTGTTCCGTCTCATGGAGCTGAGCTTCCTGTGGACATGCTGGGATGTCAGGAATTCAGGACTCCTGGAGCCCTGACCTGCTCCAGAGGCCGCAGATATGCTGCAGCGACCCCTGACCCCGGGCAGGCGGCGGGCATCTGCGGAAACCGGAGGCCCGGGCAGGGCAGTGTCAGGCCCTGCGGAACAATCGGCCCCTTTGTGTGACTGCTGTTCGGGAGGAAGGGGGAGGCAGGAGCTTAATTATGGGGTCTGTGTGGGCCACAGGCCGCAGCAAGCAGATCCAGGGGTCAGGTCACAGCTGAGCAGGCGGCTCTGGAGCAAGCGTCTGCACAATGGCACGAAGAACGCGCCTGCAGAGCCTGTCTCGACGGGGCCCGCGGCATCGGCGAGGGTCTCCCGTGTCAGGGGGGGTCTCAGCGGAGGAGAGTCGTCCATGTTTTCTGCCCTGCCGGGTGTTCGTGTGAGGAGGGAGGTGCCTCAGCTCTCTCACAGATCTCACTGCTGTTCCAAGGACTCTCACATTGTCATCTTTCCTAAGTGGCTGGGACTGTGGATGGCGAGGGACAGGCCTCCCCTCATGCTATGACAGAGATGGGTCCCTTTGGGCTCAGCGTCCCCAAGTGCTGTCTCCAGAGCATCGTCTCCAGAGGTGTGGAGGCAGGGGGATGGAGCCCACACAGAGTGCGGCAGTGCAAGCTGACTGTCATCGTGTGGTTGCCTTTTCTTTCTCCTGCAGCTCCCCTTCACTCTGCTTGGTAATTTCCTGTCCTTTCACTTGCAAAAATTATTGACAGATACTTAGTTATTTCTAAACCTTTCATTATTTAATCAAATGCAGTGTCTTTCCAGCTTTTTTCTTATCATAACCCCTTACAAGAAATACATTTTGCCATGGTGGGGGCTGGGGATAGAGCTCAGTAGTAGAGTCCTTAACCAGCATGGGGAGGGCCTGGCTTCCGTCTTCAGCACCACCAAAAAAATACACACACAGGAACATGCACGCACGTACATACACACCAAATTATATGAATATAAAATTTCACTTATTTTTTCAGAGGTAGGGTCTCCCTCTAGCTTAGGCTGACCTGAAATTCACTATGTCATCTGAAGGTAGCCTCACAGGGATCCTCCCATTTCTGCCTCCCAAGTGCTGGGACTAGAGGCATGTGCCACCACGCCCGGCAGTATTTATATTTTTAACTTTTCTTCTTTCGTTTCCTTTAAAATATTTTTATTTATTTGTTTGAGAGAGAGAGAGAAAGAGAAAGCGAGCCAGAGACCCTTACTGCTATAAATGATTTCTGTGCCTGGTTTTATGTGGGTACTGGGAAAATGAACCCCGGCTGGCAGTATTTGCAAGCAAGTGCCTTTCATGGCTAAGCCATCTCCCTAGCCCCCACCATGTCTGAAGCGGAGACTCATTCTAGCCCAGGCTGACCTGAAGCAAACTGTTATCCAGGCTGGCCTCAAACTCATGGTGATCCTCCTACCTCAGCCTCCAGAGTGCTGGCACTATAAAGGTGCATGTGACAATGACATGAGTGTACAGTCATTTGCATGCCAATGGGGCATGTGTGGAGGTCAGAGAACAACCTCAGGGTGTTGCTTCTTTCCTTTCGCTCCATTGAGACAGGGTCTTTCTTGTTGGTTGTTGCTGGAATGCCAGCCTCGCTAGTCCTGTGAGCTTTAGCATTCCCCCCCCACTCTGCTTCCCATTGCAGTAGGTGCAGTGGAATTAGATACATGTGCCACATCTATGTCCAACTTCATATGCATGCTCTCTCAAGTAAATAAATACAAATATTCTTTTTTAAATTTTTTTTAAAATTTATTTATTTATTTGAGAGAGACAGACACAGAGAGAAAGACAGATAGAGGGAGAGAGAGAGAATGGGTGAGCCAGGGCTTCTAGCTTCTGCAAACGAACTTCAGATGCGTGCGCCCCCTTGTGCATCTGGCTAACATGGGACCTGGGGAACCGAGCCTCGAACTGGGGTCCTTAGGCTTCACAGGCAAGCGCTTAACTGCTAAGCCATCTCTCCAGCCCTCTTTTTTTTTTTTTTTTAAAGAAGCAATTTGGAAGTAACCCATGAATGCTGAAAATTAACAAAGATGCAAGGTTCATCAAAAAGTTGATCCACCCAGGGCTGGAGAGATGGCTTAGCGGTTAAGCGATTGCCTGTGAAGCCTAAGGACCCTGGTTTGAGGCTCGATTCCCCAGGACCCACGTTAGCCAGATGCACAAGGGGGCGCACGCGTCTGGAGTTTGTTTGCAGTGGCTGGGGGCCCTGGCGCACCCATTCGTGCTCTCTTGCTCTCTCTCTCTCTCTGTCTCTTTCTATCTTTTGGTTGCTCTCAAATAAATAAATAAAAATAAACAAAAAAAGTTTAAAAAAAAGAGTTATTAAAAAAAACTTGCTCAACCCAGGAGATGAGCCAAGAGGAGCTGGCTGTCACGGGTTGGGGGTTGGGGGTTGGGGGAGCACGGGGGGGGGGGGGACAGCAGAGCTGCGGCAGAGGCTTGTGCCTCCCTCTACCTTCCCAATGTCAGAGGCTTAGAACTCGGGGCTTGGAGAGCCAGAGACTTAGGGCCTCCAGTGCCCATGTCAGCGAGGGCCCGTGTTCTAGGCAGCGTGTGACCAGGGCCCATCACCGGCACCCGAGAGCTCCGAGCTTCGCTGAGCGGTCCTCGGCTCTTAACCTTGCCTGGTTCTCTGGGAATCTCCCAGCAGCCCCTGGCGCCTGCAGTTCTGCTAAGTCTGTCACCTTCTGCTGTCTTGGGCTGGCTTTCCACAGTCTTAGCTCCCTGCTGCCTATCACCTTCTCGGTGCCAATGGGGTCATTCACAGTCACCCAGTCTCTGCTCCTGGCTTCTCTCTGTACTCTTCAGCTGCCCTCTGGCTGCCAAGTGAGCCCAGGGCTTCCTGGCAGGGTGTCCTGAGGATCTGTACCTTGGGAACTATTCCCCAGCTGCCTTCTAGTTGCTGATGCTGGGGGCCCTGGGGCTGTAAGCTCAGGGATTTGTCTGCTCTTGTGTTACCACATCAGCCCACTGTGCTCTGTGATAAAGACCATCAAAGACCACCCAGGAGACATGGGAGGAATAGTGCATGGGAAGGCAGCTTCCCAGGCTGGGTTTCAAAGGCTGAGAAGTGAGGCTTCTTATATAGTCGTAAGAGGGGCACGCTTGGGCATAGCTTCCAGTTCCACCAGTCGCGAGGAATCACAGGCTTCTTGCTGAGTCACTGGGGAATCCTTGCAGATAGGTGGCTCATCCAAAGGCCACCAAGCCTCATGCTGGCCAAGGTGGAGATGCCTGTGGAGGCCGTGCAAGCTCTCTGGGGCAGCGAGCAAGGCTTCCCGAGGAAGACGTCACGGCGTCAGCAGCTGCGGATCACAGTTGTCTTCACAGATGGAGTGGAACGGACCGGGTGCCTGCAGAGCATTCAAAGCATCTGGGCTCCGGGATGGTAGTCCATCTGGTCCCCCAAAGAAGAGGAAGCTGGGTCCACAGCTCCCCACCCAAGACAGCTGAGCGCAAGGGGAGTGCTGACAGCTAGCCATCGGTTGAGCTTATCATTCTTACTTGTCCATCATTCAAGATAAAATCGTTACACAGGGACTGGGGAGATGGCTCAGCAGGTGAGAGCACATGCCGCTGAGGTATGAGGGCCTGAAAGAGCCCTAGCTGTGCCGAGTTCGATTCCCTAGGACCCGTGTAAACAAGTGGCCGTGCACAACTGTAAGCTCAGTACTGTGGGAGGCAGAGACTGGAGAACCCCGGGGGCCCATTGGTCAGCCAGCCTGACCACAAACAGCAGCTCCAGGTTCAGTGACAAGTGACATCAGAGGACACTGACATTCTCTTTTGACCTTTGCATCAGCACACACATGTGCACACACAATCCACATGCCACACAACTATACACACACATGCCCAAGACTAAAAGTAAAACAAACAAACAAACAAAACAAAAAGAAAAAACCACAACATAGGGCTGGAGAGATGGCTTAGTGGTTAAGCGCTTGCCTGTGAAGCCTAAGGACCCCGGTTTGAGGCTCAATTCCCCAGGACCCACGTTAGCCAGATGCACAAGGGGGCGCACGCATCTGGAGTTCATTTGCAGTGGCTGGTGCGCCCATTCTCCGTCTCTCTCTATCTCCCTCTTTCTGTCTTGGTCTGTTGCTCTCAAATAAATAAATAAAAATAGACAAAAGAAAATTTAAAAAACCACACCATAGTATTTATGACAGCAAATATTTTAGTCAAGGAACTTGGTCCAACAACAGTGACTTTCCTCAGCCTAGTACTCTTGTGTGCATGCATGCACTTGTGTGTGTGTGTGGGGGGGGGCACATGCATATCGTGGAGAGAACCATGTTGGGGTGCTGGCCCTCATCTTCCACCTTGTTTGAGACAGGGTCTCTCTTGTTATTGTGCCATGGTGAATGCAAAACTAGCTGGCTTGTGACCTTAGGAATTCTCCTGTCTGCCTCCCATGGCTGTAGGCACATTGGGATCACACACATACAAACTACTTCACGGGGGTTCTGGAGATCCAAAAGCTGGTTGTCAGGTTTGGGTAGCCAGTGCTTTTCGCCTCTGATCCATCTTCCTAGCCCGTCCACTGAACACTCAGCAAGAGAAAAATGTTAACCATCCTCATTTGATCATTATGAAAATGTGCCCCGTCAATTTGTATGATTAAAATAAAAAGTACTAAAGTTGGCTTGCATTTTTTTCTTTTTTTTCTGTTCTTTTCTCCTTCTTCTCCTCCTCTTCCTCTTCATCCTTCTTCTTCTTTGGCGCGCGCGTGTGTGTGTGTGTGTGTGTGTGTGTGTGTGTGTGCGTGTGTGTAGATACATGTGCCATAATGTGCATGTGGAGGTCAGAGGATAACTTGGGTGTTGGTCCTCAACTTCTATCTCCTTAAGGCAGAGTCTCTGCTTTTGCACCCACAGGCATGGCTGGAAGTGCAACTGGCTGCCTGTGTCTGGCTCTTCCCATGGGTCCTGAACTCAGATACACAAACTCTTGTGGCAAGCACTCTTCCCCCCAAGCCATCTCCCCAGCCCCTTTCCTCTATTTGAAGCAATATTTTCTCAACTTTTTTATTGCCCTTTAAATCAGAACCAGTGAACATTATAAAAGTAAAGGCACGACAGAGGAGCAGAGCTGTCTGAGGGGCTACAGCAGCTGTCTTTTCAGTGGGACATTGAGCCCCTGCAGACTTCACGTCTTCTACAGGAAGCCCCAGGGCAGGGACCCTGTGTGCTTTCTGTCTTGGTGGCGCCAGGCACGCAATCAGGGCTCAGTCAATAATTGATGACACAAAGGCCCTGAGAGGAGTCCCTTCACGGCAGGCAGGGTGGCCTCCGCAGGGCGTTCTCTTAAGTGTCTGTCATTCTTCCCGTCTTCAATGGATGAAAGTCAAAGCCGAGAGGGCGCTGCCGCTTGCCGAGAACCAGAGAAGAGGAAAAGGCGCGAACAGGCCCCAGACCGCGGGGCACCGGGGACCTGGACCTGGTCCCTGCAGAGCCTGAGAGTCCCTCTCTGACCCCGTGCTGAGGCTGCGGGCCAACGGCCACCACGGGAGAGCGCAGAGCAGAGGGAAGCGCTGGAGGCCGCTGCTCTGCGGGAAGGAGGAGCCGGAGCCCGAGGGCGGGTCTCTGCTCCCGGGTCAGCCGCAGGTGCTCACAGAGCCTCACCTGCCGGGCTCTGCTCTGGACGCCGGGACAGGAGGAAGCCCAGTGGTGTCCCTGCCCTTGGGGTCATCACTGCCTCATCTGGAGGACAAGCTGTGGCCACTGAACTCCCAGTTTCAGGACCGTTGGGAGGGGATCAAGGGGAAGGTCATGCAGGGCCTCTGTGAGGAGGTGAGCAAGCTCCAGGGGCAGAACTCCAAGGAATAGACACAGTCATGCCAAGGCCCGGGGGCAGGAGAGATCTTCCCTGGGGAGGAATAGCCAGGAGGCTGTATGGCCGGGACAGTGTGAGCAGGAGACAGCTAAAGGGCACAGAAATGAGGCCCCACTCTGGACCATATACCCCAGTGCCCTGCACCCAGAGGAGGACGCTGAGTGAGGCGGTAAGGAAGGAGTCCTGGGTCATGTGGTCCTTGCTGTCAGGTGAGCATGCTCAGTAGAGAGCTGTCCTCATGGCTTCCAGCCCGAGCAGCATCTGCTCCGTCCCTATACAGGGTTAGTGACACCACTTCTCCACTTGATCTGCTGCCTGGGAACCCCTGGGGCCAGGCTGGAGCACCTAGCCCTCCAAAGGTTCAACACCCACCAGGGTATGAGAAACACAAGCAGAGTTGGCCCCCGCTCCCACCTGTCACCAAGGATCAGGGTGAGATAAGCAGGGATGGGTTATCATTCACAGAAACATCTCGTGAGGATGGTCACATGGAAGGCAGCCTTTGGTCTGTCTTGAAAGCATTCCCAAGGCTTTTAAGTCAGGGAAGTGTCTTTTGGGGCTAGTTGTTCATGGGGCTGCTGGCCATGGACTCAGCATGGAACCGCCTCTGTCACTGCCTGAGGGAAGGTGCAGGAGTGCTCTGTTCTTCCTACTCTTTGTATTTTTGGTTTTTCGAGGTAGACCTGGAATTCACTATGTAGTCTCAGGGTGGCCTCGAGCTCATGGAGATCCTCCTACCTCTGCCTCCCAAGTGCTGGGATCAAAGGTGTGCGCCACCGTGCCTGGCTTCCTCCTGCTTTCTGAGATCACTCGGTGCTATGTCCTCTCCATGGATCCTGGTTTGCTCAGCAGGACTGAGGCCAGACCTGGCTTTACACGAGAAAGCAATAATCAATAGAGGAGAAAGGAAGTCTGGCCACTCTTTACCACATGGGAAGAAGGAGGCATGGTAGCAATATGGAGCTGGGAAGGTGGAGTGCTTGTCTCCTGGGCAGGTTGGCCTCAGCAAGCCTCTGTGAAGGAAAGAGGACGCTCTCATGTGGCATTCTTTTCCAGGGTCTTCAGGGAAGGGACACTCCCTAGGGAAGCAAGGCTTCCTCTCACCCGCCTCCATCAGCACCACCTGGAAGCAGACACCTCACACAGGGCAGAAGTGTCACTTGCTTCCTGTTATGGAAAGTTCTGAGCCTGGGGCAGGAGAAGGTCAGCAATTGATATGACTTTAGATAGAAGAATGATGACAGACCAGCTCCCAGGGAGCAAGAGAGTCTGGTAGGAATTGGACTCTGTTTTATATATTTTATTTTATTTTATTTTTTTGAGTTAGGGTTTCATTCTAGCCCAGGCTGACCTGGAATTCCCTATGTAGTCTCAGGGTGGCCTCAAACTCAGGCGACCCTCCTACCTCTGCTTCCCAAGTGCTGGGATTAAAGATGTGCACCACCATGTCCAGCTCTCTCTCTCTCTCTCTCTTTTTTCTTCTGAGAGCTAAGATTGAGAAACTGCATGAGAGTTGGGACCACACTGGCTGATGTTGAAAAGGCGTTAGGAGCTCACCCACAAGACTATCTGGCCAGCATCTTAGTGATGTCCAGCCTCTGTCTCTGCATCTCTGGGATTCTCTGGCCTCAGGTTTCATCATGGTTGCCTTGGCTCAAGCATCCTCAGACTGTCTAAAACTCAGGAAGAGGACGGTTGGGGATTTGTCTCACAGGATCTCAGACTATCTTTCTTGGAAGATTCTGGAAGATGTTGCTTAGTCTCCATTGGTTAGAACTAGATGTTGCACCTATTCTTAAGCCAATCATGTGCTGGGGTATAGGATTACCTCAAGCCACTGACCAACCATAATTGTCCCAAGAGCTGGAAGGGTGCCTCCTGTTTATACAGCTCAGGAATTGGAGGCACAAAAGCTTCAATGTCCTACAGTCATTCAGAGAGAGGGGGGCAGAGCCGGCTTGGTCCTGAGGCATCTGCCAGGGCGCAGTGCCCAGAGCCTTGATTCCTGTGTGACACTGTGATCTGGAGCAGCCCGCAGGAAGCTGAGGCATTGTCCTGCCTTTGCAGGTGCCCAGCATTGCCTTACACCATTAGATCTTAAAGTGCCAAATTGGTAGACATCCTACCTACGGGGTCACCTCTATGGTGATGAGAGCTGGATCTCATATCTTTATCTCTCAAACTGTAGCTGAGTTTTTGGCGCAAAGGAAAAAAAAAAAAACCTTATTATTTACTTCATTCAGTGAACTGCACTGGTTGCCTCTGCACACCCCATCACTCCAAATGGTGTTACCCATGTCACTCAGAAAAAAAACTTGCTGAACAAGACTGGCTCAATAGTCACTTTTCTTTCTTTCTTTTTAAATTTAATTAATTAATTTATTTGTTTGAGAGTAACAGACAGAGGGAGAAAGAGGCAGAGAGAGAGGCAGAGAGAGAATGGGCGCGCCAGAGTCTCCAACCGCTGCAAACGAACACCAGACACGTGCACCCCCTTGTGCATCTGTCTTACCAGGGTCCTGGGGAACCGAGCCTTGAACCGGGGTCCTTAGGCTTCACAGGCAAGCGCTTAGCCACTAAGCCACCTCTCCAGCCTGCAGTAGTCACTTTTCAATTGAGAGCACTTTTTACCATTGTCCTTACAGGTAAATGAAGGAGGCTTGAGGAGGTGTTTGCCCATGAAGCGCACCCTCAGCTTCAAAGAGCGCAGCCGCTGGCCCCGGCAGTCAGCAGAGGTCGGCTCGGCTGCCGGGTGTAAGTTCAGCCGCCCGTGAAGCATGTGGCATGGGCGCTTTGGGGCCGTTGAAAACCTCTGAAGGAAATTTAGGAATGGCAGGAAGTTCTGGAATGAGACTCAGCAGAGTGAGTTTCAGGGAATTTGTTTCCGGAAGATCACTGAAGCCAACTTGGATGTGACATCCTCCAGGGACAAATCTTGCCTGGTGAATGGAGCTGAGCTGGGAAAAGCGCTGAGTGCTGGTCCCAGGGGGGCTGCCTGTTTCCCAACAATTGGCAGCTCTCTGTGTTAACTACAAGTGTATGGGAACAACGGGGCGGGGTGTCTGTCTGAGGCGCACACAGTGCAGCCTTTGGTCAACGCTCCTAGAAGACGCTTGGGCATCTAGCCATGTCCCATGTGACTGTGACCCAAGTGATGGGGGTGGGGGAGGGAGGGTGCCATGTAGCACAATCTCCACAAACTGGCAGCTACTTTTGCACAGATGTATACTGGAGGGTTGAGAACATGTGCACATGCATGAGGGTATATGCACGCATGTGTGGTGGTATGTGTGCACACATATGTATCATACTGGTGTGTGTGCATGTTTACAGGGGTGGGAATAAATAGGTGCACGTGCATGTGAGTGTGTATGTATGTATGTGTGGTATGTATATGTGGTGTATGTATGTATGTGTGGCGTGTGTGCATATGGTACACATGTGTGTATGTGAGAGAGAGAGAGAGAGCACTTTTTACCTCCTCTATTACCATGAAGACCCTGGTGTCCAGGCCTTTGCACCCATGTCCTCACAAGTCCCGTTGTCTTCTCCTTGTCAGTGGTGTCTGGCTGTCCGCAGGGGAGAAGATGACGGGAAGTCAGGGTGGGTGACGTCATCTGCAGCACCCAAGTGCATCTGGCTGAGAAGGGAGAGCGCTTTCCTCATGAAACACTCAGCCTTCACGCTCTGGTCCAGAGCAGGATCCCATTTCCCTCTGTAGTAGTTTCAGAACAGCTTATGTCACCATGCTGGTAACAATCAACAAGAAGGTAGGACTTCTAGTAAGTGGAAAGTTGTCAGATAGAAACATCTCTCTTAAATTTTCTCTTTATGGGAGGCAAAGTTTTGCTTCTGCTTATAGTCTCACGGAGAAGCTTCCTCATGGCAGGGAAGGCATGGCGGAGCAGACAGCTGAGTGTTAGTCAGTGCTGCAGTTAGTTTCTCATTGCTGGAACAAACACCCAACCAGAAACAGCTTATGGGAGGAAAGGGTTTACATCAGGCTTATAGAGTCCAGGGGGAGTTCCATCACCACAGAAGCTGGCTCACTTCTATAGATTCACAGCAGAGAGATAGCACTAAGCAGCCAGCAAGCTCTAACAGCCAGAGTTCAAAACTTGCTCTGAGTATGCCTGAGGGCTGGACTACAAGATCTGTCACCCAGTGACTCCTCCTCCAGCAGGCTGCTGGAGACTTAAGTAGGAAGTTTAACCTTCATCAGATATCCCTGAGGCAATTTGAATCACCATAGCCAATTTTCTGACAGTATTACAAAATACCTGAGAGCAATAACTTCAAGGGAGGAAGGATTTAAAATATTTTATTTATTTATTAGAGAGAGAGAGACAGAGACAGAGAGAATGAGAGAGAGAGAGAGAGAGAGAGAGAGAGAGAGAGAGAGAGAGAGAGAGAATGGGCGTGCCAGAGCCTCCAGCTGCTGCAAATGAACTCCAGACACATGTGCCACCTTGTGCATCTGGCTTACGTGGGTCCTGGGGAATCACACCTTGATCCTTTGGTCTTTGCAGGCAAGTGCTTTAATTCCTAAGCCATCTATCCAGCCTGAGAGGAAGGACTTATTTTGGCTCATGGTTTCAGAAGTTTCGGGTCCATGGTGGTTTGGCCCTTTCCGGCATCATGGCAGGGGGAGTGTTGCGGAGCAATTCTTCTTGCCTCATGTTGAAGTTGGCTAGGAAAGAAAGAGATGGGGAAGGAGGAGAAAGATCATGAAGAAACAGAGGAAGAGATGGAGGAGGGACAGGACTGGAGACAAAAATGTAAGCTTCAAAGGCATGCCTCCACTGACCTACTTCCTCTAACTGGGTCCTGTCTGGAAAATCTGCCTGTGTGTGTGTCCATGTGTCTCACATGTTTTCTGACAGTCCATCCAGCTGTGGACTCGTCAGTGGATAAACTCACTGGCTAGGTAGGCATCCCAAAGCTTCAGTCATGGCTCAAGGCCCCACCTCTGCACATTGCTCCGCGAGGGTCTGAGCTTTGAGTACGTGAGTCTTCTCGGAGCACTTCATATCCAAATCACAACATCCTGCCCTTGGCCCACCAAGGTTTATGTATATCTCATAATACAAAATACACTGAGTCCGTTTCCAAGAGACCTCTCTCAATAGCACCAGCAAAAGTTCAAGCCCCAAAATCCGCTCAGAGACTCAAGGCAACTTTTAGCCGTGAACCCTGTTAAAAAAAATAATAAATAAATAAAGTTGTACTCTTCTGTGAACTAAAGTTCCCAAGAAGCAGCTACAGACATGTCAAAGATTCTACAACGCTGAATGTCTACAATCATAGGGAGATGGAATGTTGCAGGTTCAGGGCTAAAGAATCTTGGGCTATCTTTAGCCCCCTTCGTGCCCATTTATCGCCCACGTCTGTGACTGACTTAACATCCTTGTGACTATCAGGTAGTCAAGGAAAACCTTTTTGGAGTGTACTGAGACCACCAGCTTCCCCCAACCCAAAAGCTAAGAATGTCTTTAGGTGGCACCCACATCCTATAGCAGAGATGTCCCTGCCTTGCGGTAACCCACCTACCTTATGTTTCCACCAGGGCATTTGAAAAGTTCCTTGGCTTTGTTCTGTGACTATAAAAACGGTATGAAATTGTTGACATGTATGAACATGGAATTTGGGGTAACCTGAATCTTTGTTCCTGGGCCATGGCCACTCACATTTGCCTCCAGAATAGACTCTCATTCTCTTGAGATGAGAGCTGAGTGCTTTGCTTTCACACATCCAACAACATGGGGGGGTGGGGAACAGATGGAAGGTAAAATATCCCCACTCAAAAGTGAGGCCATGGGAGCTTGGCAACAAGACCAACACTCAACAGGGAGAACACTAAATCTTGTCACTTTATGTCCAGTGTCTGGGTCGCATGGTGCCCGTGGCTAGACAGGAAGCTTATGGCTATCGCCTGCATGACATCTCTGTCGGGCTGGCTCCACCCACTGCCTCCTGTTTTCCTTGGCATGTGGACACACATTCCTGGCATCTCTGGAATCCCAAAATCTCATTTTTGGCTTAGACCTTACCCTCGCAGCCTCACATATGACCCTCTTGGGGAAGCCGGGCCCCTCACAAAATGCCCGGCCTCCCAGGCGTTCCTTTGAAATCTAGGCGGAAGCTGTCTGGCTCTATAACTCTTGAATACTTCATGCGAAGCCAGACACCACAGGAATGACGTCAAATGCTGTCACCAGCATCAGCGGTGGCAATGGCTAAACCTGTTTGGACCGTGGCCGTGGTGGCCTCCGGCTGCCTGGCTGGCGGAGCCTGGGTAGATGAACCCTAGGGAAACAGTCTCCTAAGTCAACAGGGCGCTTGGGACACTCTTTTCAATGTCTTCAAGAGGGTTTATACGTTTACACGCTGGAGCTTTTGAAGGGTGGGGTCTGGACAACTCCTGATATGTCCTCAGGGCGTCTTTCCTATGCCCAGGACACTTGCTTGGTTTCTTGTTGATGGCACCAATCTCTTTGATGACTGTGCCCTTCTTGGCTATGATTTCTTCCTTTAAAAAAACAAAAAAAAAAAACAGGGCTGGAGAGATGGCTTAGCGGTTAAGCCCTTGCCTGTGAAGCCTAAGGACCCTGGTTCGAGGCTCGGTTCCCCAGGTCCCACGTTAGCCAGATGCACAAGGGGGCGCACGCGTCTGGAGTTCGTTTGCAGAGGCTGGAAGCCCTGGCGTGCCCATTCTCTCTCTCTGTCTTTCTCTCTGTGTCTGTCGCTCTCAAATAAATAAATAAAAAATAAAAAAAACATATTTACTTATATGAGAGAGAAAGAAAGAGGCAGCTATATAGAAAGAGAGGGGGGCAGGGAATGGGTGTGTCAGGACCTCTAACCACTGCAAATGGACTCCAGACACATGCACCACCTCATGCATCTGGCTATACATGAGTACTGGGGAATCGAACCTGGTTCCTCGGCTTTGCCTGCAAGCACCTTAACTGGTAAGCCATCTCTCCAGCTCCCCTTCCTTTCCTTTCCTTCCTTCCGCATGCAGGTGTGCAGTGTGTGTGTGATGTGGTGTGTAGTGTATACACGTTTGTGCACAGATGCTTGTGCCCTGAGTGCATGCACAAGCAAGAGGAGAGGATTGGGAGACCTCTTATCACCCACTCGGCTATCTCTTTGAGACAAGATCTCTCCCTCAACCCAGAGCTGCTGTCCATCAGCCCAGCGACTCCCCAACCCCTCCACCCAGGCTGGGGCTATAGATTGTGTGTGTGTGTGTGTCATGCCCAGATTCTTCTGTAAATGGGTTTTGGGGAGTCAAGCTTGGTGGTCTCTGGCCAGAGGGGTCCTCACACTTAAGTAGCAAGTACTTTTAACTGTTGAGCCCCTTGGCTATAATTTTAAACTGTGTTTCTTTGCTTATAAAACCAAACATTCATATGTCTGGAGTTCGATTGCAATGGCTGGAGGCCCTGGAATGTCATTTTTTTTCTCTTTCTCTCATAAAAAAATTACAAAATAAAAATCTTTTATTTTTTTCTTTTGCCCCAAATGTTCACTGTAGGTTTCTCCTGTCCTCTTTAGGGATCTGGGTTAGTGGTTTTGATCAGGCACAGCCCTAATAGGCAGCAGAGGCAGGCTCCCAACATTTTGGCATAGTTAAGGGAACAGAGGATGGCCGAGCCAGGGGCTCAGCAGGGGAGGGAGGATCCTGGCAGTCCCAGGTACAAACTGAAGTCCCCAAAAAAGGTTTTTTTTTTGTTTGTTTGTTTGTTTGTTTTTTCGAGATAGGGTCTCACTCTGGTCCGGGCTGACCTGGAATTAACTATGTAGTCTCAGGGTGACCTTGAACTCATGGCAATCCTACCTTTGCCTCCAGAGTGCTGGGATTAAAGGTGTGTGCTGTCATGCCCGGCAAAATATTTTATTTTTATTGATTTATTTGAGAGTGACTTACATGGGTCCTGGGGAATGGAACCTGGGTCCTTTGGTTTTGCGGGCAAGTGCTTTAACCATTAAGATATCCTTCCAGCCTCCCAAAAGGGTTTTTAAAACACATCTATGTTAAACGTTCTTCCAATAGAACTCCAATGATTGTAGGGAGCTAAAACATTGCCTGTCCACAGCCAGATTATCTTGGGCTATCCTTAAACCCTTAAATAGCTACTTACTGCCCACCTGCGTGTGACTACCCAGTAAACTCCTTGAAATGTACAAACCGACCCTCTGGAGTCCTCCTACCCTAAGAATGTCATACGGTGGCATCTAAGGCCAATAGCAGAGACCCCTGCTTTACTGTAACCCACCGACATGATGCTCCACCAATAGGGCTCTGGCCACATTGTGCGCAGCAGGGAGTGTGAGACGTCTTGATCTCCCTCTCCTCCTCCCTTGACCTCTAGTGGAGCCTCCGTGGATGAGGCCAGCTGGATGAAAGAGGGCAGAAGCCTGATGAGGCACTTGTCATATGGGTCACAGGGACTGGGTGGGGAGGGAAGGTGGAGGCACCCGACTGAACCTGCACCTTCTTTCTCACCTTGTCCCTGGGAAGCAACATCCTTTCCATGCCCGGCCAAAGCTTTGGGGGCCCAGGAAAGGGGATGCCAGCCAGAAAAAGGACATGGGAGTGCTTGGGAGGGCTGGGAATTCAATAGAGAGGTGGCAGGATGGGAGCATCTAGAAGGTTGTGGACAGGAAGTTAAAGAGGGAAGCAGAGACTGGGGAATACTGACCTGGCGCCAGACAATGGGAGCATGAGTTATTATTTTGTTATTAGTTAATTAATTAATTTATTTTAGAGAGAGAGAGAGAGAGAAGAGAGACAGGGCCTCTAGCCATTGCAAACAAACTCCAGATACACATACCACCTTGTGCATCTGGTCTATGTGGGTCCTGGGAAATTGAACCTGGGTCCTTAGGCTTTGCAGGCAAATGCCTTAACCACTAAGCAATCTCTCCAGCCCCTATTATTCTTATTAAACAAATAAATTTTGAAGCCGGGTGTGGTGGTGCATGCCTTTAATCCCAGCACTCGGGAGGCAGCGGTAGGAGGATTACCACGAGTTCAAGGCCACCCTGAGACTACATAGTGAATTCCAGGTCAGCCTGGGCTAGAGTGAAACCCTACCTTGAAAAAAAAAATAAACAAATTTTGATTCTGTTTTTACTCGCTTGTTGCTGGTCTGCACAGTTTCAGGTACCTTGTGCTCTTTGCCAATAGCTCCACTTTGAGAAATGAACTTTTGGCTCTGAGCCATTCTTTGGAAAGATGTGTCCAAGAGCATCTTTCTGCATGTCTAACTGTTAACATTAAAGATTCCTGCACTCCCTCTTCCCCAGCCCTGTGTGAGACTGAAAATCATTCCAGATGCTGAGGAATAGGGGCTTTTCAAAGGAGCTCCATCTGGTCTGAAGACAGCACCCCTGACTGAGGGCTGAATTCAGGTTTTGACAAGAGATGTACCTCACATTTCACTCATGGGCCTCATGCCCAAGCCATGTCAGCGTCTGAGAAAATGCAATCCCCGTGCATGGTGCCTTCAAACAAAAGTACCAGCCTTTTGTCAGAGACTTCCATTGCACTCTGGGTCTCCGCTCCTTGGCCTACCCATGGTTGGCAGAGTTGTTAGGGTCAGAGCCTGGCCCCTGGCAGCCCTCACAAGCTGGGCTCGCTCACCCATCCTCAATAGGCCAATTAAACAGACAAGTGAAAAACAGAAAGTGGAGACTTAACTCAATGTGCCTGTCAGGTTCACAATGAGAACTCTGAGACAGATGGCTCCTTGGGTCCAAGGTTTTTTTTTTTTTTTTTTTTTTTTTTTTTTTTTTTTTAGCTCGAGCGAGAGAGCGGCAGGGTTTGGAGTTAGAAGGAAAGAGACGCCTGAGAGGGACCCAGGACAGGGGCAGAGCAAGGTGGAAGAAAGAAGAGAATTCCAAACCAGGAGGGAAAGAGGACTGGTAGAAGGAACCCCAAGTGGCCTAAAGGAGGGAGAAAGGGATTTTGGGGACAAAGGGGGAAGATTTTGTATTGTGCCGCCAGGAGCAGAAGGGCTTAGGTAGTTACCATAACAGCAGCTGGGGATTCCAATATGTCAGACGTAGCCCCAGAAAACGGGAGAAGGAAAGAACACCCTCTTTTTCTGAACTCTCTCTTTTTTTTTTTTTTTTTTTTTGGTTTTCGAGGTAGGGTCTCACTCTGGTCCAGGATGACCTGGAATTAACTCTGTCATCTCAGGGTGGCCTTGAACTCATGGCAATCTTCCTGCCTCTGCCTCCCGAGTGCTGGGATTAAAGGCATGCACCACCACACCCAGCTTGAACTCTCAATTGCCATAACAGGAGATGGTTCCAGAGCCCGTGGCTTGCGGAAGCAGGGACACAGGGAGATGAGTAGAGAACTCTGAGGCTCTCATTGTGGCCATGATGGGGAAAATAAAAAGATAAATGAAGAGGTCTACTGACCCTCAAGTCTGTCTTCGGGGTCCTGGCATGAGGCTTAGGTTTAAGTAGAAGACAGGAAGCGGGCATAACTAAGCAGTCATGGTCAGGGGTTGATCAGACCATTGCCATTGTCTCTGCTCCAGTATCCCATGCCGGGTGGTTTGAACTGGGATTCAGCATCTTCCTTCTCCTACTGTTGCAAATTTTAATCAGGCATCTGGATAATGAGTCATAAGGCTTAGTTTTTTTCTTTCTTTCTTTCTTTTTTTTTTTTTTTTTCGAAGTAGGGTCTCACTCTAACCCAGGCTGACCTGGAATTCACTATGTAGTCTCAGGCTGGCCTCGAACTAATGGCAATCCTCCTACCTCTGCCTCCCGAGTGCTGAGATTAAAGGGGTGTGCCACCATGCCCAGCCTAAATAAAATTTTTTCTAACAATCTAAGCCTTAGCTGGGCTACATGGTGAGTTCCAGATCAGCCTGGGCTAGAGTGGGACTTTACCTCGAAGAACCAAAAACAAAAAAATTATGCATTTATAAGCAGATGCACGCACACGCACACACACACACACACACACACACACACACACACACACGGAAAGAGAGATGGAGAGATCGAGAGAGAGGGAGAAAGGGTCTCCAGTCACTGCAAACGAACCCCAGATGCATGCACTCTTTGTGCATCTGGCTTTACGTGGGTACTGGGGAACTGAGCACAGTTTATTAGGCAATGCAGGCAAGTGCCTTACCACTGAGCTATCTCACCAGCCCCAAGGCTGAGATTATTTAGAAAATGGTGGGAAAACCCTGAAAGTATCAGGGCTTGGGATTTTGGCTAACATCCAAAGAAGAGACAAAAGGGGGTAAAAGAAGAAAGAGTTAACGCTTTTTGACATAAAGCTCAAAAGTGGGCAGGGTCTGTGAGCGTCTGTGAGTGACTGTATCTGGGGGGTGGTCTCTTAACCCAGTGAGTGAGTGATTTCACTACCCCCTCCCCCAAGGACCAGAAGACTTTGTCCCTCTGGTCAGAAGGATGAGACTCTTCACTATGGAGAGACGATGGAGATGTTGTCCTTTGGATTTGCCCTTCAGTGACCTCTAGTCTGCCTATGTACAACACTCATACGAGATTCTTGGGGTAGCTCTAATTTCTTGAGGTCCAGTGTTTCAATAGTCCGTGAGCCAAAGCAAAGAGCCCTACTGTCTCTTTAGAACATCGTCATTCCAGGCGGGGCAATTACACCTTGACCTTGCTCAGTTGCACCCAACAACTTTGTAAAAGCCATGATTGACATGGGAGGATCTTGGCATGCAAGTGGGAAGATTGATACGCTTCCTGAAGCATTCTCACTCAGGGTGTGGAAGCTGACGAGTGTTCTTAAGCACTCCTTACCAGATGAAGCGCTTGCCTTTCACAGAGTGCTACAAGAGTCTAATCCCCCTCTGGGTTTCTCCTGATATATCCTGGCAATATCTAAATAAACACTTTCTTTGTCTGTTTGTGCCTTTGGCAAATTCTTTTCCGTCCACGTCACTGGCCTTCCAGACACCAGTTTCAGAAGTCACCATCATGCATAGGAGCATCATGGCTCCTCACAGAATGAGGATGTTCCTTAACCCTCCATCTCCTCTGGCTCCCTGGAGTCATGAAGATGTTGAGCAGCATCAGTGAGGATTTCATATTTCCTAGTTCAAATATAACAGACAGCGCAAAGACCGTTTAAAATTAGACTGGGTCTCTGTGGTCTAGCAGGGAGGCAGGAAAACTTCATTTTAGAACACACAGTTTACAATGGAAGCTCTTTTCTGGATGAATCTGGAGTTCTCACATGTCCAGGGACACCACACACATACCCTTCATCCATGCTTTAAAATCGTGTGTGGATCTAAACCTTGCGGGCTCCCCGAGGTGCGAGATTTCTCCTTGTGTTTCTTTTAAAGCCCCTGCAATGTTCCCAGGACACACGTTAAATTATTTCTTGGCTCCTCTACGTTTTGACAGGTGGCCAGAAACACTCTCTTTCTCTGTTCTCAGAAAAAGCTACAAAAGACGGATCACTGGACGCCAGAGATTCCTGTGGTGGCCAGTGGGGATTGCCTCTAGCCTGTCATTGGATCTGCTAAATCCTGTTTTCTCCTGGGTATGGGTCGCCCATCTGTGGCCATATAAAGCTGAAAATTGGGGTCGTTCCCATTCCAGTGACTCAGCACTAAAGAAGTCATCAATTTCAGGTTTAAAATTAACTGCAAAATGCAAAAGAGACAAGTCAGCATGCAGGAAGGTGAGCAGTGAGCACACTTTGCAGTAGAAAAACAAAACAAAACAAAACAAAACAAAACAAAACAAAACAAAACAAAACAAAACAAAACAAAACAAAACAAAACAAAACATCCCGGAATGGAACTTACTTGGAAAAGGGAGGCAGGAGCTATCAACCCGGGGGGGCAGAAAGTACAACTTTCTGATTCTGTAGGGAATATGCCATCAAAAGACCTATCCCTGTGACATTATTTGGGGGAATCCCTTTGATGTGATGTAATTTGGTATTTGGCCGACTTCAGGATCACACCTACAGCCTCATGAAAGAGGGAGCAGGTCTGCTAAAGATCGGTGCCTGATCGATAGATTCACCTCCACCCTCACTGCCGCCTTGTCTGGGGCCATTGTGATGAGAATCTTCATGCGTTATTTATTCTGAAATCAAAGAGCAGGAAGATGGGAGGAGCTGGGCCAGGGGACATGCCTTTTTCATCTTCTTCACTCTGGGTTGCTGGACACTGCCTGCCTCGGAGGGTGGGGGGCATCATGAACCTGTGTGGCCAGCTTTGATGTAGGGAACCTGGAAGGGCTGTGGTTGTGGTTTTGAAAGTGAGCTGTTGCTCCTCAGGTTCACCGGTTGGAACACTGGGTCCTCAGCGGGTGGTGCTGCTACAGAAGACTGTGGAACCCTTAGGAGGTGGAGTCGTGCTGGAGGAAGTGGGCGGAGCTGGAGGTGTTATAGCCAGGCTCCACTTCCGGTCCTCTCTCTGCTTCCTGACTATAGACTCAGCGTAGTCAGCTGCCTTGAGCTGCTGCTGTCATGACTTTCTACTGCAGGAGCCAAAAGAAACCCTTTTGCCCTTAAATTGTCTCTTGTCAGGTATCTGGCTACGGCAAAAAGACAAGTAACTAACATATCTCTGGTTTTTCTTTTTGCTTTGTTTCTTTTTTAAAAAAATTATTTCTTTATTGACAACTTCCATATTTATAGACAATAACCCATGGTAATTCCTTCCCTCCCCCACAACTCTTCCCTTTGAAACTCCACTCTCCATCATACTCCTTCCCCCTCTCAATCAGTCTCTCCTTTTTAAAATATTTTTTGTTCATTTTTTTATTTATTTATTTGAGAGCGACAGACACAGAGAGAAAGACAGATAGAGGGAGAGAGAGAGAATGGGCGCGCCAGGGCTTCCAGCCACTGCAAACGAACTCCAGACGCATGCGCCTCCTTGTGCATCTGGCTAACGTGGGTCCTGGGGAACCGAGCCTCGAACCGGGGTCCTTAGGCTTCACAGGCAAGCGCTTAACTGCTAAGCCATCTCTCCAGCCCCAGTCTCTCTTTTATTGTGATGTCATCATCTTTTCCTCCTATCATGATGGTCTTATGTAGGTAGCGTCAGGCGCTGTGAGGTCATGGATATTCATGCCATTTTGTGTCTAGAGGAGCACATTGTAAGGAGTCCTACCCTTCCTTTGGCTGGTGCGCTTTTTTCTGCCACCTCTTCCGCAACGGACCCTGAGCCTTAGGTGTGATAGAGATATTTCAGTGCTGAGCACTCCTCTGTCACTTCTTTTCAGCACCATGATGCCTTCTGAGTCATCCCAAAGTCACCACCATCTGAAAAGAGAAACTTCTCTAACCAAAAGTGAGAGTAGCATTAATAAATGAGTGTGAACATTAAGAGAAGTGCTTATGGGGCAGTTTGGTGAGCATAGTATATACATTTAGCCAGACAGCAGCAAACGTTACACCCCTAGGGCTCATGACTACCCCTGTTGTAGGTTTTCAGTATCAGGGTTGTATTCCCTCCCATGGAGCGGGCCTCCAGTCAAATTAGAGAGTGGTTTGTTTCCCCTGTCACTGACTTGCCACTCATGCACCCATGGCTCATCTGGCCTGGCTGGACCCTTAACATCTGGAGACTTAAACATGAATCCTTAGGTTTCACAGGCAAGTGCTTTAATTGCTAAGCCATCTCTACAGCCCTGTACCACTTTTTGTGTCTGGCTTTATGTGGGTGGCTGGGGAATTGAACCTGAGTCATCAGACTTTGCAAACAAGCACCTCTAACCACTGAGCAAGCTCCTTAGCCCTGGTTTCTCTTTTGAATGGCAGAGAAAAATCGTCCTCACTGTGGGCTTCTGTCACAGGGTTTTGGTCTCTTCATGGCATGAGGGGTTCCTGGGAGCCAGTCTCCCAGAAGTGCAATTGAGAAAGGACTCAGTTTCTGAGTAGGGAAGTTACAATTGTTTTTAACCACAGTAGTGATATGCAATAGCCTGGCCCCAAACTCAATGACCAGAACAGTAGACACTTACTTCCACCTCCCAGGGTCTGCAATGTAGACTCTCAGTTGGCTGAACCTGAGTTGGCCAGTCCTGGAAGGTTCTGTCTGGTCAATGGTGTGGTCACACTGTGTGGCACAGTTGCAGCTGCCAGAGGCTTGAGTAAATGCAGTCCCTGGCCGTCCAGAGTGGCAAAGGCTGTTGCAACGTAGACTCTTTGCTTTGGTGTGGTCTACACAGCCTTCTCATTGGTCAAAGCAACCTCATGGTGAGAGGCAGAGATGTCTACTCTGCCACACGGTAGAAGGTGGGCAGCGTGCAGTCCTACGGCAAGCCCGCAGGGTCAGAATCCATGGTCAAACCACTAACACCATCCCTGGGAATCTTCAACAAGCAGGCAATCTCCCCGCTCAACCTCATCACTGAGCCACTTCCATGGAGATTTTCCAGATCATTCTTTGCCAGCTGAATGAGCAGCTTCTCCTAGACATCCCATGAGCACCATGTGTAAGATGCCCATTAATAAGAATACAATCAGATATATAAGGGCCGTGTTGATTAGTCAGGGAGTGTCTGGGTTCAAGTGTTTCTGGCTGGCAAAAGTTTCTCTTATTAAATATTTAAGGGCTGGCGGTATGGCTCAGCAAGACATTTGCTTGTAAAATCTGCTGGCCCAGGTCTCAATTCCCTAGTACCTATATAAAGCAGATGCAAAACCTGGTGCATATGTCTGGTGCTTGGTGCTTGTTTGCAGCAGCAAGATCCCCTGACATGTGCCCCCCCCCACATAAACAAATATATTAACTAAAAATATAGCTGGGTATGATGGCATATATCTGCAATTTTAGCATTTCAGAGGCTGAGGCTGGAGAGTCATGGGTTAGAGATCAACCTGGGCTACGTAGTGAAACTGTCTTAAGAAAAAAAAAATGGGGCTGGAGGGATGGCTTAGCAGTGAAGGCATTTGTCTGCAAAGCCAAAGGACCCAGGTTTGATTCTCTAGGACCCACGGTAGCCAGATGCACAAGGGGGCGCATGTGTCTGGAGTTTGTTTGCAATGGCTGGAGGCCCTGGTGCACTCATTCTTTCTCTCTCTCCCTCTTTATCTGTCAAATAAATAAAAATAAAACCTTAAAAAATTGTTAAAAAACATTGGCTGGGAAGCAGGTAAATGGAAGAGGGCCTGTCTAACATGTCCAAGGCCCTGGGTTTCAGCCCTAGCACCATGGTTTTAAGCATTTTATGAATACCTCAGCAGAGTTAAAATTATAACCAGATTCCCAAGGAATCAGATTAAAACATGAAATGGATATTTTATAGCCATTAGTACCAATTTATTTACTGCATATCCCTTGTAAGATCAGTATTCTCTACTGGCATCACCCACCAGCTGTGACATCATAATTTCACTTTCACGGTTGTAATTCAAGTTTTATGTTTGAATTCCTGTGTTTATGTACAAAGTGAGTCAAAGCAAATGTAAGTAAATTGGAGTACACAAGAGAAATAAGCAAGGCAAAAAAAAAAAATTTTTTTCAGGCAGTGTTTGAAGAATTTCCCTGAATTCGACACAAATGTAGTGTGACTGAGTGTCTGGTGCTTCCTCACCGGATCATAGGTCCTGTTTTACCCCCCAGAAGTGGCCATACATTCCAAGCCTGGCTTTCTGGTCTCTTGGTCTTGCTTGATTTGGCTAGAATAGCTCGCCAGCAAGCCATAGGGATCCTCCTGTCTCTGCCTCCCCGGCACTGGGATTGCTGGAAAGAGCTTCAATACCTGCTTTCTCTCTTTCTTTCTTCCTTCCTTTCTTTTAAATTTAATGTGAGTGATATGAGTATCCAAATTTAACTCCTCATGCTTGAGTGACATGTGGTTTGAATGCAAAATATCCCTCAGAAGCATGTGTTTGAACATTTGGCCCTCAGCTAGTGGGCTGTGTTTGGAAAGGTTTTGGAGCCTTACTGGAGGAAGTATGCCACTGGGCAGGAGCCTTTGGATTCTATTTTATCTTAATTGTGTGCATGTTCCTGTGTGTGTGCGTGAGAGGTCAGAGGACAACTTCCGGGTTAGTGATAACCTTTCCACTTCATCTGAGGCACAGTTTCTCTCTCTCTCTGGACTCTTTATGTTTTTTTTAATTATTATTACTATTAAAACATGTTTCATATGGATATATCATGTGTTGGTACCCTCTTTTCCCTCCTCCATTCCGTTGGGGACACTCCTCAGTGGGGTTGCAGGTATTCCCCATGGGGTTGTGGTTTATGCATCATGGGAGCAGTAGTCAGTTATTTTGCGGGGGAAGGGAACGCCTCTGGGCATGATGTCTTCCTCTGTGGCTCTTACAGTCTTTCTGCCCCCTCTTCCACAAAATTCCCTGAGCCATGGTGGCTGAGTTTTCAGTCTACTTCAGTGGTGAGCTCTTAGGGGCTTCTGGATCTCTGCTTTGGTAAGTGTCGTGTGTCCTCAGGGTCTGTCTCCTTCACCCTGGGGCTGATTATCAGGTTCAGCATGGAAGCAGCGCTCTTGCTCATCTCCCCAATTCCTCTGTGGTTTCAGCTGTGGCTTGGCTGAAGTGTGAGGGGTAGTTTATCTCCTCTGGTCTCACTACCTTCTGAAAAAGAAGAACAGATTCTCCAATGAAGAGTGAAGTCAGCATAGTTTAAATGGGATAAGCATTATTAAGTTAGGGAGAATTTGATGTAGGTAACCCTTCTTTTAGCCAAAGACTAGTGAGAACTTGACACTGGAGAATATAATCTTTGTCTCCATAGGATTCTGGCCTGGTTCCTAATTCCAGACATGGGTTCCTTTACCCTGAGTGGATCTCTTAGCCAATCAGAAAGCTATTGGTTCCCCACAGGCTGTGTGCCACTATTGCACTGGCGTGTACATCCTGTCAGGGTGCTTGCTTCTGAGTAGCTGAGACCTCTGGCTGCTCAGACCGTTGGTGGCCATTTTCTCCCGTAGCTCCTGTAGCGCTTTCCAGCACTGGACAGGCTCACTGTCTGGGGACGGGCTCTCTTCTGAATTCCAGCCAGGTCTCTCCGTGCTCTGTGTCAGCAGCATATGGTGTCTTCAGCAATAGGGTCTTAGCTTTTGCCTCCGGCAGGTAACCAAGTGCTTTGACAGAAAGCTGTCTTGATTTGGGGACCTCGCAGGTCTCTCTGATCAACAGCTCAGTGTGGGTAGGAACTGATCTCTGGTTCTGGGGATTAAAGCTCCCTCTGGACTCTCGCTCTGCTGCTCCTTGCTGCACTCACCTCGCGCTTCCATGAGATTCTCCTGACTCCGCCTCCCGTTTCACCATCAGTGGCAGTGTGCTGGGGTTACATGGGGCCTGCCTGGGGATCAAGTGCAGGCCCTCTTGCTTGAATGGCAAGTGCTTTGTCTATGAAGCTATCAATCTCCCCAGTCAGGGCCTTGAGCTTTCAAGTCTGTCTCCACTTCCTGACTCTGGCTGCAATGTGACCTGCTTGCCTCCTGCTCCTCCCACCAGGCTTTCCTACCCCAATGGAAGGAAGCCTTCAGCAAGGGTAAGCCACAACACACTCTGGAGAGATGGCTTAGCGATTAAGGTGCTTGCCTGCAAAGCCAAAGAACCCAGATTCGATTCCCAGGACTCACATAAGCCAGATGTACAAGATGGCATAAGCATCTGGAGTTCTTTTGCAGTGGCTGGAGGCCCTGGTGTGCCCATTCTCTCTCTCTCTAGAATAAATTTTAAAAGTAAAAATAAAATATTTTTTCAAAGTTTGGTTGAGTACAGTAGCTTTTAGGAGAAGCAAGTATTTTACCCACTAAACCATTTCCCTAGTTCCTAAGCTTATTTCTTGCTGTAGAGACTGTCATACACTCTCAACGCACAGGGCCATTCAAAGGCTGAGAACCCAGTTAGCATAGTGACTGTCTGGGTGCCTCACCTGCCCACTTGAGAATTCTGGGGGCTCTTTGTGGGTCTGGGGTACACCTAGCAGTATCATTAGCTTAATTTTTTATAATATATATTTTTAAAATTTTTATTTAAATATTTTTTATTTGCCAGGAGAGAGAGAGAATGGATGTGCCAGAGCCTCTTGCTGCTGCAAACAGACTCCAAACACATTCACCACTTTATGCATTTGGCTTTACCATTGAACCCAGATCATCAGGGTTTTGCAAGCAAGAGCCTTTTATTGCTCACCCATCTTTCTAGTCCCAACTATCATTAACTTATGGAAAATAGCTTTCATGTTAAATGTAGTAAGATCAACTAAACCAACCACAGTGTCTTTGAAGTCATTTCTAAATCAGGGAAGAATTAAAAAAATATTTATTTATTCATTTATTTCAGGGAGAGAGGCAGATAGAGAGAAAGAAAGAATGGGTGTGCCAGGGTCTTTAGCCATAGCAAATGAACTCCAGATGCATGTGCCCCCTTGTGCATCTAGCTTATGTATGTCCTGGGGAATTGAACCAGGGTCCTTAGGCTTCGCAGGCAAACACCTTAACCATTAAGCCATTTCACCAGCCCATCAGTGAAGATTTTAAGCATGCTCACCACTCTCAGTGGCTGCAAAGCTGCAGATCACTTCTTTCATGAGGGAAAAAAACCAGGGTCTCAGAATGACCTTTGTAGACTTTGCATACTATGCATTATCGTATAAACCTTACATTTATATTTATATAATCTATACTATGAACATTACACTTAGCAATACTCCAGCACCACACTTGACCTCCAGTTCTGAACCTTCTGTGTTCGAGGGGGTAGAGAGGAGACTCATTGGCCTAGACAGCAAATCCCATCAGCCAGGGGATATCTTTTTAATGAGGTGGCTCACGTGAGGAAGGATTTGAGGGAAACCAGAGCCAGCCACATGGTAACGAATGGCGTAGGAAGCCAAGTGAACAAGAGGGTGCCATTTTTCATTTCCCTCTATACATGCTGATGCATCAGAAAATGGGGAAAGAATTAAAAGATAATTAAGCTCTTCCAAACTGTGAGATCCAGGGGATGCTGGTGGCCCCTCAGGGGATAATATCAGTGGGTGATAAAGCAGTCTTGGGAAAGAAAGTAGAGGATGTGTTTATTTATACTGGAATTTACCCCTGGGCAAGTTTCACTTTTCCCAAGAGTAATCACAAATTCCAATGGAAGTAGGTTCCATCTAGAACTCGCTCCCATACTAGATAAGCATGGAGGTTCCTGGTATTGCTTGAGGTGGAAGCTCTGGAGGGGTTTCTGCCAACCAGCACCCCCTGCAGGTGGAGCATGAGATAAGGGCTGGCAGGCAGGTAGGTTATTTGAGAAATGGCCCCCAGGTTATAGTGCTATATTGAATATGAAATGTCCCTTACGGGTTCATGTAGTCAAGCACTTAGTCTTCAGCCTTTGGTACTGTTTTGGGAAGTTATGCCATGATGGAATACATTCCCTGAAACTGTGGGCCAAAATAAATTCTTTCTCCCTTAAGTTGCTTCTGTCTGGGACTTGGTGACAGTGATGAGAATATTAACGGATACTCCAGGACTTGAGGAGTGGAGGGAAACATATGGGCTGTGCAAAAGGGCCAATCTAGGATGTGCTTTGAGACAACCGCTTCCTACATTGGCTTTTATGAGTGGCTTTACCAAGAAGGTGGCGCTGTGTCTTGGCTTTGTTTTGCTATGTGACCTCCAGAGTTATTAAGGAGCACATAGGACATGATAAGCTGTCCCTTCTCCTTCCTTCCTCCAACACAGCTCACCTGGATAGTAAATCTTTGTCCCCAAAAGTCACATCTGAGTTCTGTTCCTGCAACATCAGTGAACTTGAACCATCAATAAATACCATGCCCTTGGCTTCAGAGGTCAGATCAATGGTGAGCATGTGATACTTATGCTTGAGACTTTTGTTGAAGCCAGGGGACAGAAAAAATAAAACCACCTTTCTGGGCTGAAGAGATGGCTCCACGGTTAAGGCGTTTGCCTGCAAAGTCTAATGGCCTGGGTTCAATTCCCTCATACCCACGTAAAGCCAGATGCACAAATTGTTGCAATGGCTAGACGCCCTGGCACACCCATTCTCCTTCTCTCTTCTCTCTCTCTCTCTCACACACTCTGCTATATTTGCAAATAAATAAAAAAAAATTGTTTGAAGAGACCATCTTTCTCCCACAGCCCCTGAGGGTACTAACAGGTTTCAGAAACAAAGAACTGGACTGGGAAGAGGAATCGTATAAGCTGTGGCCTTGATAACATCATTTGAGTACCTGGATCCAGACTTGCTTGAAGCAGTTACCCTTGGACTTCTTAATGATATGAGCAACTGGTTCTTCCTTCTGTTTTTTTTTTTTTTTTCCTTTTTTCCAAACAAATTTTTATTTCTGTTCTGTCAGCTGCGATCAGGACAGGCTGACCAGAGCAAAGGTCCTTCAGGAGAGATCTGAAACACATTTCTTAATGGCAGGTACCACCTTACTGGTTGGAGGTTTCAGCTATATAACCCATAGAGAACATTCCTCTGGTCAGAACAAGAGACTGCCTGCCTGTTAACTGGGCTGATGGAGTCCTGCCTTGGTGTTCTCATGCCTGACATAGATGGGTCTCATCATCATTTATCTTCTCACATAAGGCAAAGAAAAAGAAATATAATGTGCAGTGTGATTAATTTTGGGCTAAAAATGCATGATATAAAAATCCTAAGCCTTTGAGATGTCAAAATATTGTTTTGAAGTTTAGATATTGTTTTGTCTCACTCTTCGTTGTTATTGTGACTTTTGAGACAGGGTCTCAATAAGTCACTCAGACTGGCCTTCAACTCCTTATTTTCTTGCCTCTAATCCTATGATGTTGCAGTAATAGGTGTAAGCCACCATGGGTTGGCTTGGGATTTGCATGTCTCATTTAGCTTTTAATTTTTTTTTTCCTTAAAGATGGGATTTAATTTCATAGGGTCCCCTGTCCACTAAACACATTTGGACACAATGCAGCAAGGTTTATGATACTTGAAAAATTTCCTTAGAAACAATTTCAGTTTAGCGAGATTCCAAATCCATAAACACAAATTCTGTTATGCATTCTCTTATTATTTACATATTTTCTTACAAGTCGGTGATTTGCCTTCTGTTTTACAGTTACAATTTCTCACAGTTTGCTGCCAGAAAGAAAAAAAAATTCATCATTCCTTCCCCAGTGACCTTGAAAAATATAAATGACAGGTTAGCTATCAGTATATGAAAACTTATTCTTCTTGAAGAAATGAAATGGACCTTGAAAATAGGAAATTCAGTGTGGGGTGTCTTTCACAAAGAAAGAAGAGGCCTGTGTGGTTAAAGACACTCCTCCAGAGGAGGGGTAGGAGGTCTTCCCATGAAAAAGGGAAGACACCCTAGGGCAGAAACTGAGAAAAGACAGAAAATGGCTTCTGCTTTGAGGGAGGCCCTTGCTTACAGTGGACCACGGTGGCTTCCCACATGGAGAAATTGTAGATGTATTCTAATTAAAAAATAAAACCCTGAAGGATCAAAATACAATGAACTTTGCTTTAATCCTTTTTAGCCAGGAAAATTCAAAATTCCCCCACAGCAAGGGTCTGGGTTCTTTTGCACCGGCCACCCATTCTTTTTTTACATCGTGTGGGGGGCACATCTAGAGGGTGGCTACTGCCTAGCGGGGGCCCCCGTATGCCCTGGTCTCCCTCTGCCTTTGGGCTCTTAAGGACAGAGAGCATGGGTGCGTCAGGGTGAGCGCTGGGATGCTTCCTCCATGATGACATTGAGCTTTTCTTTGCTCTGGTTCCATCCAGGCCTTGAACTGACAGGGAAGCCACCCTCTGGCAAAGTTCCGAGCAGGTCATGATCAAGGCCACTCAGGAACCAGCTGATTATTCATCCAGGAGGTGATTCCAGAGTCTCCCTGTGGAAGGGCAGCAGGAGGAGATGCTGTGCTCTGTGGGGCCACTGACTGACCTGGAGGTCTGTTTCTTACTGCCCATTCCTGTGCCCCCCCCCCCCCCCGCCGCTGCAGGTGGGTGAGGGCAGCTACCTTTGGAAGGGCATAAGGCCTGGGTGTGGTGTGAGCTCTGAGCATGGCAAAAAGGCATGGTGTCTGGTATTGCCACATTGGCGATTATCACAGCCAAAGGGCAGTTCCAGAAAGGGGCCAGTGGCTTAGAGGGGATGTGGACCAGGGCTTGGTTCTGAGGAGAAAGTTTGTGGTCAACGCTTAACACTAAGCCGCACCAGCACCTCACAGGAAGCGAGCAGAGGAAGCCAGAAGTGACCAGTGAATTTCGTGGAGCATCATTTCATCTTGTCTTACCGTCCTGCCACCCTTTCTCAGTTGGGTTGTGTTTTCCACCCTTCCTCTGTCCCTCTCTCCTCCTCTCCCTTACTCTTTCCCTCTCTC
The DNA here is from genome assembly GCF_020740685.1 of Jaculus jaculus. Classification (NCBI taxonomy): domain Eukaryota; kingdom Metazoa; phylum Chordata; class Mammalia; order Rodentia; family Dipodidae; genus Jaculus; species Jaculus jaculus. The sequence goes on along the minus strand of NC_059109.1, from coordinate 127,953,703 downwards.
TTTCTCTTCCTTTCTTCTAAGTCACCTACTGACACGGTGACTGGTTAGTGAGGCTCTAAGGGTCTCCTGAGAACAGCCCAACAGCCTCATGGATGGAGTTCTTGGTCGAATGACTGTGAACTTGACCTTCTCCTGGTTGTATTCCTTGCAGTGTATTCCTAGGCACGTGGCCAAGGCTGAGCTCGGGGAGCTGTTGCCTCTTTTCCAGGGCATCTGGAAGGACCGGCAGAAGGCATCCTGAGTTTCAGGGTGCCTGCGGGGGGGAGGGGGGGCGAGGGTCTCTCAGTCTTTCTGTTTCCCCATGAACCTGGGTTGCTTCTGCATAGTTGGCACCAGGTGCTGGGCCTGCCTGGGCTGCTCCTTGGTCTTCTAGGGTCAGTCCTCAGCTAATGGTCCAACAGTGTCCTGTCCCCACTGTGATGAAACCCTTGGGAGACACTGGGAAACCAACAGTGGGAGCAGCTTAGCATTTCAAGTCAGCCATCTCCCTAGCTCCCTGCTCTCAGCCTTTCAAGTCAGCAGCTTTCCCACAAAAGCCCCCGAGTCCCCTGCAAGATGCTCCATGGGGCCCAGTCCTCAGGCCAATGTGCCGCGCAACGTCTTTGAATGTTTTGCTTCCTTCTAGTCCAAGTGGAATCTGCTTAATTAACTGTCCCATGAGTCCCCTCCTGTCCATGCTGTGGTCCCTGAGCCTGCACCTCCCTCCTAGCTGGGACACTATGACGTCACTTCCTGGGTCCTTTTGCTCCACCCCTCTTTCCACCCGGAGATCTCGCCTGAGGGCCTGTCCTACGGGGGACACTCACTCTTGGATGTCTCCATCCAGGAGGATGGTGGAGGCACGGCCCTGCAGGATTGGAATGCATAAAAATTCAGTGGCACGTTGCCTCAACTCCCCATGGCCTCTGCATGCATTGCCCATGGCTGCTGTGACCCGCTGCCGTCAATGGAGTGGCTTCGATGGCAGGAAGGGGTTCAGGAGGCTGATGAATGGTTGAGTTCAAGGTGGGGTGCAGCTGGCTCCTTCTCAGGCTCTGAAGTAGAATCTGCCTCTGGCCACGTATGCCTCCCTGGTGGCTCCAGGCTGGCCTTGGCTCTCCTTGTCTTGTAACCACCTCCAGTGTGGCTCTGTTGCCGTATGCCAATCTTAATCCTCAATGAAATCGTATTCAAAGGGGAACCTTTAATAGGTGGCTGGATAGGTTCATGCCCTTCACATGAATGGGCTCATTTCCACAAGAATGCCATCTTTTTCTTTTCTTTTCTTTCAAATTTTTTATTAGAGAGAGAGAGAGAGAGAGAAAGAGACAGAGAATGGGCACACCAGGGTCTGTAGCCACTGCAAATGAACTCCAGACATATGTGCCACCCTGTGCATCTGGCTTACGTGTTTACTGAGGAATTGAAACTGAGTCCTTTGGCTTTGCAGGCAAACGCTTTAACTGCTAAGCCATCTATCTCTCTAGCTCTTCTTTTCTTTTCTTCTTTTTTTTTACGTATATGTAGTATGTGTGGTGTGGTGTATGTCCTCGTGCGTGTGCGTGTGCGTGTGCATGTGCATGTGTGTGTACAGATGTGCACACTCTGTGTGCACCTGCAGAGGCCAGAGGAGAACGTTGAGAACCCCTCCTAAATCACTTATTGCATTTCCTTGAGACTGAGTCTCTGCTGAATTTGGAGCTTGCTGTTTGTTTTAAATATTATTTATTTATTTATTTATGAGAGACAGAGAGGAAGAGATAAAGAGGCAGATATATATATATAGATAGATAGATAGAATGGGCATGCAAGGGCCTCTAGCCACTGCAAATGAACTCCAGATGAATGCACCACCTTGGGGCATCTGGCTTACGTGGGTACTGGGGAATTGAACCTGGGACGTTAGGCTTCACAGGCAAGTGCCTTATCCACTAAGCCAGCTCTATAGCCTGAGCTTTCTTCCTTTGCTAGCCTCAGATATTCTCCCATCTCTGCTCCCCACATGCCTGGGGTTACAGGCATGCATGGCTGCTTATGTGGGTGCTAGGGAATTGAACTCAGGCAGTGTCAGGGCCTCTCAGGCCCTTTCGCTCGAGCAGGAAGCACTCTCAACTGCTGAGCCCTCTCTGCAGGCCAGGAGTAGCATCTTTAGGGAGGACACACTTGGCGTCCTTGCCACTGCCATGCCTTCAGTCACGGTGCGACACCAAGAACCACCCTACCCTTAGAATCTGACCTCTCAATTTTAGACCTTCTGGCATCTAGAGCTATTGGCCAGATACATTTCTGGTCTAATGAAGTCTTCCTCGGAGGCATTTATTCTCCACAACACTGTCAATTGGTTAGGAGAAGTAACAGGAAGAAAACACAGTGCAAATGAATCTAGGAATCTAGCAGTGGGGAAAACCAAGGTGTCTTCATGGAGGGGCTGGGGTCCCAGAAAAGCAGCAGGGTGGGAGGTTGCAGGATGGACCAGAGCAACCCGGAACACGGACCCCTGGAGACAGAACAGGGTGAGGCCTTGCCAGCTCCCCCTCTCCCCATCTTCCTTCAGTGCCTCCGTGTTGTCACCAAGAGAGCAAAGAGACTGTGCTCTGGTCTCCAGGGATAAAGGTCAGTGTCACAGCAGCCTCCACTCTGATGCTGTCTTCACGCCGAGACCTTGACATTCAACGTGAAATCTGCATTGATGAAATTTTCATTAAAGAAACATCATCCCTCTCGCTGCTCTCGTTAGTCTGCGGCTTTGAGCGTCGGGCTAATTTGGGTTTGGTTACCCAGCGATCTGAGGACCGGAGCGCTATTAAACATTTAGATGAGCGATCGTGTGCCAATGCCTCCCCTCTTCCCTCACAGCCGGAGTGCCAGGGGCTCTGCTAATGACCACAGGGGAGTGAGGACCAGGGTGCCAATTAGAGAATTATCTACAGTCCCAGGTAGATTCCACCCTCTGCTTGGGACTGAAGTGAGCTGCTTGGCGTCCAGACACGATTTAATGGATAAAGTGCATCAAAAGAACGTCATTCTAGAGTTGACCCTATTTCATGACTAACAAGCTGTCTGTCTGCCTGAGCAGGCCCCTCCCTGTTCTGCACATCAAACCTGCCCTGTGTGTAGCAGAAGGAGGGCAGACTAGGTGGACATGTAGAAATGGTGGTGTGTGGGCTGCATTGAGTTAAAGGAAGACTCGGTCCTGCAAATCCGTTTATGTGTTTAACGAACAGTTTTCCAGCATGATTTTGGGTTCTCTGTGTTTTGTGTATACAAACAAGGGACACACTACGGGATGGCCCCAAATATCTCATGGGATAGGTTCTGTTAATCCCACTGCAGAGGATGGGGGAAACTGACCAAGGCGCATTAGATAACTTACAACCGGGCTGCCTACTTAGTGTGAGTAATGGCAGGACTTGAATCCAGCTCACCTGACTTAGAATCTGTGCTTTAACACCTGCACAAAAAACGCTTCACTTGTTTTTCAAGATTGAATTTTTTTCAAGCAATGTTTCAGCAGTTAACTAGGTATCCAAACTGAAAATACATTTTCTTTCTGCACAAATAGAATTTGCACATTGGAACATGAGATGTCCGGAGGTTTGCTTATTCTGGAAGATTGCAATTTGTGCTTCCACAAGCGCCTAATAATACGATTTAGCATTTGTCCGTTAAGCAAGATGGCATCTTTCAAAAGAAAATTGTACTTTCCAGAAGGGCCAACCGAATGGCTACACCGTCCTGAGTGCACCCGCTCTCCTTAGAAAGACCAGCGGCATAACTGTCACCATGCTTGTGTGCGGAGTGCAGAGCAGCAGAGTGACTTTAGCTGCTAAGATTTAGGGGACCACGAAACAGAGAGACGATTTGAGGTGAGTATTGTACTCCCCACTTCTTTCCCATTGAGGACTTTTCTAGTTTGTAAGTAGAGAGGGGCCAAGACTCATGGGAACTGAGAACTCTTGAGGAAGCTCAGCAGTCTGGGGACATAAGACTTGATGCTCAAGTCTGCTGAAGAAGTCGAGGCATGAAGATTCAAAACTTCAGAGAAAATAGGACTCATCACAGGGGACCTGGTTTTCTGGAGCACTTGCCCTCTTGAGGCATTTGGTCATTCCTAAACTGCACGGACAGTGTCTGAAGCTGGACAGAAAGCACAGCCAAGAGCCCCCAGCCTGAGTAGTGTTTTCCTCAATGTCATGATACAGCACAAAGACTGACCACGAAGTGGGCAGTGTCGTGGTCAAGGAGACTGCACAATGCCGCTGTTGAGTTCCACTAAGACAACCGAGGGTACGAGCAACTCGTCAAAGATAAGCCGCTTTTCAGAAATGGGGAAACTCAGTCTAGAATTACTATAATCATGATAACCTGTCCTTGCTTACAGTGGCTGTCAAGGCACAGAAAGTAGAGTTTTCTCTCTAGAAAGGAAACATCACCCGTAGACATAATATGTTTTTAAAATGCAACATTCATAAAAATGTTCGGAGGCAGATAACCAAGAACAAATAACAAAAAGAAGACAAGAACAAAGGACTAATATTAAACAAAAAAGGGTGCAGAAGATTGATTGATTAAGGAGGTTACTGGAGATCAACTTTTAATATTTTAATTATTTCTGAGAGAGAGAGAAAGAGAGAGAGAGAGAAATCTTGGGGGGAATTGAACCTAGGTCTTTTGGCTTTCCAAGAAGGTGACTTAACCACTAAGCCATCTCTCCAGCCCCGAGATAAACTCTTTCTTTTTTTAAATTTTTATTTATTTATTTATTTGAGAGCGACAGACACAGAGAGAAAGACAGATAGAGGGAGAGAGAGAGAATGGGCGCGCCAGGGCTTCCAGCCTCTGCAAACGAACTCCAGACGCATGCGCCCCCTTGTACATCTGGCTAACGTGGGACCTGGGGAACCGAGCCTTGAACCGGGGTCCTTAGGCTTCACAGGTGAGCGCTTAACCGCTAAGCCATCTCTCCAGCCCGAACACTTAAAAGTCTACTATTTGGCTGAAGAGGTGGCTCAGTGGTTAAGAGTACTTCCTGTGCAAACAGGAAGCCTGAAGAGGTCCGAGAGACTGCTTGAATTCAATCCCTGGGACCCACCTAAACAGCTGGGCATGGCCACATATGTCTGTCACCTCAGCCCTGTGCAGGAACAGAGACCAGAGAATCCAGGGGGGGTTGTGACAAATAATGACTGAAAGAAGAATAGTGGAGAAAAGACACCGGACATGTTGCTCAGGTCACTACAGGAATGCGCATGGGGCACCACATGGGCACATACATGTGCATGTACCACACACACACATACACACCCACACATATTTATACACACAAGAAAAAAAGGTTACTATTAGCACAGTCACTAACAATAATGAAAATACGGGAAATCTTATTAGAGAAATGGAAAAATCTAAAAGGGAATTTCATGAACAGTTGCTAACCCAAAAGTACAACTGTAATTGAAAAGACAATAGATTGGTGTGACAACACAATAGCAGAAGCAAAAGGTAGATTTGCTGAAAATATCCATGCTGACCAAAAAGGACACGAGCAAAAGAGCGTTAGACTAAAAGCTCTAATGGTGGTTTAAGAAAGAACTGAGGGGCTGGAGAGATGGCTTAGCGGTTAAGCGCTCGCCTGTGAAGCCTAAGGACCCCGGTTCGAGGCTCGGTTCCCCAGGTCCCACGTTAGCCAGATGCACAAGGGGGCGCACGCGTCTGGAGTTCGTTTGCAGAGGCTGGAAGCCCTGGCGCACCCATTCTCTCTCTCTCCCTCTATCTGTCTTTCTCTCTGTGTCTGTCGCTCTCAAATAAATAAATAAAAAATGGACAAAAAAATATTAAAAAAAAAAACTCCTGAAAGAACTGAGGATTCTTCAATATGGGGGGGGCATTGAGTTGTAGAATCAGAACTGGGAATCACTAGTGAGAAAGACAGAAAGAAATGTTTATCTTGTCACACATGGAAAAACTGCTGAGGACCAACATTTATTTTTCAAGGAGACTATATAAGAAAGATAGCAGACTTAACGACAGGAAAATCTGAACTAGAATATAATGGAATAACATATTTTAATATTAATAGAATAACATATTTATCCTAAAAGAAAACAGCTGTCAATGTAAATATTCATTCTATTATCTCTCTCACTTGGGCTGGAGAGATGGCTTAGCGGTTAAGCGCTTCCCTGTGATGCCTAAGGACCCCGGTTCAAGGCTCGATTCCCCAGGACCCACGTTAGCCAGATGCACAAGGGGTCGCACGTGTCTGGAGTTCGTTTGCAGTGGCTGGATGCCCTGGCATGCCCATTCTTTCTCACTCTCCCTCTCTCTGCCTCTTTCTCTCTCTGTCTGTCACTCTCAAATAAATAAAAAATAAGCCAAAAAAATTTTTTTAAAAAAGAAAGAAAGATCTTCCTCAGAAAACAAACAAACAAACAAAAAAAAAAACTCTCACTTGAGGGCTGGCTCAGTGGTTAAGCTGCTTGCCTGTAAAGCCTAATGACTCAGGTTTGATTCCCCAACACTCACATAAAGCCAGGTGCACAAAGTGATGCATGCATCTGGAGTTCATTTACAGTGGCTGGAGGGCCTGGCATGCCTGTCTGTCTCTTTCTCTGTCTCTCTCTCTCTGCTTAACAATAAATAAATAAAATGTTTTTTAAAACAACTCTTACTTGAAATTGAAGTAAGTGCTTTCACATAAGCAAAACCGGATATTTCATAGCCAGCAGATCTGAATGAAAGTAAATGCTAAATGGAGCTTTGGGACAGAAGGAAAAAGGATTATCAATGGACAAATGCAGGTAAAAATGAAGAATAGAAAGAGTCAATGTACGGGGAAATTTCAAATACCCGTGGGTACAAAAAATTGCAATAATGACTAGCTTTGGTTATATTATTACTATTATGGAAAGCATTGAATTCTTTGGCAAGGCTAATATCATCACAGCCAGCTTAAGTGACCTTAAAGAATTATAAAGCTTTTCTGTGTCAAAGCGGCAAGGTTGTAATTCTGTAGACTGACTCTAGTAAGTCATTGTTATACGTCATCACCCACAGGATAAACACTCAAAAACAGTTGCAATTGACAGCCTAATGGGAGATTACAACATAGGATAATAGCAGGTGGGGGGGGGCAGATTTAATAAAACCTAGGCAATAAAGGAGAGAAAAACTTATGTAAACAGAGAAGCAAGATGGTAAGATTAAACCATGAGGATCATCACACTAAATGTAAATGGGTCAAATTCTCAGCGAAAGAGGTCAGTCTTTTTATTTATTTCTTACCAAGCATGCCCATTTCTTACCTATGGCAAGGTGATACAAAAGTGGTTATACTTAAAAATCACCTAAAGAATCAGAAAAGATGTTTTATTCTGTGTGCCAAAGTCTATGGCTTGGGGGTAGGATTTGAGATTCTACATTTTTAATAAGCTCCAGGCCAGTCTTTAACAGACAATAACCTATCATCTGGAATAGGAGAGAAGTGAGACGAAAGTTGAGAGCAATATAGGATCATTCTTATGAGTCCAGAGCATAGCAAGGGAGTGGTACAAGGATATATAAGAAATTGTAGGCCAGGTGTGGTGGTGCAGGCCTTTAATCCCAGCACTCAGGAAGCTGAGTCAGGAGGATCGCTGTGAGCTCAGAGAGAGTTCCAGGTGAGATCCTGCCTCAAAGAAGAAGAGAAGAAGGATGAGGAGGAGGAGAAGAAATTGTAGGAGCTGGGAAGATTGTTCGGTGGTTACAAGGTTGCTTTCTTGCAAAGCCTGCCAGCCAGGATTCCATTCCCAAGCCATCCATGTAAGCCAGGTAAAAAAGCAGTGCAAGCATCTGGTGTCCATGTACAGGGAAAGAGACCCTGGTGTACCCACACACCTTCATGTTCATGCAAGCAAATAAAGAAGGACTTAAAACATGAGATTGAAAAATAATTTTCTTCAGTAAGAGACCTCTGCCCTTCTGAAGTCACCCTGGTGGAGGATCTGGTCATCTTCCTGCACCTTAACTCCGCAGATTTTGGCAACTGGGGAGCAGACAAGCTGGGGTCAGGGATCCCTGACCAGGCAGGAAGCCATTCACACATTTGTGTGTTTATTTAGTTCAGGCAAAGAAAGTTATAGTTGGGGCTGAGCCCAGAGGGGGAAGGAGCCAACTGGGTGGATCTTCAAGGCTCCAGCTTACTTGGGACATTTGGCTTCTGAGGTCTCTCCTGGGCCAAGGCCTGCTGGACACAGAATGCAGATGGCGGACTGCCTCAGGCCAGGGCTAGGGGCTGGGTCTGCTGCAATGCATCCCAGCTCCAGGCTACTGGAGGGTTCCTGCCCTCGACAGTGAAGGGAAAACAGGGATTGTTTCTGAGGCAGGAGGTGCGCAGGTGTTGGAAGCCCCTTGTGTGATGGCTGAGGGATCCCTAGAGCTGCTTTTATGGACCACCTGAAGCCAGAAGACCTCACAGTGTGGGTGTGCAGGCCTGGAAGCCTGCAGGGTTTTGAGGAGCATCGAGGGAGCACTCAGCACAGGGGCCCCCAGGTCCCATCCAGGAAGACCCCCTGGGGGCAATGAGCCAGGCTACGCCAACTTCGCTTAACCTCCACCAAAAGAAGAAACCGCGTCAGGATATGCTACTTTCTGCTTTTGCCAGTTTTGGAATTTCACAACTAATTTTTGTGACACAGCTAACAGATGGGTGTACTTTCTGCCCCCTCCCCAATAGTGCTTAGAATAATTAATTTTGAAAGATGCAGCACTGGTGAGTTCATACAGATCCAGGAGGATGAGAAAACCTAGAAGCTCTGAAGGGCAGGAGAGGCTCTCCCCTGAGGACCAGGACTGAGAACGCAACCCTGGAAGCCTCACATTTCTTGGTAGAATATAGAAGTAGCATACCAGAAGGGAAGGGCCAGGATGCTGAGGCCCCACAGGGCGGTAAAGACAGCTCCATGGCCTTTTCTCAAGAAGCCACTGGAGGAGGAGGCAGGCCCAAAGGAGAGATGGGCAGAAGAGGGGGCATGCTGTGGGATCCCCGACTCGGGGTGCGGAGTCTCCTGGATGGAGGTGGAGCGCGTGGGAAATGACTGGACCAGGGCCCTGATGCGGAGCTGGGTGCATCCCTGCCCCGAGGGTGTTGCTAAAGAAAGACCGAATCATCCCGTATCCGGGAGTGGATCATCTGGAGAGATGGGCATAGGCAGGAAGAGAACCAGGGGATGGATAAGGATGCCTGCATAGGAGACTGAGGAAGTGGGACGAGATGCATCATTTCTAGGGCGCTCAGCTAGCTGCAGGAGTGAGGCAGTTGGGGTTTCCAACATTGGGCCACCTGGGAGTCCTGTCTGCTCAGTTATGCGAGCCTGGCCTCCGGTCTGCTCCGGCTGTACCAGGGCACTGTGTGAGAGATGCTGTAGGAGAAGTTCGGAGTCAACGTGCCACACTAGGCAGGCACTGGGGAAGGGTTAACACGGAAATGAATGTAGTTTGACTGTTACAGGAGAAACTAACTGCTCTCTGGATTTGAGGACCGCTCCACAGGAAGGAATTCATGCCCGCTGCCAAAATCCTAGTCAAAAGTACATACCTGGGGGCTGGAGGGATGGCTTAGCGGTTAAGGCATTTTCCTGCAAAGCCAAAGGACTCAGGTTCAATTCCCCAGGACCCACGTTAGCCAGATGCACAAGGGGGCACACACGTCTGGAGTTTGTTTGCAGTGGCTGGAGGCCCTGGTGTGCCCATTCTCTCTCCCTGTTTCTCTGCCAAATAAACAAATAAAAGTAAAACATTTTTTTTTAAAAGAGTCCATAGTGAGAAGGTCATAGGCCTTAAAACCATGGGTCAGTGTTACTCTCACCTTTGTTCAAAGAAACTTTTTTTTTTTTCCAGCTGGTGGTAACTATGGGGAGACTCAAAACTCATCAAAGTACTCAGACTATGTGGGGTGCTCAGTGTCATCCATGCAACTCTGTCACCCCCCAAGGTTCATGGAACAGTGCAGAAGAGGGGACAGAAAAGAATGCAAGAGCCAGAAAATGGTGAGGGTTGCTTTGGCACGCTGTCTTCCTGACATGAAGTTGCCCTTACATTCACGACCGAACAGCAGAACACCATTGGGCCCATCATTATTCTGTCATGGGTGATGGAGGAGAAGAAAGAAGACATCAATGTAGAGGAGGGACTCGTTGGAAAAAAAGGGATTCGGAAGGAGGGCAGGGGACAAGACAAAGTAATGGGAGGGTGTGGTGGTTTGACTCAGGGGTCCCCCATAAACTTGGGTTTTGTGAGTGCAAGGTTCCCAGCTGATGGAGGTTTGGGAATTAACTCCTCCTGGAGGTGGTGTATTGTTGGGGCGGGCTTATGGGTGGTATAGCCAGTGTCCCCTTGCCAATGTTTGACACACTCTCCTGTTGCTATTGTCCACCTTATATAGGCCAAGGGGTGATGTCCACCTTCTACTCATGTCATCATTTTTCCTTGCCATCATGGAACTTCCCCTTGAGTCTGTAAGCCAAAATAAGCCCCCCCCCTTTTTTTTCCCCAAAAGCTACTCTTGGTTGGGTGATTTCTGCCAGCAATGCGAACATGAATGCAACAGAGGACATCAACATTCACCCTGTACAAGCATGGGAATCCGCCATAAAAAAAGTTAAAATGGGCTGGAGAGATGGCTTAGTGGTGAAGCACTTGCCTGAGAAACCTAAGGACCCCAGTTCGGGGCTCGGTTCCCCAGGACCCACGTTAGCCAGATGCACAAGGGGGCGCACGCGTCTGGAGTTCTTTTACAGAGGCTGGAAGCTCTGGCGCGCTCATTCTCTCTCTCTCTCTCTCTCTCTGTCTCCTTCTCTCTGTTGCTCTCAAATAAATAAACAAAAAAAATTAAAAATAAAAGTTAATGAGGGCCTGGAGAGATGGCTTAGTGGATACGGTGCTTGCCTGCAAAGCCAAAGGACTCAGGTTCGATTCCTCAGAGCCCATGCAAGCAAGATGCACAAGGTGGCACAAGGTGTCTGGAGTTGTTTACAGTGGCTGCAGGCCCCAGTGTGCTCATTCTCTCTCTCTCTCTCTCTGCCTCTTTATCTCGCAAATAAATAAATATAAATGAAATATTTTTTTTATTTATTTATTTGAGAGCGACAGACACAGAGAGAAAGACAGATAGAGGGAGAGAGAGAGAATGGGCGCGCCAGGGCTTCCAGCCTCTGCAAACGAACTCCAGACGCGTGCGCCCCCTTGTGCATCTGGCTAACGTGGGACCTGGGGAACCGAGCCTCGAACCGGGGTCCTTAGGCTTCACAGGCAAGCGCTTAACCGCTAAGCCATCTCTCCAGCCCATGAAATATTTTTTTAAAGTTAAAAACTAGTAGCAACTGGTGTATCATTTAGAACTGTAAAGCTAGAACAATACACAGCCTAAAGGGACGATAAGTTGGTCAGCATCAAGGGCGGAAAGGCAGGTGCTGGGCCTGTAGTTTTTGACTGCATGCTGCCTGGAATTCACTCTGTAGTCTCACGGTGGCCTCGAACTCACGGTGATCCTTCTACCTCTGCCTCTCAAGTACTGGGATTAAAGGCGTGTGTCACCACACCTGGCTTACCTTTTCCCGTCTTTAAAACCAGTCTTTCTACAGTCTCGTAGCCCTGGAGATGACGTGGTGTATGGTGTTCACTGTCCCTTCCATTCCATCTCTGCCGGTAGGTAGCACGTGGCTGGATTTGCTGATGTCTCCCTTCAGGACCTGCCCTGCCCTCTGTTGATCCCATGGTGAGGCTGGCAGTCTGGGCTTCCTACTAGGTCTCCTTGGCATCCCCTGGTGGAAGCTTGAATATGTTGCTGCCTCCAGGTGTGGATGGAAATTCAGGTGCTGAACTTGGTCTTCACTGGCATGGGTGAGTGGGGCTGTGGACTTTCTGGGTGTTGGTCATCATTAAGTGGCATGTTGTCTGATGGCTTCTGTCCATGTTGGCACTCCAGCTGCAGGAAGCAGTCTCTTCCGGAGGCGTCCTTCCTAGCTGTGCCTGAGGCATTCTGGTAGCTAGCTTTCCCATGCCCCAGCCCCGATCATTTGTGGCAGAAAGAAAACACCAGGATGTCACTGCCTTGCCTTCCTCTTACCCTGAGGTCCTTACTGATCTGTCCACCCCTCTCCACTGTCCAGAGCCTTGTCTTTATTTCCTGCCTCATTTCCAGCAGCCTCAGTTGCATCTGGCGCGAAGAATAAGAATGTTGGGCTGGGGAGATGGCTCAGTGCTTAAAGGTGCTTGCTTGCAAAGCCTTCTGGCCCAGGTTCAATTCCCCAGTACCCACAGAGAGCCAGATCCACAGTGTGGTGCATGCGTCTGGAGTTTGTTTGCATTGGCAAGAGGCCCTAGTATGTCCATGTGTGTGATCTCTCCCTCTGTCTCATAAACAAATAAAAATATTTTAAAATTTTAAAAAGAACATATATTGACTTTGTCTTTCTAGAGGTTAAAAAAATAATAATAATACTGACCTTGACCTTCTTTTTCTTGGGGCAGAACCTCTGCCATGTCTTTGGAAGGAGGACCCTAGGTGAGCCTGTCTTCCCCGGGAACCCACCCTGGCCTCCAGGAATCTTTCTGGTGGCTTCCCTCCATTCTGACTTGCCTCAGCCCCTGCCCTTGGCCCCAGCCCATCTATCCTGGGTAGATTGAATCTTGCAATTTCTTTTTCACGTTAGAATGCGTTCGGTTTTCCTGGCTGGATGCTGAGGTACATAGATGGCAGTGGGAACATTCTTATTTTAATCTTGTCGTTGTTGCCAAGTTGCCTGACAAAACGCCTGTCCCTCTTTAGTGAGACCTACAGGCGCATCTGTTCACCCTCAGCCTCACCAGCATCGCCTTGCCAATCTGATAGGCAGGCTTAATAGCGACTTTCATTTGTCTAATTAAAAACCAAATCCTTGTCTTTTTGTAGGTTTATTGGTTCTTGCTTTCTCTTCTGTACACTATCATTCATATCCTTTATCCGTTTCTCTATCACTTGATTTCTATTTTTCTTATTGCCTCACAGCATATTAAATTCCCTCTGGGTTAGGTAGGGGCCAAGGAGTGTTGCCTTATCTTTAGAGGGAAGCTAGACTTTTTGATATATTCTGTTTTGGAGAGCACATGCGCATGCAAAGTCAGCTGAAGAAAGAGCGCAGGGATCCCGGGACTGAATCGGTCAGAAGCCAGGCTTTTTTGGTGGTGTCACCCTTAGGGGCTCACACAGCCCACCAGGGCAGCGTTATGGCTCCGCTCTCCTTTCTAAAAACATTTATGTGTGGTGCGCACATGTGGATATGTAAATATACATATATGAATGTTCTAGGTGTCCGGGTGCACAATTGCATCCATTTGTGTGTGCAAGCCAGAGGTCAATGTCAAATGTCTTCTTCGATCACATGTGTGGTGGTTTGATTCAGGTGTCCCCCATAAACTTAGGTGTTCTGAATGCTAGGTTCCCGGCTGATGGAGATTTGGGAATTAACACCTCCTGGAGGGAGTGTATTCTTGGGGGCGGGCTTATGGGTGTTATAGCCAGTTTCCCCATGCCAGTGTTTGGCACACTCTCCTGTTCCTGTTGTCTACCTGATTTTGCCCAGGGAGTAATGTCCACCCTCTGCTCATGCCATCATTTTCCCTGCCATCATGGAGCTTCCCCCTTGAGTCTGTAAACCAAAATAAACCTTTTTCCCACAAGCTGCTATTGGTTGGGTGATTTCTTCCAGGAGTGTGAACCCAATTGCAACAACATTCTACTTTATGTTAGCGGGTTTTTGTTTTGCTTTTTTTTTTTTTTTTTTTTCCCTCAAGGCAGGGTCTCACTCTAGCCCAGGCTGACCTGGATCTTACTCTGAAAACTCACTGCAATTCTCCTACCTCTGCCTCCCGAGTGCTGGGAGTAAAGGTGTATGCCACCACACCTGGCTATTTTCCCTTTTGGAATGTCTCCTTGACTTTATTTTTATAAACATTTTATTGACACCTTCCATGCATACAGGCAAGATACCGTGATCATAACCCTTTCCCATCATCCTCCTGTTTCCCCATCCTGAACCCCTTCTTCTTTACAGATAGTCTCTCTTCCATTTTGATGTCATCATCTTTACCTTTTTCTCTTTTTTTCCTGTAATGCAGGTCTTGTGTAGGTAATGTCAGACACTGTGAGGTCATGAATAACAAGGCTACTTTGTGTATTTTGATTTTGAGACAGAATATTTCACGGAACCTGGACTAGCTAGTTGGCCAGCAAAACCCAAAGGGATCACAGGTGTGCGCGGCACGGGGAACTCAGGTGTGCGCGGCACAGGGATCACGGGTGTGATCAGCCTGCTTTGCTTCAGCTCCTTACAATTGCGCTGCAATACTTTACCGGCGGAACCACCTCCCTGGCCCCGAGGGCTCTGCTCCCCTTTATTGAAGGTATCAGTCAGTGGAGTGGCTGCATGGCTCCCAGTAAATCTATTTGTGAGACTGAGTATAAGCGACAAAATCTTGTCTCAAAGTCAATTAATTATAAAGTTCTTTGTTTCCCCCACATGGAACCCTGAAGGAAGTTGGCTCTGAGAGTGACTCGGTAACTCTAAATGTCAGAGAGGTGGAGATACGTCTTTTTTCTTTTCTTGCTTGTGAAAAAGACTGTCACACATGACACCCGGCAGCATCCAGGGAAGGTGGGGAAAACACTTGTCAGGCATACCTGCCATCTTTACCCGATGAGTGAGTCACTCCCAGGATTCTCTTCTCCTCCCTCGCCATGTCCCCACAGATGCTCCTCGGGGACATTGGCTGGTACAGGGTCACATGATGTGGTGGTATGAATATAAATGTATGTCCCCCATAGCCTTTGGAATTTTTAATTTAAACATTTTTTTTTTTTTTTTTTTTTTGGTTTGTTGAGGTAGGTTCTCTCTCTCTAGCCCAGGTTGACCTGGAATTCACTATGTACTCTCAGGGTGGCCTTGAACTCATGGCGATCCACCTATCTCTGGCTCCTGAGTACTGGGATTAAAAGACATGTACCACAACACCTGGCATCTTAGGTACTTTTATTTTATTTTGGTTTTGGTTTTTTGAGGTGGGTCTTTGCTCGAGCCAAGGCTGACCTGGAATTCACTATATAGTCTCAGGGTGGCCTCAAACTCACAACAACCCTCCTACCTCTGCCTCCCAAGTGCTGCCTTAGATATTTAATTGCTTTCTTTCTTTCTTTATTTGAGACAGAGAGAGGCAGATAGATAGAGACAGAAAATGGGAGCACCAGGGCCTCCAGCCACTGCAAACGAACTCCAGATGCATGTGCCTCTTTGGGCACCTGGCTTATGTGGGTGCTGGAGAATCAAACCTGGGTCCTTAGACTTTGCAGTCACTAAGTCACTAAGCCACCTCTCCAGCTCTGCCTTAGGTAGTTTTTTTTTTTTTTAATTTTTTTTGTTCATTTTTTATGTATTTATTTGAGAGTGACAGACACAGAGAGAAAGACAGATAGAGGGAGAGAGAGAATGGGCACACCAGGGCTTCCAGCCTCTGCAAACGAACTCCAGACGCGTGCGCCCCCTTGTGCATCTGGCTAACGTGGGTCCTGGGGAACCGAGCCTCGAGCCGGGGTACTTAGGCTTCACAGGCAAGCGCTTAACCGCTAAGCTATCTCTCCTTCCCAGGTAGTTTTGATTAAGCTTCCTACTCAGTCTTCAGCAGTCAGAGTCTGGCTGGAGAAGGAGTGTCACTGGCGGAAGGTGGAGGGGCTGGGCTCTACTAGCTGCATGGACGGCCATCTTGATCTCTGGCTGTGCTTGCCGTTACTGGCAGTGGTCTCTCTGCTGCGGATGTATGCTGGAGTGAGCCAGCTTCCTCCACCATGGCGGAGCTCCCCAGAACCCAGCAGAGTGTGCCCCACTGTACTTCTCTGGCCTTCTGCTCCAATCAGTCCCCTGTTTAAACCAGCTCCTGCCAAGGGCTCATCTGAACTGCTTCTGGGTCAGGGGGATTCATCAGTTGATTGGCCAGACCAGGTCACGTGCTCTACCCTCAGGCCCGACATGGAGCTCATTTTGCTTATCAGTGTGTGGGCACCAAATGAGGCTTGGAAAGGATGCCAGAGAGTCATTATTGGTGTCGTGTCAACTTCTAAATTTGAGTTTCAGGCCACTGCTAGAGACACTCTTTATTGGCATCCGCTGGTTCCTCTCATCAGAGAATGTCAAGGGGACTGGCACATGAGCTATTTTTAATTCTTTGGATGGCTGTAGTCCTCCATAGCTCCCCCTGCCGTATCTGCGACTTCCCACTGACAAGCAACGACCCTGAGTGGGAACTCAGGAAACCCCAACCTGAACACTGTCACCCTGGCCAAATTGAGTATCCAGCGGAGGAGAAAGAGGCATTTCCAAGTTCCCTGCTTCCTTGGCTAGAGAGGTGGTTCTGTGGTTACTTGTGCTTCCTGAGCAAGCATGGGGGCCTAAGGGGCATGGCCGCCACCGGGATTGGAATCTCCAGATCCCACCTAAACAGTGCCTGTAGCTGTGTGTACCCGTCCCCCAGAGAGGATCAGGTACCAGGGAATCACCCAGGATCATGGAAAATCTCCCAGATCAGTATTGGTAAGAGACTGTGGTTCAGATAAGAATGAGTGATAGGATGCATGACGGAGTGAGATGCCTGCCTTTTTGCTCTGACTGTTGCAAGCATGCACCCCATGCTGTGTATGGGGCACCACCAGGGCACACACACACACACACACACATGTCACACTCGCCACACCAGAACACACACACAGAGTATTCACACACACACACACACACACACATATATATACCACAGCATTCCCCTGTAGCAGACAGCTTCAGGTTCACTGAGATGAACTTCCAGACCAGGCACAGTTATGGAGGAAGGGGTATTTATTGACGCTTACAGATCCAGAGGAAGTTCCATAATGGCAGAAGAAGCTGACCTGATTTCACAGGGCCAAGCAGAGAGAGAGAGAAGAACAAGCTAAAATCCACACAGCACAGCACACTTCAGGAACTCCAGCTAGGCACATTTTGCATATCTGTAGATTAAAACCTGAAACCCACCACCACACCTTAAGATCCACCCAGTGACACTGCCTCTAGCCAGGTGGCTGCAGATGCAAACTACAAACTAATAAAACACTGAATATATTGTGGTCCATCTATTCAAACTACCACATTCCCCCACAACGCACACTCATACCACATTACCCCCGCACACCACACACACACACACACACACACACACACACACACACACATCACACAAGCAAAAGAAAAAAAATAATCCTGCTTCCTGCTTCTGGAGCTACAGGAGGGTCATTGTGAAGGCCAGTAGTGATTCCTGTACCTCTGCTCCAAGTCCATCTCTTCTGGCCGAAGGAAGCTGTCTCATCTTGGCTAATTTTCAGTCCTCACAAACCTGGTACCAGCTTATGGCCAATGGGAGCTACATGGAGGCTCAGAATTGTCATGCTGTGGAACACTCAATCTTGAAAGCAAGCTGCTTCTCACTGCTTCAAAACGACGAGGCAGAGTGTCTCCAACATGTCCCCGGCCTGCATAGCCACACTCATTGGACTTTAGTTGATGTGCAGATAGAGCTCAGTGAACCTTTGTGACCCAACGAGAGACCAATTCAGACCTGAGCAATCAACACTGTTGTTGGAATCCTTATCCATAAACCTACTCTGGTTCAGGGCTCCTGGAGAGAAATTATCATGGGAAAAGAGGAAGGGGGTTTTAGGAATTAAAAAAAATAATGCAGGGCTGGAGAGATGGCTTAGTGGTTAAGGTGCTTGCCTGAAAATCCAAAGGACCTAGGTCCAACTCCCCAGGACCCATGTAAGCCAGATGCACAAGGTAGCACACACATCTGGAGTTCAATTGCAGCAGCTGAAGGCCTTAGTGCACCCATTGATTCTATCTCCTTGCCTCTTTCTTTATCTCTTAAATAAAAATAAATAAATAAAAGCAGGGGGTGCGAAGATAGGCCTGGGCAAAGACTAGAAAGGCTAACCAATATTCTTTGCTCCCAGTTTTTTTTTTAATATAAAGTTTTTATTGACAATTTTCACATATATATGTATATGTGCATATATATATATATATATATATATATATATATATATATATATATGATGTATTTTGATCATGATACATGATCTTGGGGTTCGTGGAGGACTTGTGAACCCCAACTATTTGGGCCTTATCCAATGTTAGTAAAAATTTGATAAAACAGACTCAGAAGAGTAAATTATAAATTATGAAGTTTATTTAGGGAGAAATCATGAGTTATGAGGCTTATTTACAGGGAATTAAGTACGATCCAGGGCTGAGAAGAGTCTCGTTTCTTACCCAGGCCCTGGGGCAGTAAGGTTTGGTCAATTTCCTAAACAGTAGATAGTGATTATTCTGGTCCTGGGAATACTTTTGTTGGTAGGGGTTGGCTGGGGGAGGCAGCTCTCTTGAAATCTAACAAGAAGCAGTAATCTATGGGCATAAACATAAATATCTGGAGGACAGTTTGATGGACACAACATGCCCACGTGTCAAACAATAGTAGTTATGGTTACCCCCATCACTTTCATGCCCCTATTGCACCAATGTGTTCTCTTAGTTTATAGTTTTCCCTGGGCTTAACACAAGGGGACAAAAATGCAAAGTGATATTGGGGTTCTGGGACTAGAGCAGTAGTTGACTATCATTCTGCCATTTCCCATGGCTGGAGATCTACAGGCAGCAGAAGGTCCAGTCTGCGTCTAAGAGTAGCTTAAATAAATATGGAGAGCCGGGCATGGTGGAGCACACCTTTAATCCCAGCACTCGGGGAGGCAGAGGTAGGTGGATCATGAGTTCAAGGCCACCCTGAGACTGCATAGTGCATTTCAGGTCAGCCTGAGCTAGAATGAAACTCTACCTCAAAATAAATAAGGTAAAATTAATACTGAGGTGGGGCTTCAGACACAGGACTGTATTTTTTCCTTCTCAGCAAGAGGGTCTCTGGCCAAGACCAAGAAACTTAAAACTCACCACCCCCAGGATAGCCACAGTGATGACTACACCCACCTATCTCTGAGCATCACCCAGCTAAGAGAAGGAGCTGATTCAGAACGGCCCTGTTCATCTTGCAAGGACTATGAGGGAATATGCATTGCTAGGACAGATAAGGGTCTACTGTGGTCTCAAAGAGCTGCCATCCCCCAGGGGTGAATCCCGGAAGGTGATGTCTCACCTGTTGTGTGTCTCAGACAAGGTGGAGGCTCTGCTCCCCAAAAGCCCTCACTGGGTGTGTTCAGACTGAGGGGGGCGCCTTCACATTCTCACAGGAGCTCAGGCAGGACAAAGTGGGTGGGGGGCTCTGGCAAAGCATGGCTTGGTTCTTACTCTTCTCCCACGTGGGAAGTAGGCAAGGACCATCCCCAACCTCACTCACGGGGATGCTGAGTGACTTCCGTGAGCCACCTCCACAGAGCACACAGGTGTCCAGGGAGCAGAGCCCTGCGTGGGAAGGTGTCACACGAGGTGTGTCCAGCAGCTCTGGGTGCTCTCTGTGTGCCACAGACTCTCCTGTGGCCAGCAAGGCAGCAATGCTCCTTATACCTGCTGCCCCACCTTGGACCTGGGGGAGGACCGGGGAGACCTTGTCAAGTGGCCACAAGTGGATGGAGGCAGCTGATTTCAACCCACGTCCCTACCCTCACCCCCAGCCCTTGATTGGAACCACACACACACACACACACACACATCCTCTGCAACTGGGTCCCTCTGTCACTTTCAAAACAACAGCAGGCCGAGCTTGCCAGTTGCCCTCTGCTCTATTGATTTCCCGGCATCTGCTTCATACACCGTGGGCATCCAGCTTAATTTTCTTTAGTGCCGTTAACCTCGCCTTCCAATTATGCAAAGTGTTCCGACGGAGTGGCTCTCAGTGCCCGGTCCCATCTCCAGCTGACATTTGGTGCTGTGGATCTTGGCCTTCACTGACAAGAAACGGTGACTTTTCTTCTTTTTTTTTTGTTTTTTTTTTTTTAATATTTTCTTGGTCATTTTTTATTTATTTATTTGAGAGCGACAGACAGAGAGAAAGACAGAGGAAGAGGGAGAGAATGGGCGCGCCAGGGCTTCCAGCCCCTGCAAACGAACTCCAGACACGTGCGTCCCCTTGTGCATCTGGCTAACGTGGGACCTGGGGAACCGAGCCTCGAACCGGGGTCCTTAGGCTTCACAGGCAAGCGCTTAACTGCTAAGCCATCTCTCCAGCCCAAGAAACGGTGACTTTTCATGTGCATCTCATCTTTTCCAAAATGCAAGCGGCCCCAGGACCAGATGGGGAGCTGCCAAGTCTGCCGAATGGGTGAAGATTCTGAGGGGAAACAGCCACCACCCCATTTTCTTTGTTGCTTTCTTCAAGAAACATGCCGACTGGGAGGTGATAAAATCCACATGAAAACAATGGTACCATAGGGCTGTGGTTTGGTCTTCACTAGATTTGGACACCTGAGGTGATGGTTTGCATAGTAATTGCCATTTTGGTCTGCGAGGAATCTCTGTTTTTTTTTTAATTAAATTTTTTGGTTTATTTTTATTTATCTATTTGAGAGTGACAGACAGAGAGAGAGAGGCAGATAGCTAGCGAGAGAGAGAATGAGTGTGCCAGGGCCTCCAGCCACTACGAACTCCAGATGCGTGCGCCCCTTTGTGCATCTGGCTTACGTGGATCCTGGGGAATCGAGCCTTGAACCAGGGTCCTCAGGCTTCACAGGCAAGCGCTTAACTGCTAAGCCACCTCTCCAGCCCAGGAATCTGTTTTGGGTTCCCAACCAGACCACTTAGCCAGTCATTCCAGAAGTCACTGAATGTTTGTTATGTGCATGGTCCTTGCCTAGGCTTGAAGTGTAAAGAATCAGATGAGAACATGAAGACCCTGGGGCTGGGGCACTCGAGTTCGATCCCTAAAGCCACATAAACTCCAGGTGCGATGGTGTGTGAAATCCCAGTGCCAGGGAGGAAGAAGCCTGAGAGCCCCTGGAGCCTCCAGGCCAGCTAGTCTAGCCTCATTGTGAGCTCCAGGTCAGTAAGAGACCCTGTCTCAAAAAACAACAAAAAAGGGGGGCTGGAAGGATGTCTTAGTGGTTAAGGTGCTTGCCTGTGAAGCCTAAGGACCCAGGTTCCAATACACAGCATCCATGTAAGCCAGATGGATAAGGTGACTTATGCATCTGGAGTTCCTTTGAAGTGGCTAGAGGACATGGCATGCCCATTCTCTCTCTCTCTCTCTTTCTCTATCTGCCTCTCTCTCTATTTCTTAATGCGTAAAATGTTTAAATAGAAATAAACAGTGTTTCTGAGAAGCAACACTCAAGGTTATTCTCTGATCTCCACATGGACATGTGTGCACAAGCATCTACATACATACCTACACGTGCCCCTGCACACACATGCACACACACGCACATGCACACACACATTTTTTAGAAAAGGATCATGGGAATCATGTTGTTAAGATGGACTGGGGCACAGGGGTAGGACAGAGGCCGGTGCAGATGTCCAGAGGCTAGTGAGGGCAGCGTCTTAGTAGCATTTGGGACCATGATAGTAGCGAGGTAGAAGAAATGAGTGCAGCTAATATTTTTAAAATATTTTTATTGGTAACTTCCATAATTATAAACAATATCCCATGTAACTCCCTCCCTCCCCCTACTTTCCCCTTTGAAACTCCATTGTCCACCATACTTCCTTTCCCTCTCAATCAGTCTCTCTTTTACTTTGATGTCATGATCTTTTCTTCCTATTATGATGGTCTTGTGTAGGTAGTGTCAGGCACTGTGAGGTCATGGATATCCAGGCCATTTTGTGTGTGGAGGAGCATGTTGTAAGGAGTCCTACCCTTCCTTTTGCTCTTACAGTCTTTCTGCCACCTCTTCCACAATAGACCCCGAGCCTTGGAAGGTGTGATAGAGATATTTCAGTGCTGAGCACTCCTCTGTCACCTTTTCTCAGCACCATGGTACCTTCTGAGTCATCCCAAGGTCACTGCCATCTGAAAATAGAAGGTTCTCTAACCAAAAGTGAGAGTAGCATTAATATATGGGTATGAACATTAAGAGAAGGGCTTACTGTGCAGTTTGGTGAGCATAGTATATACTTTTAGCCAGACAGCAGCAGACGTTACACCCTAAGGTTTATGTCTATCCCTGTTGTAGGTTTTCAGAATCAGGGATGTATTCCCTCCCATGGAGCGGACCTCCAGTCCAATTAGAGGGCAGTTGGTTTTCCTCATAACAGACGTGCCACTATTGTACCCATTGGCTCATTTCATCTGGCTGGCCAAATATAAGACTTTCAGGGTCCACTGTTGGGTATCTTCTCTGGTGATTTCTCTCTCTCCCATTGAACTGCATGCATCATCTTCTTCCACATGGAGCAGGCAAGGCATTTGTGAACAAGACCACACAGGTTTCTCAGAGGCGCCAAGGGTGCTGGGCTGAGCAACTTGATCTTGAGCTGTGAGAGCCTTGAAGGAGTTTGTCAAGAAACATATGGGTTTCTATTTGCTTGTTTTGTTCTGTTTGAGATAGAACTTCACTATGTAGTTCAGGCTGTTCTTGAACTTACAATCCTCCTGTCTCAGCCTGTGCTGGGCTCGCAGGTATGTATCGCACACACGGCTAGAAAACATTTTTAGATCTCTAACGAAAAGAGTTTCACATTTGAGAAAATAAAGGCGGACGTCTCTTCTGCTTCATGGTTTCTTTTAAAAAATGTGGTGCATTATTTATGTCAAATGGACACATGGTCTTGTGGGATTTCAAGTTGTCACCTTTCATTTGAAATAACATGTTGGGCCTGAGGAGATGGCTCAGAAGGTAAAAGTGCTTACCACATAAGTGGGGGGTGGGGGTGGGGGTGGGTGGGAGGGTGGGGGAGGGGAGTTGGGTTCAGAGGGCCCAAGATAACCCGACTTCCGTCCCCAGCACTCATGTAAACAGCTAGGCATGGCCAAGTGTACCAGGAATGCCAGTCCTATTGAGGGCAGAGACCAGAGAATCCTGAGGCTTACAGATCAGCCAGTCTGACCAGAAAACAAAACAAAAAAAAAGGCAGCTCCAGGTTCAGCGAGAGACTGTCACAAGGGCTCAAGGTGGAACAGTGACAGAGGAGGACGCCCAATGTCCTGCTCTGGACTCTGCACGCGTGGGCGTGCAGCACAAGCATCAGACACATGCACACACACACACACGTGCATACATCTGCACACTGCACACTCCACACTACCCATACCGAAATTATTAAAAGACATGATAAAGAATACCTCGTCAAAATGTTCTTAGCTATTGGATGAAGATAAAAAGGCTGTCGCGCGGGAGAAGTGGCTGCAGCCGTCCGCGAGGAAGCCCACAAATAGAGCAGGGGCCGCCCTGCCTAATAGACTTCAACTCGGATTAGATGTAAGACAGATGAGCGGCGTCAGGCCGTTGCACAGCAGGAAGGATTGCGGCGTCAGGCAGAGCAATCAAGGTGCAGACCCGGAGCAGAAACACGTGTTCAGGAGCTATTAGCTGTTAGCCGGGAGCCTTTCTCTTGTTGATGATCTCAGGATGAAATCCAATATTATTCCAGGAAGGAAAACAAGGCCACTGGCTGTCAGATGGCAAGGTACATGACACTCCATCAAGTCCTGTTGGCGGCGCGACGCAGACCTGAGCCACTCAGGCAGGCGGGAGCCATCTTGACTTAACTTTCTTGCATGTGACTGGAAGCTGAATAGGTGTGCTGGCCCAGTTCAGGTGTCGTTTAGTAAGGAGAAAGCCACCAACATGACGTCCTGTATCTTTGCAAAAGAAAATCTAGGGTAGGAGAGATGGCTTAGTGGTTAAGGAGCTTCCCAGCAAAGCCAAAGGACCCAGGTTCGATTCCCCACAACCCTCATAAAGCCAGATGCACAAGGTAGCACATGTGTTTGGAGTTCGTTTGCAGTGGCTAGAGGCCCTGGCATGACCATTCTCTCTCTATGCAGATATCTGCTTCTCTCTCACTCTCTCTTTCTCAAATAAGTAAAATATTTTTAAAAATCTAAAGATTTAATAAAGGCTGGCTGAGCTCTGGGACCCCTTCTAGAGTCAGGCGGCCCTGGCAGAGGGCTTGGGTCACAGATGATGTTGGTCACCTTTGTGATGGAGTGCACCGGGCTTGGCACCTGTGTCAAACTTCACATAATGGAGCTGGCGAGATGGCTCGGCAGTTAAGATGTTTGCCTACAAAGCCTAACAACCCAGGTTCAATTCCCCAGGACCCACGTTAAGCCAGAAAAACAAAGTAGCACACGCAGCTGGAGTTCGTTTACAGTGGCTGGAGGCCCTGGAGAGCACATTCTCTCTGTATCTCTTCTGTCTCTCTCTGCTTGCAAATAAACACATATTTTTTTTTTAAAAAAAACAACTTTACATTATGTTGTCAAGTGTCTGGTAACAGTTTAAAGAGGAAAGACTGATTTTGGCTCATGGTTGCAGCCCATTGTGGTCAGCTGGCTCTGGACCCACGGGCAAGTAGCAGGTCATGAGGGAGGAGTGCTGGTCACCTTATGACAGCAGAGGAGAAAGGAGGAGAGAGGAGGAGAGAGGAGGAGGGAGGAGGAGGGAGGAGGAGAGAGGAGGAGAGAGGAGGAGGGAGAAGGAAGGAGGAGGAGAGAGGAGGAGAGAGGAGGAGGGAGGATCGAAGCACATCCTTCCAAGTCATGTCCTAAGAGACCAAATTCCTCCAATCAGCCCCCACCTTCCACACTGTGGTACTTTGAATGGATGCCCCCAATATATTCACGATCGTATTAAAGTTTGTACTTTAGATCTGCAGCTCCGTGTTTGGCATCCAGAGCTCACAGTGAGGGGCATGTCCTAAGGACTCAGGCCCTCCATGGCCTTTCTATTACAACCCCACAGCCTGTCTCCTGGGATGGCTCTGCCCATTTCTTGTAGCTTCTTCCTCAGCAGAGACTCCATGTGCTCAGGGCCTCTAAGTTCCTGGGGTCTCCATTGTAGCTTTGCCTGCCTTCTGATAGCTCTACGCATCACCCTGTCATGGGGTTACCTACAGGGATTCCGACACTGTGCACATTCCTTGGCCTCCCAGACCTTTTGAAATCTGGATGGAAACCTCCATGACCCATAGCTCTTGCATTCTGCATGCCTGAAAAAAACAAAACAAACAAACAAAAAAACCCAGCATCTAAACCCTCCCCACAGCGCCAAGGTCAGCACCAGCTGCAGCAATAGCTGTGTCCCCTTGGAACCAACTCTAGGCCCCCACCCCGGGGCAGCTGAGCATGGTGAAATGAATTCTGGGAAAGCAATTTCTTAAGCAGCGCTGTGTGAGCAGTGTCTCAACAGATCTCTCTTTTAGAAGGAAAGGCTTTCAGGGACTGGAGAGATGGCTTAGTGGTTAAGGCACTTGCCTGTGAAGCCTAAGGACCATGATTTGATTCCCCAGGACCCGCGTAAGCCAGGTACACAAGGTGGCGCATGCGTCTGGAGTTCGTCTGCAGTGGCTAGAGGCCCTGGCATGCCCGGTCTTACTTTCTCTCTCTCTCTCAAATAAATAATAAAAGAAGTCTATTTGTAGAAGGCAAGGATTTCAAATAAACTTATACCTTCACATCCTTGGATCTGTCATGGGTGGGGTCTGGTCAGTTCCCATGATGTCCACAAGGCTTCTTTCTTTTCGCCCCAGCACAAAGTTCACAGATTCCTGGCAGGGGTGCTCATCTCTACACCCACACCCTCCTTGGCCACGACTTTAAACGTGCTCCATCTCTGGGAAAACTACAAACTCTTCAAATCTGTCCCCTCCGCAGTTTTCTCACGGCTCTTTCTACAACTCTGGCCAAGAAAAGCCAGAGAAACCTGTGTCCCAGCCCGAACACGGGGCTCTCTTGAAATTTCCTTCAGCAGATTAACCAGTCTGTCACCTTTAAAATTAGCTTCTTGCAATGTTTAGGGTATGGGGGAAAAGAACTGCAGGCGAGTTCTTTGCCAGGTTGTAACACAAGTCTCAGCACTCCACGTTTCCATTCGAAACCTCGTAGCTCGGTCTTCGTGATTTTAATTTCTGTTGGCATTCTGGTTTTCTGAGTTCCTGCTAGAATCACCCAAGAAGCTCTGCTTGCAGGTCTCTAGGGTTTCTCTAGCCCAGCTCTCTACATTTCTCTAAATTCCCCCATCAACCAACCCCCAAAGGCTTCTGGACCCCTTGGCCAGATGGCCATAATAATATCACTTCTTAGAGTCCATTTTCTGTTCTCATCAGACCTCCTTACTCTGACATAAACCTTAGACAAACAGCTTAAAGGAGGGCAAACTTATTTTGGCTCATGGTTCCAGAAGTCTTGGTCTATGGGCTGCTGGCTCCATCACTGTGAGTTTGAGGTGGTGAGGCTGAGCACCATGGTGGTGGATTGTGGTGGAGAAAGTCTGCTTAGCTCATGGTAGCCAGGAGAAAGGGAGGGAGGGAGAGAGGGAGGGAAAGGAAGAGAGAGACAGAGAAAGAGAGAGAGCAGTCATACCCATAACCCACTCCACTCAGGCCCCATCCACTACATGTTTTACCACCTTCAAATAGTTCATTCCAATTATAAATCCATTAATAAATTAGTCTATTGATTAGATGAAAGCTCCCACAATCCACCACTTGTACAAAACCCTATCCTTGAGGATTGCACCAGGACCAAGTCTGCACCTCATGAGCCTTTGGAGGGCATTTCTTGTCTAAACCATAGCAGTGCTACCCTCTTCTTCTGCCCAAGGGTGACCAGTGACACTTGTTGAAAAAAAAAATTCAGGTTTGAGCCAGGCTTGGTGGCGCTCGTCTTTAATCCCAGCACTCAGGAGGCAGAGGCAGGAGGATTGCTGTGAGTTGGAGGGCACCCTGAGACTACATAGAGAATTCCAAGTAGCCTGGGCTAGAGTGAGACCCTACCTCGAAAAAAAAAATTCAGGTTTGATGACATTCTGCGATAATGAGACTGAGGAACCGCTCATCCCACTGCTGCTGATGGGGATGCAGGGGCACGATACCTATGGAGGACGTTTGGGGATCTCTGTGAAACAATGTGTGGCGACAATCCCACTCCTGTGGATGCACGTGCATACAAATACTTACGGTCAAAGGGTCAAGGTCACGTCACAGCACTATTGGTGGGAACAAGAGATGGGAAGCATCTTGGGCTTCCCTCTGTAGGAGGCTAGTTAAAAACAACATCAAGAGCCAGGCATGGTGGTTCATGCCTTTAATCCCAGTACTCGGGAGGCAGAGGTAGGAGGATCGCCACGAGTTTGAGTTCGAGGGCACCCTGAGACGACAGAGTGAATTCCAGGTCAGCCTGAGCTAGAGTGAGACCCTACCTCAAGAAACCAAAAAAAAAAAAAAAAAATCCAAAACAAAAACATCAAAACCAAATACCAGGCACTATAGCAAGATGGCTTAGTGGCTAAGGTACTTGCCTGCGAGGCCTAAGGACCCAAGTTCGGCTCCCCAGAATCCACATAAGCCAGACATTCAAGGTGACACATGCACACAAGGTCACGCATGTGCACAAGGTGGCGCACATGTCTGGAGTTCGACTGCAGTGGCGAGCGGCTCTGGCGTGCTAATTCTCTCCCTCCTCATGAAACAAAGACACACCAGCTGTGGAATGTACGCATACCGAAATGGATGGAATACAGATGCATGAGATGCGTTGCGGGCGCCGCACTGTGTTGTGTATGAATGGAAAGTGTTTACGGTATTCTGTGTTGACAATACTTGTCTTTGACGGAAGAAGCAGTGACGGATGCACTGGGAATTAATAATAAAGTGATGTAGCAGTTACTTTCTCAGTGCCGGGTCAAAACACCCAGCCAGGGGCTGGAGAGATGGCTTAGCGTTTAAGCCCTTGCCTGTGAAGCCTAAGGACCCCGGTTCGAGGCTCGGTTCCCCAGGTCCCACGTTAGCCAGATGCACAAGGGGGCGCACGCATCTGGAGTTTGTTTGCAGAGGTTGGAAGCCCTGGCGCGCCCATTCTCTCTCTCTCCCTCTATCTGTCTTTCTCTCTATGTCTGTCGCTCTCAAATAAAAAAAAAACAAAAAACACCCAGCCAGGAGCAGCACATGGGTGGAAAGGGATAAACCCTGGCTTACGGTTTTGAGGGGAGTTTCTTCACGGAGGGACAGTCAGTTGTCACAGTTCCCCATCAGCAGGGAGGGCAGCGGGAGTGTGAGCTGACTCACACTGGCCAGTGGGGCTGGGTATAAACATCCTAGGGCCCGCCTCCAGGGACACACTTCCTCCAGCAAGCCTCCACCTGCCAAAGGCTCCGCCAGCTGGACATTAAGTATGAGGCTCAACCACAAACACATGAGGCTGTGGGGAACCTTTTTTAAAAACACTATTGTATTCTTTATAGTTTCAAACTTTACTATATGAACAAACTGCATGTTGGTCATATTACCCTTGGATTGTCCTCTTATAGTCCCTCTTCCGTGCCTCCATTCTATTGAAAGCCTTCCTCAGTGGGATTATTTTTTTTTTTTTATAAAAATTTGTACTCAGTGAATACAGTCAAGTTGGTACCAATGTTAGCCTCTTCCCTGCCCTCCCCCCTCCACAGGGACCCTCCTTGTTGGGGCATGTGTGTCGTGCATTGTGGGGTCAGCCATCAGTTTTGGGTAGGAGGAAATGTCTCTGTGTATCATGGCCCAATGTGTGGCTCTGACATTCTTTCACCCCCTCTTCCACAAATTTCCGTGAGCCATGTTGGGTTCATTTTAGGTCTGCTTCAGTGTTGAGATCTTGGGAGCTTCTGTGTCTCTAGATATCTGGTTTGGTAGTAGTTGATTGTTCTCTGTGTTGATCTCCTTCAACACACTTGCTTGTTTCCCCAATTATTGTTAGTTTCAGCTGGGGCCCTTTTGAGGTATGATGAGGTGGTTCTCTCCTTAGGATCTGTGTCTATCTGAAAAAGAGAAGCAGATTTTATTTATATATTTGCAAGAAGAGAGATAAAATGAGAATGCCAGAGCCCAGGGCCACTAAAAACACACCCCAGACACATGTGACACTGTGCACATCCCACTTTAAGAGGGTACTGGGAAATCAAACTCAGGCCACCAGGCTTTGCAAGAAAAGTGCCTGCAGCCACTGAGCCATCTCTCCAGCCTGGCATTTTACATTTAAATATCACAAGTGGTCACCTATGGGGGAGTGGCTTGGGTGGGAGTAGCCCATTGTGTGTATTCTTTCATGTCCCTTTGTTTCTTAAAGCAGTGTCAGTCAGCAGGGCTCATGACCAGGCCCACCGCACCATCCAGAGAGCCCTGGAGTTGTGTAAGATAGACTGCTTGGACAATGGTTCTTGCCATACGTCACAGACGTCACTGGAGGAAGGTTAGCTTTCCTGCCATGGTTCAACTTCAAAAGGGCGCTGCTGAGCTGAGCCAGCCACTGCCTGCACATCAGGAGCTGATCTGAGCTCTAGTGCATGTGACGGGGTGGATCCAGGGCAGTTTCCTCCATGCTCTGTCTCCAGTCCCTGCCGTCTTCTGGACCAAGACGAGGCCCTTCCATCTCCAAGCACACAGGCTGAGAGTCTAACAAGAGACAGACAGAATGCAGCAGAAGATTGAGAGCCAGCTTCCTGCGCACTTGCAGGACTGGAGTCCTCACTCCATGCTCTGGGATGTCAGCTCCATTGCTCTGCCCACTAAGTCACCATCACAAGGTTTTCACCGAATTCAAAATGTGACCATGATTCGAAGGGGCAGCCAAGCAGGTGGCTGTGCCCGGGTCCCCTCAGTCACTCGTACTGCATTGTAGATTTCAGTCTTTGCATCTGTTACTAAGCTCCCTGGACAGCTCTGTGCCTACGTATTCCAGAACCCTTTATACCCGGCGCATGCTCAGGGCCAGGGAGATGCTCAGGGTGCAGGGCGAGTGTCCTGTTCTGAACTGGGTATTTCTCTGTCTGTTTTTCTCCCTAATTACTACTATTATTGCTGTTGTTGTCATTGTCATTATTAGTAGTAGTATTTTGCAGTGGCGGGGTTGGAACCCACAGCTTTCTACATGCTAGAAACATGCTAGTATTCTCCTTTCCGTCTTCAAAGTGGCCCAGTTTGAACAATGCGTTATCTTGTCTACGTGTCAGTAAGTTGCAGAATTGGGCCAATGGAAGCAAAAGAAGACATGCCTTGTAAAGACGCTTCCTTCCCGATCTCGTAGCGCCTTCATCAGAAAGGGACTGCTGGTCTCATGGACCTGAGGGAGAGAGAGTTGGTTCCTGGCATCCCTTGCACCCTCCTCAGTCTTTTCTGCCAAAAAGTCACGGGAATGACTGTGAGGAATGCTCACATTTATAGCCACCCGGTGTCTGCGGTGACATTGTGTGACATACTGTCAGGCCCAACTGGATCCAGTGCTCAGATGCGGCCAGTGGGATCGTGTTGGTATCAGCTCGACTCTCGGGGACATGCTGAGAGAATGGCCTCCGTGCCACCACCACGTGCCCACTGAGGTTCCCAAAGGGGGCGGGGGCGTGAGGGCTTGTTTCCAGTAGTTCCCACAAGGGATCCAGTCTCGATTCTGATGGGATCACCTTTGGTAAGACCCAAGGCTGATGGAGATGGAATAATTGGGGAGAATTGTGTCCCAGAGGCACTGGGACCAGGGAGATTTGGGTGAAAGGGCAGGTAGCTCACTCCTCTGAGAATATTCTAGAATACACATAACTCTTTTAGAAATGAACAAGGCTCTGATGTGTTTTATCATATCACCATCGCCCTAATGCATATGCAAATATCAATTCTAATGAGTCTAAAAGTTCCTCATCTCCTGATTGCACGCATCTGTGACACTTCACAAATGCATTCATTTGAGGACGATCCAAGGGCTGACTTGCATCAATCTTGGGGAACTAATGAAACCCTCAAGCTTTAGCTCCGATGCTGAGTGGTATCCCAGCAGGGGTAGCAAATAAAAATATATTTATTCAGAAATTTGATGATCAGGAAATTACTTCTGGGATGAGCTCTCTAGTTACTGACTTCCCTGGAGGATTTGTTAGTACGGTGAAATGAAAATGATACATTGTAACTTGACATTGTCCGTGTCAGGGGAAGAGTAGCAGAAGCGTGTGTATCGCCTCAGTTACAAGAGGGCAGATAGACACTCTGTTGCCGGTTGTGTGAACAGAGGCATAGGCTTGTTTTGGCACAGAGAGGCAAAGACACTTGCCTGTGAACTCACAGATTGGAAGACAAGGACCCTGGGCCAGACCCTGGTGGTCCATCTCTGCAGAGGCTTCTCTAAGTCCCTGCGAGGTACAAGGCCTGGCCCTTGCGGGCCTTGCCTGAAAGCCAGCTGCATGGACAGCAGCTGAATCAAAGATGAAATGAAAACAGATGAGAGATGACAGGTGTCAAGTCTTTCCTTGTGGTAGGCATGGCTCAGATCTCTGATTTAAACCCACATATTAATGAACGGACAGTGATCACAAGAGGACACCAGGGCTGTGTTTTGTGACCGTGCATGTCTAAAAGGAATCCAAGCTTATTTTGTAAACCATTGGTTCGTCAATTCAACAACTAGTCCCTTTATTCAAGGTGACCTTGACCCCTGTGATGGTTCATTTCGGTTCTCGATGTAGCAGGATCTATAATCACCTAGGAGGCAAATCCCTGGGCAGGTGTGCAAGGAAGTTTCTAGATTAGGTTCAGTGAAGTGGGAAGACTTACCCTGAATGTGGCTGACAGCTCTTCATGAGGTGGGGTTCCAGGTTGATTATAAGGGAGAAAGTCAGCTGAGAACCAGCATCCCATCCCCCTCAGCTTCCTAACCACAGGTTGAGTTTAACCAATTGTTTCTTTCTTTTTTTAAAAAAAATTTTTTTAATTAATTAATTTATTTATTGACAACTTCCATAATTGTAAAAAATATACCATGGTAATTTCCTCCCCCCCCCACTTTCCCCACCCCGTCTCAATCAATCTCTCTTATATTTTGATGTCACGTCTTCCTATTATGAGGGTCGTGTGTAGGTCATGGATATCCAGGCCATTTTGTGTCTGGAGGTAACCAGCTGTCTCGTGTTCCTCCACCAAACCTTCCCCGCCATGATGGACTGACTGCCTCCCCTCCCACTGTGAGCCCAAATAAACCTTTCCTCCCTTCAGTCGCTTCTTGTCAGGTATTTAAACTTCATTTATTTATTTGCAAAAGAGGAAAGGAAGAAGAGAGAGTACGGGCATGCCAGGCAGGACCTCTTGCTGCTTCAGACAAACTCCAGATGCATTTACGTGGATACTGAGGAACTGAACCTCGGCCAACAGGCTGTGCAAGCAAGTCCCTTTAACCACTGAGCAATCTCCCCAGGCCCCTTGTCAGGTGTTTTTTTTTTTTTTTTTTTTTTTTTGCCACAGCAGCAAGGAAAATACAAATACCATCCCAGCTACATTTGCTTTTTTTTCCCCCAAATGTTGTTGCACACAGCTGTTTGTACCCAGTGCCACTTTGAAAAGAAGTGACTGTTCCCTAGAATCTTATTTTCCTTTCTGTTGCCTCTTGCCCCTGAGACTTAGCGAGCTTTGTGCCACATGGACGACTGCCGAGATTCTTCCCAATAAGAAGGGAGCAGGCGAGGAAGCGCTGGCCAGGCGCGCCGAGGCCGTTGGAGCCGCAGCCTGTGCGCCAGGCTGGAGACGAGGTGAGAACCCAAGGGGACATGAAAAGAAGGTGGTGACTGGGTCACAGGACAGGGGGTGCAGCTGATCAGACAGTGTTCCCACTCCCATGCTTGCGTCATAGGTGTCAGGATTGGGGCTCCCTGAACCCCTGGTAGAAGCAGCTACCTGGTTGAGCCTGCAGACTCTGAGTAAGTAAAAGCCTCACATGCTGGTCTTGGCCGACATGCCAGTTTTCTGGTGTTGTTGGTTACAGACTCTTTGGGTTACAGGACTCACTTAGAACCCATCACCGAGGTGGGCAGATTGAGTAGGTTTCTGACGGAGCCCCACCCTCACAGCAAAGCAGAGAGTCAAAGCCGTGTCCTTGGGTGTGGGTCGGATGAACCCAGGATTATACAAGGGTGACATCATTTAACTCAAAACACTTTGCATACGGAGGGCCAAGGGCATGTTCTTTTTTGTGAACCCCTCTTCTTTTCTTATTTCAAGGTAGAATCTTGCTGCAGCCCAGGCTGACCTGGAATTCACTATGTCTTCTCAGGGTAGCCTCAAACTCACAGTGAACCTCCTACCTCAGCCTCCCATGTGCTGAGATTAAAGGTGTGTGCCACCACACCCTGCTAGTTTTTCTGTTTTTCCACCTCTTCTTTGGCGGGGGAGTGGGGGGTCGAGGGAGTGGGGGTAGGGGGGGTCGGGCGGTGGTCTTGTCCCAAAACACAGAGTCTTGCCTAATAGATAAAATAATTGAGAGACTAGGAGATAGTTCAACAATTGAAGGCACTTGCTTGCAAGCCTGCTGATCCAAGTTCAATCCTTCTTAGTACCGTGGCAAACCAGATGCAAAGGGCACACACTCACACCCACCCACCCACACACACACACACATACAGACACACGAACACACCTACAATCCCAGTGCACCCATGGTGATGAGAGGGAAAACCAGGAGAATGTAGAAACTCACAAGTAGCAGCAGCAAAACAATGAGGCTGATCCTGTCCCACAAACAGGTGAGGGTCTGGGGAGATGGCTCAGTGGTTAAAGCCTGTGGACAGAGGTTCGATTCTCCAGTGCCCATGTAAAGTCAGATGCACAAAGTGGCACATATGTCTGGATTTTGTTTGCAGTGGCAAGAAGCCCCGGCACACCCTGTCCTCTCCCCCTCACTCAAATAAGTAAATAATAAATAAGTAAATATTTAAAATAAAAAAGAAGGTGGAAGGAGAGGAGAGCCATCTCAGGTCATCCACTGACCTCCACGCACAAACCGTGGCATGCTTGTGTCCATATGCACACACATCACACACATGTGTACACACACACACACGTAAATAACAATACTAAATAAAGAACTGACAGGCAGACTCATAAGTGAGCTCAAGGGTGACTTTATTGGAACAGAAAGAGAAAACAACAGGGCTGTCAGGCTGGAGTTCTCAGCAGCTGCTGAGAGGAGGGAGATGGGGAAGGAGAGAATTACGCTTTCCAAATTAGAAGTAATGAAAGCACAGAAAGAGGTAGGCTCGGCGGTGGAAGTCTGTGAGTGGAATCCCTGCATGGGGTGGGAGTGGGGGCTTGAGTCAGAGAGAGAGACAGAGAGAGAGAGAGAGAGAGAGAGAGAGAGAAGCATGAGCGACTGAAAGCTTTAAATTTATAAGGACGGTTTTAATTCTTTACACCTATAATTTCACAACCCCCTGACATCATCTCTTTCCAGCTCACTCATTACAGGAACAAAATCATTTCGAGCCCCTATGACATCCTGAGCTTAGTGATTGGCTGTCCAGTCTCTGGTGGAGCATGTTCTTCCTCTCACCGTCTCCCTGGGG
The DNA here is from genome assembly GCF_020740685.1 of Jaculus jaculus. Lineage (NCBI taxonomy): Eukaryota > Metazoa > Chordata > Mammalia > Rodentia > Dipodidae > Jaculus > Jaculus jaculus. The sequence continues at coordinate 127,919,184 of NC_059109.1, read as the reverse complement.
TCTCCTAAGAGAATGAACTAGAATGGACGTCCTGCTGCAGGTGGCAGCCGTGATTTAGCTCTGGTCATTCCCAAGTGGGTCCGAGCACCTCAGTTCCCGCTCTGTTCCCTGTGTCACTTCATTTGAAGCACAGCCCTCGAAAAGCGGGTACTTGGTCGTTTTCAAGTTTAGATCCTCATTGACAGAACCATTAAAGGGTCTGTCCCAAGTGTTGGAGCTTTTAAATGTCCCTTTTCTTCCATCAGGTGCAGGGTTGGGGCTCCAGTCCCATTTACTGGAGTCAGCTCCTAGCTTGTCCATTATGATTTTGGTAAGAGCCCTCCAAGAGCCTATTTTCACTAGAGGCAGAGTTTAAAGGAAATTGTAAGTGTGTGTGCGTGTGTGTGCACGTGTGTCTGCGTGCACACTTGTGCACATGCGCATAGAAGTGAAGAGGTCAGAGGACAACTTCCTCACCTTCCACCCGATTTTGAGGCACAATCATTCTTTGATGTCCTCATTGTTGCTTGGAAATTTCCAGAAGATTCTCTTCTCTTCTTGCTGTAAGAACATGGGATTACAGACGCCTGCCACAGCTTCCGCTTTTATGCGGAGCCCGAGGATCTGAACTCAGGTACTCAGGATCGCGCGGCAAGCCCTTTATCCACAGAGCTGTCTCCCCAGCCCTCTGGTTGTAAGTTTTTAATGTGTCTGCAGATAGTACACTGAGATGTGGGATGGCAGACCTGCTCATCAGGATAGGCTGGTGACACTGTGACAATAAAAAAGTCTCCAAAGTACCCTGGCCTCACATGGGGCATTTGGTATCTAATCTGTTCTGTTAGTGGGTGTTATTCATTTTGCTTTCTCTGGGAGAGAGAGAGGGTGGGGGGAGAGATTGAAAGAGAGAGAGAGTGAAAGAGCAAGAAAAGAAGACATCCTTTAAAAAATTATTTACTGGGCTGGAGAGATGGCTTAGCGGTTAAGCGCTTGCCTGTGAAGCCTAAGGACCCCGGTTCGAGGCTCAGTTCCCCAGGTCCCACGTTAGCCAGATGCACAAGGGGGCGCACGCGTCTGGAGTTCGTTTGCAGAGGCTGGAAGCCCTGGCGCGCCCATTCTCTCTCTCTCCCTCTATCTGTCGTTCTCTCTGTGTCTGTCGCTCCCAAATAAATAAATTAAAAAAAAATTATTTACTTACTTGCAAGCAGAGAGAGGTGGAAGAGAGACAGAGAGAATGGGCACACCAGGACCTGCAGCTGCTGCAAACAGACTCCAAAGGCACATGCCACTCTGTACATCTGGCTTTATGTGGCTTCTTGGAGAATTGAACTCAGGTTGCTAGGGTTTGCAAGCAAGTGCATTATTTGCTGAGCCATCTTCCCAGCCATGAGAAGGAAAATATTCTAAAGACACTCGTGTGCTTTCTTTTGACTGTTCAAAACACATGAATCTTAAGCAACTAGAATTTCCCTAAGAGTTCTATTCTGGGAGAAATAAAAGGCTGGAGCTTTGAAGACAGCCAGAGAGGAGGCCAGTCTCCTGAAGCAGAGTCCAGAGAATGATGGGCAGGACCACACCTTGACCAGGACTGCTTAGCCATGCATACCTTTGGCTCTCTACTTAAATCCAAACCTCACATTAAGACCCTAAAGATGGGCTCAAGGGTAGCGGGTCACTGGATCTCTTTGTGCCTTTTCTCAATGTGACTCTATGGAAGTACTCTTTTACTATTTTTCACTATTACTTTGGTTCTTTAAAAAAAACTTTTATTTTATTTTTTTGTGTGCATGTGTGAGAGAGAGAGAATGGGCGTGGCAGGGCCTGTAGCTTCTGTGAACGAACTCTAGATGCATGTACCACCTTGTGCACCTGACTTTTGTGGGTCCTGGGGAATTGAACCTGGGTCCAACCCTACTTTGTTTCTTTAATTGGCCTACTGAAGATGAGTGGCTGAACCTGGCTTCTTAGAGCTGCTAGGATCTAGGCTTTGGTAACAAGAGGTCCTGGATGACAGAGACATGTCACCATCCTTCGATGCCACCATCTATGTCTATATAAGCTCCTATGGTCACTGCACCATAGGACAGGAAATATCCTACCAGGGCAGAAATGACTCTGCTAGAAACAGCACAGGTTCCTTTCTCTCAGATTCCCCAAGCACGCAAGATCATACATGTATACGCAATTTCAAGTGTTAGGGAGCAGACCCTCTCATAGGACTGACAGGACAGGGTCCCCTAGAGTGCTGAAGGGTGGCAGTGATGGTTTCCATAGTGAGTGCTTGTGACATGAAAGAAAGACCCACTGGGGGCTGGAGAGATGGCTTACTGGTTAAGGTGCTTGCCTGTGAAGCCTAAGCACCTGAGTTCAATTCCCCAGGACCCACGTAAGCCAGATGCACCAGGTGGGGCATGTGTCTAGAGTTGGTTTGCAGTGGCTAGAGGTCCCGGTATGCTCATTCTCTCCATCCCCCCTCAAATAAATAAAATTAAATAAATAGATTAGAAAGACCCAAATGGAAAAACAGCTCCGCACGAGTGCAGGCTCCCTGACACTTTGGATCTCAGCCAGTTTCCAAGTGGATGGATTAAAGAGAATTATCACTCAAGGCCGGGCACTCTGTGCTCTCCATAATCTTGTTATGTCTGTGTGAAGGCATGACATACATCTTCTGGGATCCCAGCCAACCGACTCATCTCCATGCCTGTTTCCCTGTCACCACGGTGCCAGGTCGATGTCAGAAAACAGACTCCAGCGGGCTGGGTAGCTCTAGGGCTTGGGATGGAGCCTGTCTTGTCATGTGCCATCAGCGAAACCAGGCACGGGGATGAGTCACATGTGTTCCTGTGCCCAGATGAGCTTGCCACTGCTCTGGAAAAGAGATAGATGTGGGACCCTTCAGTGTCCTGGATCCCCTCAGGCAGAACTTTGTTATGGAGGGTGAGATTCTAATCCTCTGCTGGAAGGTACCCACCACCTTGGGCTGTACCAGGATTAGAGGGGTAAAAAAAAAAAAGAGATGCCAGATTCCTACAGGGGAATGGGGGTAAGGAAGCACTCAAGACCAGACACTTTTTCCCCCTCCATAATGAAGAAGAGAGAAAGAAATGGAGAGAGAGAGAGAGAGAGAGAGAGAGAGAGAGAGAGAGAGAGAGAGAAGAGAGAGAGCCATCTTTACTGTTCCCATCCAACATTGCATAAAGCCACCAGTTAGGAAGAAGACACAATTCAATTAAAAAGTGGTGTCATAGTTTCCTATGAATTTTGAGGCCAGCCAAGGAAAAGAATTTCTGTTCATGAGGATGGTGTGAACAAAGGCTATTTTCAGGAGAGGGATGCCGCTCAAAATAGGGAAATAGAAGACTATGCCACCTGTCAATTACTCACAAGATGGTCTAACTGCTTTCTAAAATAAGGCAGGCTCAAGGTGGTGGGCTGCACCCAGAGGGATTCCCAATGATCCTTACTTCCTGGTACCATGCCCTTGAGTGATCCCTTCCTCTGCACTTTGTCAGCAGGGAACACGGGTTCTTGGTCTTATCGATAAAATAATTTAAAATGGGATTTATTGGAATCTGAGAGAGAAAACAGAAAGGCAGGCTGGCTGGAGATCTTGGCATCTGCTTGGGGAAAAGGAATGGAATGTGGGGAAGAGAAAGTCACACTTTCTGAGCTAGAAGTCAAGGGAACTAGGGAGTGGGCAGGCTTAGCAGTGGAAGTCTGTGAACAGAATTACTGCATGGGGTGGGAGAGGCAGGGGAGGGGTGAGTGTCACAGCAGGTGCACTGAGGATTTGGGGATTTTTGGCCTGTCTAGAGAAGAGAGATGGAAAGAGGGGGGCTGGGCATGCGTAGCAGTTAGTATGTAAGCCCGTATCTCACTAAGGGGCAGATAGTTCTCCCATCTTCTTGTCATGTCTTTGGATGGATAAATTCCTTTTTCATCTTCTGAGTCTAGGTGTGGTCTTTAATGGGTGAAGCAAGAGGTCTCTGGCCTTGTCGGGGCAAGGGATGCCCCTTCTGTCTGCCTCAGAGGGCGTTATCAACCACTGACCAAGACATTGGTGTCAGAAGTGGTCAGCATGTTGGTATTCATTGGTTCACTGACGTGGGAAGCGCCTGTTGTCTTATATCAGAAAGGATATTGCTGGTCGTGGGTGAGGTTATTTATAGTAGAGACAGGCATGCCTGGATGTGTATGGTCCAAACCAGTGCCTAGAAGGCAGATGGCTGCAAGTGGACCTTTGTACCCCCTTGTCCCCTGCTTTGCTCCCTCTATCTGCTGCAGTTGGGGACATGCCTCTAAGGAACACAACACAGACGATGTAAAGGATGTCACTTCTGAAATCAGAGTGGAAGAGCAAGCTGCAACTCAATGCCTGGCCCGCACACCTGTCCTGCCTGTCTTTCCTTAGGGTAAGGAACAAGAAAGGCCTTTAGCTAATGGTCATGGGAGAAGCAGCCCGGACCCAATCCTTCCTCCCAACTCCCCTATTTCATCCCCACTCTGAGCTCAGTTCCATCAGTCCCACAGTGGCTTGTGGGGGTAAGTGGCAGCCTCAAAAGGGAGGACCGAGGTTTCTCTAGAAAGTGGCACAGGGCCTGGTCTCTCTCACTGTCCATCTTGAGGCCCTCACGTGCAGCCCAGGCTGTGGGTCTGCTGGGAACCCCCGTGTTGACTTGCACCTAACAGTTTTGCCCTGGGTTCTGGACAGCTGGAAGATGTCCAGGTCCCTGTGGGAAGGCAGCTGTCCTGGCAGCTCCTTCCCAGTCCTGATGGAAGATCAATAGATAAATCAATAGATAAAGCTGCAAGGAGGCGGGCGCCACCCCGCCCCAACAACCCTGCCACAACCAAACCGAAGGAGAATCCAAAGGAGCCCAGAAAGCTGGCGTAGGTGCGATCCCCCTGCTAGGTGGGATGAGCCAGAGTCCTCACATTCAGACAGTGATGCTCTGGGCACAGGCGGATCCCCGAGGCCGGCTTTAAGTGCTTCAGGTCGAGAAGGTTATCTAGTTGGTTATGCACCAAATGCACACTGACGACATCGCTCTTAAGGTACATCAGCGCTGTTCGAATGACCATCTATTACCATATGTCTCTCCTCTCTGAGAACCACTCTTGCAATTGGCATTATGACAACTGTGTGCATCCTTTTCACTGGCGCTGTGTTTGCCCCACCCTCAGCTTTCCAGCTTACTTATTTGTTTATAAAGAGAGGCAGATATCTAGTGAGACAATGGGCGCATCAGGATCTTTAGCCAAACTCAAACGAACTTCAGGCGCATGCCCTACCCTGTGCATCTGGCTTATGGGGGTCCTGGGGAATCGAATCTGGGTCCACAGGCAAACCCCTTACCTGCTAAGCCATCTCTTCAGCTCTATTTCCAGCTTTTCTTTTTTTTTAAAAAAATTGTTTATTTTATTTATTTATTTGAGAGTGACAGACAGAGAGAGAGGTAGACAGAGAGAGAGAGAGGGAGAGAGAGGGATAGAATGGGCACGCCAGGGCCTCCAGCCACTGCAAATGAACTCCAGATGTGTGTGCCCCTTTGTACATCTGGCTAACGTGGGTCCTGGGGAACTTAGCCTCAAACCATAGTCCTTAGGCTTCACAGGCAAGCACTTAACCGCTAAGCCATCTCTCCAGCCCTATTTCCAGCTTTTTTTTAAATTGCCTGTGTTTGTGTAGTGTATGAATGGTGCGTCCAAATACAGGTGCCCCACGTGCATGTGTGCAGAGCCCAGAGGAGAGCGTGGGATGCCCTCCTCTATCACCCATCCGTGTGTTTGCATGAGTCTCTCACTGGCCGCACAGCTGCTGTTTTCCATCACACAGCTGAGCAGCCAAGCCCCAGGGATGCTCTGTTCTCTGCTCCCCACAGGACTGGGGTTCCAGGGGTATAGTGGCAATGCCCAACTATTTACATGGATGCTGGGGGTCAACCTTGGCGTACAAGGGCCCTTGCACTCTTACCTGCTGAGCCGTCTCCCCAGCCAGGGTGTGCCATCACCTTGCACACAGACAGGCTCTCTGTTTGTCCTTTGGCATGTACCCCGTACTGGCACACAGGGCCATCCAGAGTACGAGGTAGTTGCTTTTCCTGGCTTTGTCTGAGCAAACCAAGAACAGCCAGAGACTAGAGGCCGAGATCTGGAACAGGCTGACTAGCCGTCAGCTGTGGTTTGCATCCAGCATTTTATGTAATTTTGCAGAGTAGAATCAACACCCTGCCCCTACCCCCCCTTACACTGGCTCATCAGGCTTTGAGAAGGTCAGGAGTTTGCCTGGAGGAGGGGCTCCTATGCCAGCCGGGTGTGCACATGTGGAGGCGTAGATGGAGACAGCTTTTCCCTTTTCCACCTATGCCGGAGGGTCATGTGGCCCCAACAGGGGAAATCAAGCTTTCTCCAAATGGGAGTCCACTGGGTTGGTGGTCTCCGGCTCTGGGATCCCCTCCTCCATGAGGCGTCAGTGTTCTCTCTGCTTTCTTGACCTTTTATTTTAAAATCAACTTTGCTCCTTTAAACTCTTCCCTGCCTTTTCTTTTTTGTTTGGTTTTTCGAGGTAGGGTCTCACTGTAGCCCAGGCTGACCTGGAATTCACTATGTAATCTCAGGGTGGCCTCGAAATCACAGCAATCCTCCTACCTCTGCCTCCCGAGTGCTGGGGTTAAAGGCGTGCGCCACCACCCCTGGCTATTCCCTGTCTTTTGTTTCCTTAGTTGGCAGAGAAAATAAACCCCTGAACCCTAGGTGGTAACACAGGAAAGATGTCTGTCTCCAGCAGAAGCTGGGGTGGGGTGGGCACTGGCTCTTTGCCGTCCACACTCTTTTTTTTTTTTTTTTACTTTTTTTTTTTAATTATTTATTTATTTATTTGAGAGCAACAGACACAGAGAGAAAGACAGATAGAGGGAGAGAGAGAGAATGGGCGCGCCAGGGCTTCCAGCCTCTGCAAACGAACTCCAGACGCGTGCGCCCCCTTGTGCATCTGGCTAAGGTGGGACCTGGGGAACCGAGCCTCGAACCGGGGTCCTTAGGCTTCACAGGCAAGCGCTTAACCGCTAAGCCATCTCTCCAGCCCCACACTCTTGGCCTAGGTGACCACACCCCTCTACATTAATGTTGAGAAAATGTGCTTTCTCTTCCTCCTTTGTCTATCTTTAGACCCTTCCACAGTCTCATCCTGGCCTGTGTCCCCACACAAACATGGCTGTCTTTTCAGGGTACCTGATCCTAGAGGTCCAACAACCGAGAGGGTTAGTCTTCCAGGATCCCGGAAGAAGGATCCGCACATTGTAAATCTCTTTAACAAACAAAATCTTTGCAGTGACTACCCTGAGTCCATCACACCGTTTTTTGGGTGATGAAATCCCAGTTTCCATGGGAACCCTCCCCATTGTCAACCAGTGCCTGAAGCAGCTTTCTGGGTCAGGTGAGCTAAGACCATTAGGGCTCCTTTCTCCAGCTACTCTCATTGGTTCAGGGACGTGCACATGACACACTCAGGCCCACTGAGGTGCATGGAAACTTGTTGCGGCTCCTGAGAAGGGCACAGACTCTCCATGGGGCTGAATTGCTGTCCTGCACCTGGGACTGGAGATGCTCCCTAGGAATGACCCTGGGGAGGAACAAAGAGGAGCCAGGGACGGAGACACTGGTCAGGCCCTGGTGACCTCAGTAGAGCCTCTGAATCCAGCCTACTTTAGTTATCTGATGTTATTAAGTCCCTTAATTTAAAGTGATTAACTCAGGTTTTCTGTTGCATGTAACCTATATGCCCACTGGTAAGATCTTCCTTCCTTCCTTCCTTCCTTCCTTCCTTCCTTCCTTCCTTCCTTCCTTCCTTCCTTTCTTTCTTTCTTTCTTTCTTTTCTTTCTTTTACTTTAAAGGGTGTGTTCAGAGACTCAATCTGAAAGGAGTGATAATGAAAGGAATGCAAACCCATGATGATCCCTGAGGGAGGTAGTGGCACCCAGAGGTTCCTGAAATCTTGCGGGAAGGCTGGGTACTTCTCAGTCCCTCTAGGAGCAGCTGGATCTGCAAGGAGATCCATCGCATTATCAAATATCTCCTGTGCCTTTAAGGCTGGATACTCACGTAGCTCTGGGTGGTTTCAATTAGGTCTTCACTTAAGCAAAGGATGAAGAAATTGAAGCCACGGCCGTTGGAATGTGAGGATGCGGTTGGTCGCTCAAGCATTCTCCAGGCAGAGCTGGAGCTGACCTCCCTGGGGATGGCGATGCAGGGTCAGGCGTCCTGGTTCTATTCAAAGCTCAGCAGCGCCGGGCCCCTAGTCTGCACAGACTCAGACACTCAAGAAGACCACCACGCGCGGAGGGAGATGTTCTTAGCTGTTTTGTAGCTGACCGCTGCCAAGAGTCGGGTTTTGCTGATGGTGCTGAGTTTAATGACCGTCCCCATCACCCTGTGGGCCCCATGTGCTGCAGTGTGCAGGGTGAAGTCAGAGTCGCATGCACTGTGTGTTGCACTTTGGGCCATGTCCTCCGTCTTGTTAGTCCGCTTTTCTGAGACTCCTGGACTGATGACTGTCTTTCTCTGGACTTTCCTGTTTGCGTGCTTATTTAAGTTGACGTCTGATGGACACCCTTCTTGCTTATTGACTAGTGTCTGTGACCCTGGGTCAGAGCAGAAAATTGGATTTCTGAGAAGTGTCAGAGGTCATGGGCTCTAAGGTGGGTTTAGTGAGCACAGGCCCACTGCTCAGAGGGGGAGGGCGTGTGGCAAAGCACACCATGGGAGCCACTCCTGCACCTGTTAGGAGCTCATCAGAGAGCACAGGGTTGGCAGTTCACACAGAAGATGCTACAAAAGCAGGTGTGAAGTGTACCCAGAGAAGGACCAGCGCACCCTATGCAAACGAACAAACATCAACAAAGCATGTGGTTACCAAAGCAAGATGCATAATAGTAGGTCTCAACTCAGATTTAGCCTTGGAAGCGTCGACTAGCCATAAATGCCACCATTGTGTTATTTAGAATGGGCTAGTTTATGCCACAGTAACAAAAGAGAATAGGGTTGGAGAGATGACTTAGAGTTAAGGCGCTTGCCAGCAAAGCCAAAGGACCCGGGTTCGATTCCCCAGTATCCACGTAAGCCAGATGCACAAGGAGGTGCGTGTGTCTAGAGTTTGTTTGCAGTGCTAAAGGCTCTGGTGTGCCCATTCTCTGTCTGTCTGTCTCTCTTTCTCTCTCTCAAATAAATAAATAAAAGAAAGTATTTTTAAAAATTACAAAAAGAGACTGAGTCCCGAAACGTTTCCTTCTCACCAATGCTCTGTCCCATCCTTGGTATGCCAGGGGTCTCTGCATGCTGCCCTTGCTCAGGGACCAGGCTTCAGCATGACACAGGTTTCTTAAAAATTAGCAAGGCAAGGCCGGGCGTGGTGGGCACGCCTTTAATCCCAGCACTGGGGAGGCAAAGGTAGGTGGATCGCCGTGAGTTCGAGGCCACCCTGAGACTGCATAGTGAATTCCAGGTCAGTGTCAGGTAGAGTGAGATCCTACCTCGAAAAAGAAAAAAAAAAATTTAGCAAGGCAGACAGATGCCTAATGTGGCTTGAGTGGCATTTAGCCAGCCACACATCTGCCGCAAGCTTCAAGTGTGTCAAGGACATGTAGTTATTCCAAAAGGTAGGGAGGGGAGCAGACATTTAACAGCCAACTCTGACAGCTACCTGCACCCCAGCAGCATGCAGCTTTGCTGAGGGTTTAGTGTGACTCTCCTGCAGCAGAACTGAGCTGGTGAGCATGGATGATCCAGTCCTTAGCATGGGGAACCTAGGAAGGCTGGACTACCCTCCCATCCATATGATCTCCCAGTGATCTCGGACCAGAAAACCAGCGTGTGGGATTAGGAGTTGATACACATATTAAAAAGATACAGTCTTAACCGGAAAGTGATTCTTCTAGAAAGAAAGAAACAGTGAGACATAAATAAAACCAAGATTAATGGAATGGGCTGTGGCCACATTCTATGCAGAACTGATGCTGGAAGAACCGTTGGTGATCTATTCTAACTGAAGGCAGACTGGGAAACAGCAACACTTGTTGGAGGACGTCACTTAGGTCACCCTCAGAACTGTGTGCAGATGTGGAAACTCCCTGGGCTCCACAAGGTCAAGTCACAACTGCATGTGGAAAGAGGCACCCACAAAACCTGCTACTATAAATTACATATGTGTGTACATACATGTGTGTGCAATTGTTTTTTTCAAGGTAGGGTCTCACTCTGGTTCAGGCTGACTTGGAATTCACGAAGTAGTCTCAGGGTGGCCTCGAACTCACGGCCGATTCTCCTACCTCTGCCTCCCGAATGCTGGGATCAAAGGCGTGCGCCACCATTTGTTAACTTACTGTGGGGACTGAGGGGATGGTGCAATGGGTAAAAATGCTTGACATGCAAGTGTAACGTGAGTTGGGGCTCCCAGAATCCATGCAAAGCTGAATGTGGTAGCATGTATCCATAATCCCAGCATGCCTGTAATGGGAGATAAAAACAGGAGACACCCTGGAATCTCCAAACCAGCTAGCCTGGCATACTCAGTAGCTGGTGAACAAGAGACTGTGCCTAAAACCAGGTGAAGGGTGAGCACTGGCAGATGAAGTTGCCCTCCGCACATGCGCCATGGAGAGTGGAACTCTACCCCTTCCCCTCCACAAAATAAACATACTGTGAACATAGTTGCCTAAGGGTTTAAGATTTTATTTTGGGTGGAGTCATCATGAACTTACCAGCAGTACCCAGGTGATTAAAGTATGTGTGTGTGTGTGTGTGTGTGTGTGTGTGTGTGTGTGTGTATAAAGATGTGATGTGTTTTCAGTATGCAAAGAGTATTTATGTTTGAGATACATCCTTTCAGGATCTAGAGGGAAATTACCATAGAAGCATGATCAGACGGGTTCTGGCTCTAGACTTCAACCTTTCTTGAGCCCACCTTTACTTGACCCCTGAGTGTGTCCATCTGGGCATGGGTGCTAAAAAGGAAGGTGAATTGGGCAAGGGGGAGGAGAGAAGAGAGCAGACATGCGCAACTTCACAGTGGCCAGGAGTTAATTCTGCCTCGCTAGGACCAAATTCCTGAGATAAACAACTGGAAGGGAGGAGGGATTTCTTTTGGCTCAGGGTTTCTGAGAGTTCTTTCCGCGTGTTCTTGGGCAGAATATCATGGCAGTAGAATGTATAGAAGAGGATGCTCTGACCTCATTTTGGGCAAGAAGTGTATGGAGGGAACAGGAACCCCAAATAACCTTCAAAGGCAGGCCCTCAGCGACCCACTTTCTCCAGAGAGGCTCTACCTCCCAGGGTGTCAGCAGTCTCTCAGGTTAGGATCTCCAGCTGTGGACCAATCACAGCAAACATAAACCAGCTGGATGCGTCATATTCAAGGCATAACAGCCAGTGCTGGCAGGCGGAGCAGTCTGGGGACCAGGACAGTTAGAAGTTTATGAGCAGTCGTGCCTCTGTAGCCTGTCAGGAGTATTGCGAGGTCTAGGTATAACCCTCGCAAAGCGGGCCGTGCTTGAGCCACGCACCAAGTTTATGTCCCTCTCTCTCCAAACAATAAAAGGCAAGATCATGTGAGTTGCAGTTTGCTCTCTGAGATGTCCTCATTCCATCTCCTCCAGGCAATCCGGTCAAGGCCACGGGCCAATAATTGACCTGCATGAACTGCCCTGCAAGCCTAGTTTTAAATACTCAGGCCACTCTTCCCTGACTGTCCCTGCATATCTTTCTTGTCCCCGGAACCCCATCTCCCCCCTTTTTTTCTCTCTTAATCGCCTTTCTGTTCATCTCCTGTCTCAGGCTAGCCACCCTCCCCTATCTTTCTTTCTCCCTAAACATTGGTACGGAATTAACTCTCGAGATCCATTTGCATAAAACCATTCTAAAGGGGGCCAGAGCCACATTTCCTTACAGACCTGGGTCAATAGCTTTGACAAATGAGGCTGAGGGCAAGGAAAACAAATTGTTAGTGCTCTATTGAAGTTTCGCTGTGGGTATTCAATATTTGCATGAGGTAACCAGACACTCTAGGGTTTAGGAGATGAATTCCCTTCCAAAACCGCTAAAATGAAAAGCCAACTGCAAATTAGGTTTGAAATGGACCTGCCTGTCCTCAGAGACTTTTGCAGTGACTAATGGGTCGGTCCCCAAGTGGGATGCAAACCTACTTTGCTTTCATGGCAGCAAAGGCGACTAATAAAAGCAGTGTTGTTCTGCAGCACTGAACTGCGCAGGGGGCCATTGCCTCTGTTTAATGATCCCGCACTCAAGCTGGGGAGATGGCTTAGTGGTTAAGGCACTTGCGTGCCAAACCAAAGGACCCAGGTTCAATTCCCCAGGACCCAGGTAAGCCAGATGCACAAGGTGGTGCACGTGCATCTGGAGTTCGTTTGCAGTGGCTGGAGGCCCTGGTAAACCCATTTTCTCTCTCTCTCTGTCTTTCTCTCTCTCTCTGCATATTCTCTCTCTCTCTTAAATAAATAAATAAATAAAATAGCCCCTTGCTCCTCATTGGAGCTTCTTAATTAAGTTGCAATAAGCAGTGGCCCCTAAGAAGTCCCCAAACACCTGAATTCTTGGTTTAATATTCTTCCTTCATGGCAATTGCAAGAAATGGCTCAGAATGGACACTTGCAGCCAATACTACCCAGCCTGCATTAGTCCCGTACAAAGTAAAAGTCATGTAGCCGCTATGAAACGGTTTCATTTTTATTTATCAGAGGTATATATTCCAAATGGGATCCTAAAGTTCTACCTGAGCAGTGTCAAGCAAAGTGTCCTATACCCAGCATTTTGGTGCCAAGAACATATAAAAATCTGGGGCTGGAGAGCTGGCGTTGAGGCTCAAGGCACTTGCTTGAAAAGCGTGATGGCCTGGGTTGGATTCCCCAGTAGCCATACAAAGCCATATGCACAAAATGGCCCATGTGTCTGGTGTTAATTTGAAGTAGCAGGAGGCCCTGGCATGCCCATACTCTCTCTCTCTGCCTCTTTCTATGTGTCTCTTTCTCTCAAATAAATAAATGAATAAAATAGTTTAAAATACATAGAAATCTGAGCTTCTGTCATAATATAAATCATCCCAGGATCACATAAAAATGTTTATGTATTACCACATATACTTCTTTATTGCCTGTGTGTGCATGTGTGTGTACATGCATGTGGAGACCAGAGGATCTCTTCATGCATGATCCTCAAGAATGCTGTCCACTCTTTCATGATACAGGGTCTTCCATTGTCCCAGGGCTCACCAAGTAGGCTAGATTGGTTGGTCAGAGAGATACAGGGATCATCTTCTCTTGGCCCACTGCTCACCAGCTCAAGAGGAGCTATAAACCCACGTCATCACATCTGACATTTAAAAAATTCTTATTGTCAACTTCCATAATTACAGACAATAAACCATGGTAATCCCCCCTCACACACACTTCCCTCTTCACAACCCCACTCTCCATCATACCCCCTCCCCCTCTCAGTTTCTCTTTTATTTTGATGTCATCATCTTTTCCTCCTTTTATGATGGTCTTGTGTAGGTAGTGTCAGGCACTGTGAGGTCATGGATATCCAGGCCATTTAATGTCTGGAAAAGGAGTCCCACCCTTCCTTTGGCTTTTACGTTCTTTCCGCCACCTCTTCTGCAGTGGACCTTGAGCCTTGGAAGGTGTGATAGGGATATTGCAGTGCTGAGCACTCCTCTGTCACTTCTTCTCAGCACTATGGTGCCTTCTGAGTCATCCCAGAGGTCACTGCCATCTGAAGAAAGAAGCTTCTCTAACCAAGTGAGAGCACCCTGTGTGGCAGGTCACTGGGGCTTCCATCTGGCAGTAGCTCTTGCTATTCACGGCGATCCTCCTACTCTGCCTCCCGAGTGCTAGGATTAAAGGCATGCACCATCACACCTGGCCAAATCTTCTTCTTTTTAAAAATAGCAACTACAGGGCTACAGAGATGGCTTAGCTGCTAAGGCTCTTGCCTGGGAAGCCTAAGGACCCAGGTTCAACTCCCCAGAACCCACATAAGCCAGACGCACAAGGTGACGCATGCACACAAGGTGGCACATGTGTCTAGATTTCATTTGCAGTGACTGGAGGCCCTGGTGCACCAATTCTCTCTCTTCCCACTCTCTCATAAATTAAAAGAAAAGAAGAGCAGTTAGAAATCTGAATGCTTTACCTGGAATGGCCAACAAGATTAAAAATGATGTGACAAGGGCTGGAGAGATGGCTTAGTGGTTAAGGTACTTGCCTGAGAAGACTAAGGGCCCATGTTTGACTCTCCAGGTCCCATGTAAGCCGGGTGCACAAAGTGATGCAAGCATGTAAGGTCACTTATGCTCACAAGGTGGCACATGCGTCTGGAGTCCTATTGCAGTGGCTGGATGCTCTGGCATGCCAACTCCCTCCCTTTCTCTCTCTCTCTCTCTTTCATTTTTTTAAAAAAAGGCCAGTCTGTTTGGCTTGCCTCAAAAAAAAAAAATGTGGAAGCTCATGTTTGGCACTCCATCTTGCCACCTCCTGGTGAGGTCACCTTACCTTCTACTTTTGCAAAAACTCATTTGTACCTTGGGGATACTCATGACACAGTCAATGGTCAGTAGATGACCATTCAAATGAAACACAGGGAAGAAAAAGGATGTTGAGAAGTGCAACTCATTCAATAATACGTGTGGTCAGACTCTGGGAGAAATGCTGGGGAGTGCGATACAGTCATTAGAGGCAAACACTACGGACCAGACTGTCTGGGCCAAATCCTGGCCTCTCACCACCAGCTGCAGGGTAGTTAATGAGTAATATACCTCCCTCAAAGGGACGGGTTTAAATGAGTCAGTATTGTAAAGGATTTACAACAGGCCTGGCTCGGGAGACTCACCATAGGAAGTCTTTGATAGTAAGGAACCATTTTCTCTGACCTGAACATCCAAGAAGTTTAATTACACCTTCGAAAGACATAGATGGGTATAGTACCTCTAAAAATGCCAGAGAAGCCAAAGGAAGAGGGCTACAGACACTAATATAACTTTCTAGAAGGATTTATAACCAATTAAAAGAAAACTTGCTTGTGGTGCTAGGGATTAAACATAGGACCTCACACAGGCTGGGCAAGTACTCTACCGCTGAGCTATACCCACAACCCTTTTTAATTTTTTAAATGTTTATTTATTTATTTAGGGTTTTCAAGGTAGGGTCTTGCTCTAGGTCAGACTGACCTGGAATTAGTTTCAGGCTGGCCTCAAACTCATGGTGATCCTCTGACCTGAACCTCCTGAGTGCTGGGATTAAAGGCATGCACCACCACACCCAGCTCTTTTTTTTTTAAATTTTTAAATTTTTTTTTTTTTTGGTTTTTTGATGTCCCAGGCTGACCTGGACCTCATATGGAGTCTCAGGGTGGTCTCAAACTCACGCTGATCCTCCTACCTCTGTCTCCCAAATGCTGGGATTAAAGGCGTGCGCCACCACAACCGGCTTTCTTTTTTTCTTAAATTTTTGAGAAAGTGTCTTGCTAAATTGCCCAGATTGACCTTGAGATCATTCTGTAGCCCAGACAGGCCTTGCCATCTTCCTACCTCTGTCTTCCAAGTAGCTAGGATTATGGGCAGCAAAAGTCCTGGAACCAAAACTCTTTCACTATAAAATGAGGCTTTGTTAATTGCTAACCACGGTGATAAACGGATGTCCAGAATGTCTTCATTTATCGGGGTTTCAAGGTAAGGATTCATTCTACAGCACCTTAGATGTCTTTCCATTAAGCGTCATTTCAACCCCACAAGTGATACCCCAGTACATTTTCCTTATGAAAAGTAATAAAAAATGTTAGCATGAGGCTAGACTCCCCTTGAGCATCTCTGCGGTGACATAAAGGAAGAAGTCTAAAGTCTCCTTGGCTTAATGGGATGAAGTTTACTCCTTGTTCAAGTCCATGTCGGTCCACGGCTGTGGGACCTCTGAACATTCCTCTACTCGTGACCCTGTGAAGGCAGCTCCCCCATCTAGAATGTGGCACCAAGGCAGGAGAGCAGTGATGCATTGTCACTGAATTACAGTGTCCTCCCCAGGACACTGCACTCATCCTGGCTCGTGGCAGAGCGAGGAGGCAACTTGAGAGGGCGGGGGAGGCCAATCCTGTCACGCATGCGCCTGACTGCACGCACCAGCGGCGACCTTGGAGAAGCAATTGGACCGTTCAGCTTTCTCACCTGTGCGATGAGAAGAGACATCTAATAATTACTTCGGGTTGCTAAGAGGAATAAATGCCATTTGACATGTAAAGAGCTTAGAATGTCACCCGGTCAACACCAACAATGACAACGGTGATGGTTCCGTCAGGAGTAAGTCTTCTACGTGTTGAAGGACAATATCCCATGGCTGGGCTATTCTGAAATGTATAAGTGGCTGAATTTTCAATATTAGTAGAAAGCATGATCTTCCACTGCATTCAACAATATTAGAGCATGTGTGCATGTGAATATGTACACATGAAAGTATAGCACCTACTTTTCTTATTGCTGTGACCACATACCTGTCAAGAAGCAATTTAAGGGAAGAATTATTTTGTCTTACATTAAGGGGATATAGCCCACCTCAGCAGGGAAGGCACAGCAGCAGAGGGGTGGGGTGACTGGCTGGTGGTACTGCTTCCATGATTAGGAAGCAGAGAGGAGATAGAAAGTGGAACCCAGCTATGGAACCTCAGTGCCCATCCCCTTGACCCACTTCCTCTAGCAAGGTTCCACCTTTCCATAAGTTCCACAACCATCCAAACTGGCACCAGCAGCTGGATACATAGTGTTTGAATACATGAGCCAATGAGGTCCCTTCACGTTCCAATCTCAGCAATAGCATAATCTGATATGGGGAAATACTCATACAAGCCACTTGTCTCCTTCTGTTTCTATGAAAACTGACTGAGATAGGGTCACTGTTGCGGGAGAATTTCTTTCATGGGTTGTCTGTTGTAATTACCTTCTCCTGGCTTGTACAAAACACCTGACCAAAGGCAGCCAATGGGAAGAAAGGGTTTGTTTTGATTGACAGTCTCAAGGGGATGTTTCATCATGGCAGGAATAGGATGATAGAACAAGGCTGTACATCATATCTTGCCATGGAAGCTGGCCAAAAAAAAAAAAAAAAAAAAAAAAACCAAAACAAAAAAATACAGTAAGAGTGAACTGGGCCACCACTAGCAAGGAAAATTGGGCTATGGCACCCCTAATTCTGTCCGCAAGAACACACCTCCCAGCAAGGCTCCACCTCCAAAATTGCTATTAGCCGTGGACCAAGTATTCAAAGCACATGATTGTATGGGGAACATCACACTTAAACAGGCGCAGTCGTCTTGATAAAAGAATCTAAAAGTGAAATTGAAGGGAAGCTTGAGGACCACGTTATTAGAGTTTGAGGGAAAACAATGGGGCAGGCAAGCTGTAAATCTTGTCAGAGGCTGGGCGGAAGTGTGCTGGAGACGAAAGAGCTGTGTCCTCTGAGTAAGTAAGGGTCAGTCATGGGCATCTGGAAGCAGCTATAGAAGGTTGGGGAGGTGTCCAGAGGAGTGAGAATATTCCAGAAGGGAAGGGTAAGTGCGTTTAGGATTTTGGCCAGGATCCAAAGAAGAGATAGAAATGGGGAAATGTTATACTTTTTTTTAAAAAATTGTTTATTATTTATTTATTTATTTATTTATTTATTTATTTGAAAGTGACAGACAGAGAGAGAAAGAAAGAGGCTGATAGAGAGAGAGAGAGAGAGAGAGAGAAAGAGATTGAGAATGGGTGCACCAGGGCCTCCAGCCCCCGCAAACGAACTCCAGACGTGTGCGCTCACTTGTGCATCTGGCTAACACAGGTCCTGGGGAATCCAGCCTTGAACTGGGGTTCTTAGGCTTCACAGGCAAGTGCTTAACCACTAAGTCATCTCTCCAGCCCAAGGTTACACGTTTTAAAAATTTTGCTTTTATTTATTTATTTATGAGAGTGAGGAAGAGGCAGGGGGTGGGGAGAGAATGGGTGCGCCAGGGCCTCCAGCCACTGCAAACCAACTCCAGATGCGTGCACCACCTTGTGCATCGGGCTTCCGTGGGTCCTGGGGAATCGAACCTGAGTCCCTTGGCTTTTGCAGGCAAGTGCCTTAATGGCTAAGCCACCTCTCCAGTCTGGGTTACAAATTGTGAATCAGAACTCAGAGGAGCCGGCTGGCTTAGCTGTGAAGGAGGGGCTTCCACGGGTACAAGTACATTAGCTCATCAAGGAGATAATTATTCCTCCCCTCTCCTAAGTGTGTCTTCTGGTGAATCAGCTTTCCTGAGGGGTGGTCTCCTGGCTTGGTTATTGACAGGGTGGGCTGGATTGACTCCTCAGGACTATAGATCATTGTCATGGCATGTCCCAGGGAGATTAGAATATCATGTCTCTATTAATATTAAATAATAATAAATAATATTAATATTAACTAATAAATTTTTTTTAAAGAGACTATTATGTTTCCATTCAGGGCTAGATGTGTAACTCAGATTCTGATGGGTCTCAACAAATCCCTGCTGTCTCCACCCTCTTCCCTTTCATACGGTATGTTAGTCATAGGATTAATCTTAAGGAAATTGCCCTTTTAAAAAAATCGTGGCCCAAGAGATAGTTTAGCAGTTAAGGTGCTTGCCTGGGAAGCCTAAGGATCCAGGTTCGATTCTCTAGTACCCATGGAAGCCAGATGCACCAGGTGGCTCATGTGTCTGGAGTTTGTTTGTGGTGGCTATAGGCCCTGGCATGCCCATTCCCTCTCTCCCTCTCTGTCTGAAATAAAAATAAACAAATAAATAAACTTAAACCAGTGTTACCAGGAAGACAGAAAAAAGGGTCCAAGGCTGCAGGGTCCATCCTCAAGGGCCTCCAAGGCTGCTGAAGTCAGTCCCGCACCCAACCTTTGCCCAGTTTGGGGATGAGGTTAGAGACAAGGGCTGTGTTGGGCAGGCCATGTGCCCACTGGCCCTCAGCAAGGTGACATCAGGGAGGCCATGGCAGACTAGGGCTTTAACGGTGATGGAAACCAGGGAGGAGAGCCAAGTGAGCCGGGGCACAAGAGCGCTAGGGACATCATGGTTGGGGCTGAGGGGATAAGGGACAAGACAGGACATTCTAGAAACAGGAGCTACAGCAGGATGTGGACACATGGGAGGTAAGGGGAGGATAAAAGTGGGTCTCAGAATCCCGAAAGGCCACTCGAGGCCAAGGGTCACAAAGTGATTCAGACAGATGACCAGTCATGTTTGGGCTTCCTGGGCCTGTGCTCTAAATTGCCTCTGGAAATCCAGGGTCTGCTGGTCTCTGTGTGTGTGTGTGACTCAAACCTGGCCAATAGGGCTCCACGGGCCTCTGGCCATATGATTGGTGGCCGCAGAAGCCAGTCCCAGGCCTGCAGTGAGAGGTAGGGTGTGGGTGGTATGTTTCAAAGGAAGCTCCGAGGGCCAGTGTGAGGGTCGTAGAGGTGACACCCTTGAGGCCCAGTGTGAAGTGAATCCACACGGTGGTTCTGGGTTGACGGACAGGGATTGTCAGCGGGACCTGGGTTTCTCCTCACTTGCAAGCAAACAAACAAGTGTGTCTGGAAGGCTGACACACCTGTTATCCTAGACTGATGGGCTGGGCTGAACTCCCCCAGACACCCTCCAGGCATCCCCCCCCTTTTTTTTTTTTTTTTTTTTTTTGGCCTGCTCAGGACCATTTTGACATTTGCAAACCAACTGCTGCTACTTTCTACTTTCTAGAAGGGTGTTTGTCTGGAAGATCCTTCCCACCTTCTAATGCCAGTTTTCTTTCTGCTGATTTGCCTTGGATCATTGCTGCCACATGCAGCGTTGTGCTTGTCCTTACCACCCAGAATCCTTGTGGTGGCAGACCCCTGTTTGGTCACTTTGATTTTTATTTTTATTTTTTGACCAAAATAACAAGTCCTAATTGAACCCCTAAAGTGTGTTCACCCTGAATGCATCACAGGTACAGTTATCAAATCACAACTTTATTACTCCCTTAAATTACCTAGAAAACAAATCAGTAGTTTATTTAACCAGAGCCAAAAAAAAAAAAAAAAAAAAAAAAAACAAACAAACCAGAAGTGGGGAAAATGCCCTGAGGAATCACCATGATAAGTTTTACTTGGAAGGAAAGAATGTGAATGAACTTGGGGAAGGAATTTCGCTGTGAAGCAGGAAACATGAGCCGCTGGGAGAAACGACACCTAATTTAATGTCGCTCGTATCTGAGCCGCTTCGGCTAATAGCTTGTGAGGCCTTTGTCTGTGTCAGTTGTTTCCTGTACAAGCAACAGGAGTAAGCAATCTAATGACACTTCGATGGTGACAGGAGGTGGACTTTACATGAGCATTTGTGTGATCGTCTGGACGAAATGTTTGAGATCTCATTATGCAAGCCGATAGCTCAGCCACATCTCCAGCCTGGACTCCAGGGGCAAAACTGGTTCTAATTCAAATGTCATTGTTTAAGCTCTGTGTGTGCGTGCGTGCATGTGTGCGTGCATGTGTGTGTGTGTGTGTGTGTGTGTGTGTGTGTGTTAAATGGACAATTTCCCAGAGTTTTCTGCCCCAGGTCATAGCTGCTTGGTACTGAGTAGAAATGACAGTTCCCCGTGGAGTGACAGATGCGGCCCATATCCCCTAAGACCCGAGGCTTCAATTAAGAATCTGGTGGCACTTGAAGCATATCCGATCGTGAACAGGAGATAAATTCCCTAAGAAAGACCGATAAACATCTCCTGGGGTTGGAAAGTGGGGCAGAGTCTGAAGAGGGAATTGGAGGGCTGGTTATTTTGCTGGATTGCCCAGTTCATCCCTTCGCAAACACCGGTCTTGGAGGTCACAGAATTATAGACTCAGAGAGTCAAGGTCATTCTTGGCTCAGCCATGTGTGCGCATACTGGGTCCGACCCTGGGCTCTGAGCACACAGCAGTGGATGGGGGAGACGTAGCCATGGTTTTTGCTTAATCTAGGTGGAGACAAGAAATGAATGGGAGCTGGGGTTGGTCCTTGAAGACAGAGAGTTGACTTAGTGTGTGATGGGCCCGGGTTCCATCCCCAGCAACACACATACACATAGGCTCAGCTCAGAAAACACAACGTAAATTTAGGCTATGAAGCAACAGGGAGAAATAATTTTCCACAGAGAGAGGAGAGAGTTCCAGTCAGACCCTGTTGTCCAGAGCCCCGGGGCTTTCACAGTTTTCATCAAATCTGTCAACTTTGCTTAGCCTGACATGGCTCCTCCCACCTCAAGCTAAGTTTTGTCCTACAGTCAGTGGGTGGTCACTGTTTCAAGACAAAAAGACTCCATAATGGAGAGCGCAAGGGAAGTCATCGGGCATGCTCCTAATAAGATTGTCCTCAGAAGACCTGGCCATAAAATTCAAATCAGCACGTTGGATGAGGTGGGGGAAAGCCTTTTCTGTTTATAGGGAACCCTTGGCATGGTGGCAGCTGCCTTTCATATCTACAAATGCTTTCTGTTTTGGAGGAACTTCCATTTTAGAACCCATCCCATCTCCCACAGGGAGAACAGAAACTCGCTTCCTCAGTTTCCTGTACAGACACAGACAGCGTGGTCACATGACCTGGACTTGGCCAGGCAACACCTGGGTGGAGACGTCCTTGAGAACAGCTGAGGTGAAGGAGGCTTTGTGAGGTGTCCATGCTGGAGCTCGATGCCTTCCTATTCCCAGGGCTGGAGTCCCATGCCCAGATTTCACAAGCAGTCTGTGGGGTTCCCACTGGTCAATTCCACAGGGAATTCCCGCCTTTACTCCTGGCCACATAGACTCCTAGCAGCCAGACCTTCTGTCTCCGTGAGCTCCCAATACCATCTTCCCAGTTGCTGTTAACTAGCTGGAGGGGGTCTGGTGATAGAAAGCCCTGACACGGGCATTGCTCACCCCTTCTAAGTCTGAGTGGCTGTGGAAGCTATAGAGCCACCACCCACGTGTCTGCCGGGCATGAGTCTTTCCTGCCCACCTCAGTTCTGACAGATGAGCTGGATAGAGACAGTTATTTTTGCTTTAGAATATGAAAATTGGATAGTAAATCAATAGAGAGCCATCTGTGAACGTGTTCTCACAAATTCTAAATGTGACAAGTCGGAGGACAAGAAATCCCTGGAAAATACAAAGATATTAACGTTGGGAACTACTAAGGATGTTCCTGGGGCAGTGAGGAGGACTGTTTTTGGACTTGAGTCTATGCCCTGTGTGGTGGTTTGATTCAGGTGTCCCCCATAAACTTAGGTGTTCTGAATGCTAGGTCCCTAGCTGACAAAGATTTGGGAATTCACACCTGCTAGAGGCGGTGTATTGTTGGGGGTGGCTGATGGGGGTTTTAATCAGCACCCCCTTGCTAGCTAGTGTTTGGCACCCTCCCCTATTGCTAATGAAGGGACCACACTGATGCCATGACAGGCTTCAGTAAGGTTCCAGCCTAACTAGGCCTAAGTTTCAGTTTCCCAGAGAGGCAGGCAAGACTTCTGGAAAAGGGCAGGCTGTTAATTAACAGTGACCCTGACATGTGGCCAGAGAAGATAGCCACCCAGGGGCTGAATGTCCAAACATGCCGACATGTCCCTTTTGCACCTTTTGCAACCCTTTCGTGCCTTTCTCCCCAGCCAATCAGAGACGTACAACTGTAACTGATGCTTGCCTAGCCAATCATTTTAAAAGATTACCTAACTCCGCCTAGAATTCCTCTCGTTGTGCTTAAAAGGGGCCTGCGTGCTCTCCTAGGGGTCGCCATTTTGTATGAATGGTCAACCCCTGCATGCTGGCTGATTTTGTAGAATAAACGCTTTTTGCTTTTACATACTACTTGAGTGGGGACTTTCTTCAGTGAGTTTTGGACCCTTACACTATTGTCCACCTTATGTTGACCAGGGGGTGATGTCCACCCTCTGCTTATGGCATCGTTTTCCCCTGCCATCATGGAGCTTCTCCTCAAGCCTGTAAGCCAAACTGAACCTCTTTTTCCCACAAGCTGCTCTTGATCAAGTGATTTCTTTTTTTGCAATTTTTTGTTCATTTTTATTTATTTATTTGGGAGTGACAGAGAGAGAAAGAGGCAGATAGAGAGAGAGAGAGAATGGGCGCGCCAGGGTTTCCAGCCGCTGCAAACGAACTCCAGACGCGTGCGCCCCCTTATGCATCTGGCTAACGTGGGTCCTGGAGAATCGAGCCTCGAACCGGGGTCCTTAGGCTTCACAGGCAAGTGTTTAACTGCTAAGCCATCTCTCCAGCCCTTGGTCAAGTGATTTCTACCAGCAATGCCACTGCATTGCTGACTGCAACACCCTGGTCCCTAACGCCATTATAGTTGGGACCACAGGGTGGGCCTGGGGGAGGACAAATTCTAGGACAAAGTAAACAGAAGTTAGTGGCCCCTTTGGCAGACCCGCGGGCTGTCCTTCAAACCTGCACGACCTTCTGGAGTCCCAGAATTCATCCGGCTACTCAGAACACTATTTTGTCTACTCCTGAAGGCATTGTGGCTCTGTCACTACATTCCAGATCGTGGAAGATAACCTTAGGTGTCGTGCTTGAGTTCTGAGAGGTGGCTGTGGGGAGAGCATGCCCTCCTTTGTCACTGTCCCCATGCTGCTGCCTGGGTACAAGCAAGGGGTATTACTGACTAGTGCCAATTTGGGAAGCCTGCGGCTGAGTGGGGCAGAACGGGGAGATAGAAGAGGCCTGGGTTCCTGTAATTGTCTTGGAATGTCCCTATTCATACGACTCCTTGTTGTTTTTAAAGGAAGATTTTTAAAAATTATGTTGGCATGCACGTGTGTGTGTGTGTGTGTGTGTGTCCAGGTATGTATGGATGTGTGCACACATGTTCAAGAGTATGTGAAGGCAAAAGGACAAACTCAGGTTTCATTCCTCATGTGATGTCCCCCCCCCCCCACTCCTTTTTTTGAAACAAGGTCTCTCATTGGCCTGACGCTGTCTACCTAGGACAGACCTTGTCACCGAGTCCCAAGAATCTTCCTATCACCACCTCCTCAGCAGTGGGGTCACAAGCATGTGCCACTACCCCCAGCCTTTTGTTCTGAACATGGGTTCTGAGGATCCGACTTGGGTCCTCATGCTTACCCGGTTAGAAGCTTACTGGCTGAGCTGTCTTCCCAAGCCCGGGTTTGATTGACTGAGATAGGGTCCTGCTATGTAACCCTGGCTGGTCTCGAACTCACGGTCCTCCTGTCTCAGCTTCCACAGTTCCAGGATCACAGCTGTGTGGCCCCATGCGTGGGGTCAGGAGCACACTTCTATCCCATTTGTGGTACCGACACTCCTCTTTCAGGAAACTCACAGCAGAATGTCATCTCAGTGAACACAAGGGGTTTGTTCAGAGCAGAGCTGGAACCTCTGAGCAGGGGGAGTGAGACCTGAGGAGTGCTCTGTGGAGGTGCGGTGAGAAGTCTGCTGGGGGGCGGAGAGGAGGAATCGATCCCGTGGGGCCTTGGAGGTGTGGTATGGAATATATCAGTTGTAGGGTCCTTAGTGGGAATAGACTGGGAGCTGAGCCTTAGGCTTGGGGATTGAGGTGGAGAAAAAGCAGAGAGAACAGGCTTGTTAACCTACTTTTCTCCGAAAGGGAAGCTGTTGTTTCTTCTCAGGTCACCAGCGTGGGTTCCTCTGTGGATGAGGGCTGCTCATGGGTAAGATGATGAAGGGCTCTCCCACAGTGCTCAGCACCCCGCTCAGAGCTTGAGAAGAGCTTGCCTTATGAAATAAGATTGAACGACTGTGCGAGCCATCAACCCAGTGACAAAAGAGGTGAGGCCCGCAGGTCGGTGGCTAAAAGTCAGATGTGAGGATCAGATGGAGCTGTGGTTACAGCGGCTCAGCTCTCGCAGCCCGTGGGGGGCCTGGGCGGGGCGTTCAACCTGCTTCCTCATGCACAAGCTGGAGGCAGTGGAGAGAGAACCTCTGCTTTAGGCAGTGGTGGACTGAGACAGACGCAGACCTGCATCAAGACACGGGCAAGTACCGCTTTGCACAGTGCTTGCAAAATAGTAGAACTCACCACAACTCTCCACTTTTCAAATGTTCCCACAGCCTTCCCTTCAGTATGCCAACCCTACCCCAATTCCTGGTTAAGCGTTCCTTCCTCCCTGGCAGAGCTGTTCTGTCCACTCAGAAGCCATTTCATCTCAGGGCCAGGGAGCAAAAGAGCAAGAGGAAGAGCTGGAGAGATGGCCTAGTGGTTGAAGCCTGAGGACCCATGTTTGACTCCCCAGAACCCATGGAAGCCAGACACACAAGGTGACAAGTGCAAGGTCACACATGCACACAGGGTGGGGCATGTGTCTGGAGTTTGATTGCAGTGGCTCTGGCATGCCAATTCTCTCTTTCTGTCTCATTGAAAACAGAAGAAGAAGAAGAGGAAGGACCAGAGCCCCACAATTCCTTTTGGGATATGACCTCAGCATCCTAAGGAGCTCCCATTAGGTGCCATCTCCCAGAGGTTCCACAACTTCCTTTTCAGTGCCACCTCAGGGGCAAAGCCTTCAACATGTGGGCCTTTGGGGAGTCACTCAAGATTGAAACTACAACTCTCACTTTTGGCTAGAGAAGTTTCTCTTTTCAGGTAGCAGTCCCCAGGTAGCCACTGAGTGACTCACAACTCACCAAAGGGGCGTTGGGGTGCTTGCCCATGAAGCATAAGGGACACAGGCTTGATCATCCCCCAGTGCCCATATAGGTCAGATGCACAAGGTGGCACATGCGCCTGGAGTTGGTTTGCAGTGGCTGGAGGCCCTGGTGCACCTATTCTTTCTCCCTCTCTCTTTCTAATGGATAGATAAATAAAATATTTAAAAAGAAAGCTTGCCGAAGTGCTGAGAAATGATAGTGGAGTGTTAAGCATTTAGTGAGACATGTCTACCGCACCCTCCAAGGCTCAGGGACTATTGCAGAAGAAAGAATGCAAGAGCCCAAGGAAGGGGCTTGCAATACTGCCTTTCGGACTCAAAATGACCTTAATATTCCCGACCTCACAGTGGCTGATACTTCCTACACAAGACTTGCATAATAGCCGGGAAAAATGACGAGATCAAACTAGAAGAGAGACTAGTTGGGAAGAAGAAGGGACTCAGTGGAGGGGGACTTGGCAGGGGGAGAAAAAAGAGTGGTGGGAAGGGATTATCATCATGGTATATTGTCTGTATTTATGGAAGCTTCAACACAAAGTTTAAAAAAAAAAAGATTAAAACCACAATCCTCCTTTCTGTCACTTCCAACCACATTTAACAGTCAGTGCATCCACCACATTTTTAGCACTTCTTTTTTTGGTGTGTGCATAGCATTGTGGTTTTCATGCGCCCTGCATGCACATGCGTGTGTAGATGTGCATACACCATGCAGCTTGTGTGCACAGGCCAGAGAAGGGCATCGAGTGTCCTCTATCACTCTTCTGTCTTAATTCCTTGTGACAGAGTCACTCGTTGAAACTGGAGCTTTCTGGTTCTTGGCTAGACTGGCCAGGCCAGCAAACCCCAGTGAGCCTCCTGTGCCCGTCCCACTCAGTGATGGGTCCACAAGCTTGCATGGCCAAACCCAGCTTTTTATGTATGTGCTGGGAATCCAGCTCAGACCCTCATGCTTGGATATCAAGTGCTATAACCCATTGCCCAACACTTTTTTTTAAAACAAAATCTAAATCATTGCATCAGTACCTTTAATATTTATGTTCTAAAGTAAACCACATCACTTACTGATCGATGCTCACGGCCACTGATTACAAAACCAAATACAAGAACCTCAGCTCTAATTGGTAAGCGTTTTGCATTGTTCATTCTTCTTCCTGAACTGGCACTTGTCTGGTCAACTTTGACAGGAGTCCATCATGTTTTCAACCTTGAAGGTTGTGGTGGTTTGAGGGCAAAATGTCCCCTATGGCCTCATGTGTTTGGAATACTTGTCCCCCCGACCGATGGCAATTTGGGAAAGTTGTGGAGCCTTTGCAAGGGGGAGCCTTGCTGAAGGAGGTGTGTCATTCGGGGTGGACCTTGAGGTGTATTAGTCCAGTGCATTGTGTTCCTTCAGACCACTTTCTCCCAGCTGAGGTAACAAGATGGGATGCCCTTCTGTCTTGCTCGCATCAAGCTTTCTGTGTCATGATGAAACTTCCTCTCAAAACTGAATAAAACTGTATCGAGGGCTGGAGAGGTGGTTAAGGTGCTTGCCAACGAAGCCCAAGAACTCAGGTTCAAACCACCAGGTCCCACGTTAGGCAGACCCACCGTGACACAAGGCACAATGTCGCACATGAACCCAAGGGGGTGAGCACATCTGGAGTTAGTTTGTAGTGGCTGAAGGCCCTGGCATGCCCGTTCTCTCTCTCCTTCTGCCTCTCTCTCTCTCTCAAAAATAAATAAATAAAAACTATGCCTATATGCTAAAGCAAACCCTGTCTTCCCATGAGCTGCTTCTGGTCTGGCGTTTAGTTCCAAGAAGGTAAATGCTATAGAAATCTTTCCTCGATCATCACTGCAATAAGTACATGCATCAAAATTAAATTGAGGGCTGGAGAGATGGCTTAGCGGTTAAAAGCTTGCCTGTGAAGCCTAAGGACCCTGGTTCGAGGCTCGGTTCCCCAGGTCCCACGTTGGCCAGATGCCCAAGGGGGCGCATGCGTCTGGAGTTCGTTTGCAGAGGCTGGAAGCCCCGGCACGCCCATTCTCTCTCTCCCCCTATCTGTCCTTCTCTCTGCGTCTGTCACTCTCAAATAAATAAATAAAAAAATTTTAAAAAATTGAGAAAATATATATATCTAAGGTCTATTTAGATGTTAAATATATGCTTTTAGAATGCAGTTGTCCCCACAATAGGGAAATAGAGCCCATTGATTAATGTAACTGCTGTGCGGTTGTTTTTTTAAAAGGAATCCATGTATTCATGCATGAATATGGCTTCTTTGCTTCAGGTCTTGGATGTTCCTGCAGGCTCACATGTTATAGGTTTGGTCTACTTGCTGCTTGGGGCTGTTGGAAAAATGGTAGAGCCTGTTGCTGGGACAAAGCACCCAACCAAAACAATCTTAAGGAGGGAAGGATTTATTTTTGCTTACAGTCTCTAGGGGAAGCTCCATGATGGCAGGAGACAGCATGACACAAGCAGAGGCTGGATGTCACCTCTGCCACAGCAGGTGGGAAAAAGCAGCAGGAGGGTGGGCAGAGCTCTGGCAAGGGGGTGCTGGCTGGACCACCTCTAAGCCCATTCCCCCCCAGCAACACACCTCACCCAGCGAGTCTCCACCTCCAAAATTATCATCAGCTGGGGACCAAGCATTCAGAAAATGAGTTTATGGGGGACATCTGATCCTTTAGGAAATGATATGTAGTTGGAAGAGGCAGGCCACTGTGGGCGCATCTTTGAAGGCGATATCGGGACTCTGGCTCTTTCCTCTGCTCCTCTCTGCTTCCTGGCCACCATGAGGAGAGAAGCTTGGCTCCACCAAGCACTCCCGATGCGATGTTCTGCCTCACCTGGGTTAAAATTAATGGATCCGGCCACCTGTGGACTGAAACCTCTGAAACTGTGAGCCAAATAACTCTTTCCTCCTGCATATCGATTTGCTCAGATATTTTGTCACCTCAACAGAAAGCCAACCAGCACAATTTTCTATTGTAAAGAGATTTCCACAGCAAAGCCCCTCCATCCCCTTATTTTTAAACATTGTGTTTGGGGGCTGGAGAGATGGCTCAGTGGTGAAGGTGCTTGCCTGCAAAGCCTAACTAGCCAGGTTCAATTTCTTAGTACCCATGTAGAGCCAGATGCACAAAGTGGTGCATGCATCTGGAGTTTGTTTGTAGTGGCTGGAGGCCCTGACATGCCTATTTTTTTTTTCTCTCTCTCTCTCTCTTCACTTGCAAATAAATATATTTTACACACACAGAGAGACAGACACAGAGAGAGAGAGAGATTGTGTTTTAACTGTCTTTGACCAGCTTTGCCCACCAATGTGGAAAACCAGCAGGAATGAGTAGGTGAGACATGAGTGAGGGGCAGGGAGTTCCCACTGGGGGCATTGCACAGGCTGTTATAACTCCACACTGCTCTCCTGTCTTTAGATTGCCAGAGCCTCCCCTCCCTTTGCCCTGCCCAGAGCTCCTTGGCTGAGAGCTCTGCTATCATTTCCCTTCATCCTGCCCGCAGGTTTTAAATCACATCTTTCTGAACCATCCTGTAATGATCCAACAGAATTGTGCCATCTGTCCCTGCCAGAATGTGGAGTGCTCCAGAGGGCGTTCGTGCAAAAAGGATGTGGGGAAGAGGAAACCCCAAAGGACATGTGTCGGAGGGGAAAATAGGTTCTCCTAAAATTGCCTGTGAGCCTTCGAGAGCAGTCCTGTGTTCCCACAGGCTGCACACTTTCAGTTCATGATGGTCAACCTCTTCTGACCGCAGCCTCTCGCCAGTGCCCCAGAGCTGCAGGAACAAAGCAGGCAGCCAAAGGTCATTGGAGTGTTTCACCATCCAGACAAAAGGGTACTGTGGAGCCACAGCATGTACCCATGGCCCACATGTCAGAGAAAGTAGACTGCATCCCTCCGTGCTGGCATTGGAAGGGAACTGAACTTAGGACACCAGGTCAAGGGCTGCCCACCCGCATCCAGCCCCCGCCTCTGAAGGGCAGCCTGCCTGATTTCTTTATCCTCCAGGCTCTCTGCAGCTCTGATTTAGAAATCCCAGCCAATCCATAGAGGGCTTTTATTGCATCAGTGGGCAAGAGGTCTACAATAACATGTAAGGAGATAGGAGTCCCCAGGCAGCAACAGCAGCTGCAGTATAGAGTGGAAATTGGAGCTAATGTGTGCGTTGATCCACCTGCTGCCAGAGGCCCTTTCCTCTGGGACAATGCAGATGTGAGATGTTCTGTCTCTGTCTCTGTCTCTTAGACAGACAGACCAACAGGCAGGCAGGCAGGCAGGCAGGCAGACAGACATACACTGTGGTGGTGTGATTCAGGTGTCCCCCATAAACTAAGGTGTTCTGGATGCTAGGTTACCAGCTGATGGAGATTTGGGAATTAACACCATCCCCATGCCAGTGTTTGGCACCCTCTCCTGTTGCTATTGTCCACCTGATGTTGGCCAGGGCGTGATGTCCACCCTCTGCTATGTCTTCTTCATTTTCCTTGCTATCATGGAGCTTCCCCCTCAAGCCTGTGAGCCAAAATAAACCTCTTTTTTTTTTCCCACAAGCGGCTCTTGGTTGGGTCATTTCTATCAGCAATGTGAACCTGACTGCAACACACACACACACACACACACACACACACACACACACAGTCCCAGTGTCTGTAAGTCTCTTGGATCATAACGTACTGTGGTGGTTTGAATATAATGTCTACATAGCCCCAAATTTTTTTGTTTTTGTTTTTGTTTTTCAAGGTAGTGTCTCACTCTAGTCCAACCTGACCTGGAATTCACTATATACCCTCAGGGTGGACTCAAACTCACAGTGATCCTCCTACCTCTGTCTCCCAAGTATTGAGATCAAAGGCGTGTGCCACCACACCTGGCTCAGCCCCAGGTATTTTGGTTAAGATTAAGCTTCCTACTTGTCTCCAGCACGTGGAGCCCTGCTGGAGGAGGTGTGTCACGTGGTCAGGGAAACTTGAGACTAGTCTACTGTGTGTGTTCAGAGTCAGTTCATGCTTACTGGTGCTGGTTATTGACTCTCTGCTATGGATGTGTAATGAAGCAAGCCAGCTTTCTCCACCATAATGAAGCTTCCCAGAAATCTGTAAGCCTGAAATAAACCCTTTTCTCCCATAAGCTGTTTCTTGTCAGGTGTTTGTTCCAGCAACAAGAAGGTAACTTCAATTCCCACCCTGAGTTCAACTTTGGAATCTTAAGCCTTTATGTATGGTTATGAGGTTTAACAAGAGCCTCTGCTTCCTACCCAGGAGTTGCACTTCCCCATAGAACTTGCTGCCACTGGTTGGATGTCAATGGGAGTAATGAGATAAGTGACATTAAATGTGCCCATAGAGCCATCCAAAGACAGCTGCCATCTTCCTTAAAAACATATTTATTTGGGAGAGAGAAAGAGAGAGGAAGACAGAGAGGAAGCATGGGTATACCAGGGCTTCCTGCTACTGCAAACAACCTCCAAATATATGTGCCGCTTTGTGCATTTGACTTTATGTGTGTACTGAGGATTCAAACCCAGGTCATAAGGCTTTGCAAGCAAGCATCTTTAATGGTTGAGCCAGCTCTCTAGCCCTCGCATCCTTTTTTTTTTTTTTTTTTTTTTTTTTGTGCTGGGCCTAAGATGGTTACATGCAGGGCAGAACTGAGATTTCCCTCAGCTGTAATGCCCTGGCAGAGCTCAGGTCTGATGAGCCCAGCTGCAGTTGACCTACAGACCTGTGCGTCTACCCACCCACTGAGCCAGACCGGCAGTGTCAGACGATGCTGAACTTTCAAGCTCTGCTCTACAGAACCTGAGGGTGACTGGCGGTGGTGTCAAAATGCTTCTCAGGGGCTGGAGACGTGGCTTGGCAGCTAAGGCACTTGCCTGAAAAATCAAAGGACTTGTGTTCGACACTCCAGGTCCCATGTAAGCCAGACACACAAGGTGAACATGTACAAGGTTGTACCTGCATACAAGATGGTGCATGTGCCTAGAGTTTGATGTCAGTGGCTGGAGGCCCTGGCATGTCAATTCTCTCTCTCTCTTTGATTAAAAAAAAAACAAAAAACAACTTCTCAGATCCAGGTTGTACTCACATATTTGTTAAAGAATTCACCTATTGATTCTACTCATGTGTTTTGAGTGTTTGAGACACCAGGCACTGTTCTACATGCTGGGGATCTGGATTCTTTATAATTTTTTCTTTTTTGAGGTAGGGTCTCACTCTAGTTCAGGCTGACCTGGAATTCACTATGTAGTCTCAGGGTGGCCTCAAATTCGTGATCCTCCTACCTCTGCCTCCCGAGTGCTGGGATTAAAGGCATGTACCACCACACCTGGCTGTTTTTAAATTTTTAATTTGTGTGTGTGTAGGTATGTGTGTGCACACCCATGCACACATGTGCTCATGCCAGAACCTGTCACTGCCGATGAACTCCAGATGCATGCACCACTTTTTGTGTCTGGCTTTATGTGACTATTGGAGACCTGAACCTAGGCCAGCAAGGTTTGCAAGCAAGTGCCTTTAACCATGGAGTTATCTTCCCAGCCCAGGGATCTTGAATTTAATGCCATAACCAGAGTCTGTGTAAGAGTTACCTTCTTGTTGCTGGGACCATACTCTCTTGATCTAAGGCACGGGCTTATCTTGGCTTACAGTTTCCAGGGGAACTTTTGTCATGGTGGAGTAAACATGGCAACTGGCTCACCTTTTCCTACATCAGCTGTAGACAGAGAGAGCAGCAGCAAGAGCAAGCTGGACTTGAACACCCAGTGGGCTCAACTAGTCAACCCCAAGGTCAGTCTCCAGCAACACACCTCCTCGGGCAAGGTTCCACCTCCCTTCACCAGCTAGGGATTCAGTACGAGACTTCACCCCAGTCCCTAACTTCACTAACTTATGAATATTCTGACAGAGGAGATTCTCAGCAGACAGTGGAAGATAAAAACACACATAGGTTCAGTTTGGGCTGGTTGAGAAGAAATAAGAACATGTGTTACAGTCAGGGTAGGAGTGGCCACTTCAGACTGAGGGTCAAAGAGGGTCTCTCTGAGGTGAGGACATTGAAGCTGATCTTAAAGAAAAAGACAGCCAAAGAAACTCCCATAAGAGAACCCTTCTGAGACAACACGTGTGAAGGCCCTGTGGCAGGGGAGGGGCTGGTTGAGTCCAGATCAGAAGGGTGGCCAGCCTGGCCAGGATACAAGGAACAGAGGACAGGTGTCTTACGTTAGGCCTGGGTACTCTAACAGACGCACAGGGCCTCATAGGTTCAGAGGAAGGATATGGGTCTGATCCTGTGAGCAGATGAAGCCTAGGGAAGGGACTGATCAGGGGAATGAAATAATTTCATTTTTATAAATATATTCAAGCCAGGCATAGTGGTCATGCCTTGGACTCATAAGGTTGAGGTAGCCTCCAACTTACGACACTGTCTCATAATCCAAGAACAACAACAATAACAACAACCAAAATAACAACCCACCCTTACTGAGATAATGATCTACTGTGGTTGCGATTCTGCACTGGCAAGCAAGAGGACCCCTCTAGGGAGAGATCTGGTGTACAAGCTCTGTGGTGGTGCTTCATCTGTGTTTGTCAACATGATTGGACTTAGCATCACCTAGAATACACACTCCTGGCCAGGTCTGTGAGGACATTTTCAAAGAGGCTTAACCAAGGAGAGAAAACCCATACTGAAGGTGGGTGGCATCATCCCATGGGTTGGGGTACCAGGCTTAATAAAAAAAAAAGAGAAAGGAGAAGGCCATCAGATCCTGCTTCCTGGTTGCCGAGATGTGAGCAAGCAGCCGCCTCACACTCCCGCCACCGTGGAGCCCCCTGAAGCCATCCTCCCCCCCCCCCATGGGCTGTATCTCCTCAAACCATGAGCCCAAAGAGTCCTTTCTTCCTTAAGTGGCTTCTTGTCAGGCTGTTTTCTCCCAGCCACAAGGAAAGCAGCTAATTTAGGGTCCTCAGGAGCCCTAGTGACAGGGCAGGGCCGAAAGATCACACAGGAAGGGTCTGTCTTGTGTTATAAATGCGCCTTGGTCGGTGGTTTTTGGTTGCAGAAAATATGCTGGACCAAATAAGTGAGTGAGTGAAAAGATAGAAGATAAAATAACAACAGAAGTCTGAATGCGTGTCTAACCCAAGCCCAGACACAGACCAGGGAAGCGGGTTTAGAGTTACCCAACACATAAACATAGGAAGTCACTCAGATTCTCACTCAGACTCAGCAGTTACCGTCCCCAGAGTGACTTCTTAGCCAGCGCCCTGGTGGGATGGTGGAGCCGCTGTTCTCCAGGGCCATAGGAGTTGTGTGGGGGAGGTTGGACTTGGTTCCCCGCTAGGGGAAGAGGTCAGTGGCCTGTGTCATTGTGACAAAAATACGTGATGGGAATCACTTTAGAGGAGAAGGATTTATTTTGGTTCACGCTTTCAGTGGTTGAGCCCATGGCTCTTGGCTTCATGGAGTCTGGGCCTGGGGTCAGTTAGCACATCATGGTAGTGGGGAAATGGGGAGGGGGGTCTGCTCTTATTATGGTGGTCAGGAAGCAGAGAGAGCAGAAGGGGCCACACACCTTTAGTGACCTACTTCCCCCAGCTAGGTCCCAACTCCTAAAATTTGCAGAACCTCCCAAAACAGTGCCACCCACTGGGGATCAAGCCTAGCATAGAATTTTTTTAAAAAAATATTTTATTATGGGATGGATAGATGGCATAAAGCACTTGCCTGTGAAGCTTAAGGACCCATGTTCAACTCTTCAGGTCCCACTTAAGCCAGACGCACAAGGTGACGCAAGCACACAAAGTCACACATGCGCACAAGGGGGCACAGGCGTCTGGAGATCTATTGCAGTGGCGGAAGCCCTGGAGTGCCAATTCTCTCTCTGTGTGTATGTGTCTCTCTGTCACATAAAAAATTTTAAAAATATATTTTATTTATTTATTTATTTATTTTGGAGAGATGGGGGTGGGGAGAGAATAGGTATACCAGGGTCTCTAGCCACTGCAAATGAACCCCAGATGTGTGTGCCACCTTGTGCATCTGGCTTATGTGGGTACTGGGGAATGGAACCTGGGTCCTTAAGCTTCATAGGCAAGCACCTTAACTACTAAGCCATCTCTCCAGCCAACCCCCCCCACACCAATGTAAGTTTTTTTAGGGGATACGTCATATCCAAACTCTAACACTGACCTTAAGCCTGAATCACCTCCAGCCACTTCCCAATGCTAAACTCACCTCTAGTGCCAGCTGGAGTGGCATGTGACCTGCAGAAGTGTTGTGCTTCGAAGGACCTACCCTTGGCTGAATGCTCCGTTCTTTCCGACAAGAGATTCTTAAGACCTTTTGGACAAAGCACTCTACGTTTATAGTGCTCAATGGGCTGCAAAAGTTAGGTGCTGGGGGCTGGAAAGATGGCTTAGCGGTTAAGCACTTTCAAGGTTCAAGGTTCAAGGTTCAAGGCTCAATTCCCCAGGACCCATGTTAGCCAGATGCACAAGGGGGTGCACACGTCTGGAGTTCGTTTGCAGTGGCTGGAGACCCTGGCGTGCCCATATTCTCTCTGTCTCTCTCTCTCTCTCTCTCTCTCTCTGCCTCTTTCTCTCTTTGTCTATCACTCTCAAATAAATAAATAAAAATAAATTTAAAAAAATTTAGGTAGCTGGACCTGCCATCTTTCAAGGAGAGAGGCTAATCCTCCTCAGGTATTAAGAAACAGACAGCTGGACTAGAGAGCTGGCTCAGTGGTTAAGGCACTTGCCTGCTCAGTCTAATGACCCGGGTGCAGTTCCCCAGCACCCATGTAGAGACAGATGCACAAAGTGGCACACACATCTAGAGTTCGTTTGCAGTGGCTACAGGCCCTGGGGCTCCCATTTTTTTCTTTCTTTCTATTCTTGTAACTAAGTAAATAAATAAGTAAAAGAAACAGACGCTACACCAAAGGTGACCCCCTCTTCAAGAGTGGGTACAGCCCTGGAGGGTCCCACTCCGAGACAGCCGCACTCCTTGCAGAGTTTGCTGCACAATGCAAGTCTCTCACTGTTCGGTTCCTGTCCCGAAAGCCAAGTGGCAACGAACGTGCTC
The DNA here is from genome assembly GCF_020740685.1 of Jaculus jaculus. Taxonomy (NCBI): domain Eukaryota; kingdom Metazoa; phylum Chordata; class Mammalia; order Rodentia; family Dipodidae; genus Jaculus; species Jaculus jaculus. Next base: position 127,883,401 of record NC_059109.1, on the reverse strand, counting down.
AGAGGTGGAAGTTGACGGAGTGTGGCCCAGAGGCTCCGGCTACCTTCAGCCTGTCCCATTTCTCGGCCTTGCTACACCTGCTTCGGGATAGGTTTGATCGGGGTGTCACGGAGTGCCCAGGCTGCTCTGTTTACAGATTTGAGGCAGAGAAAGTTTGCAAGCTGGCCTTAGACTGTCTAGATTTGGCTGAAACCATGCCCCTGTCCTTGGAAACTGGACCTCTGGGCTGAGTGATCAGTCATTAAGCAGAAGCCCAGTTCAAATCTCCAGCACCCTTATCCTCTCCCATCGAGGAACTGCTCTGTGAACCGGCGCCTTACACTCTCTCATCCCAGGAATGTCCCCAGGTCACCTTCCCCTCTGAAAGATTTGAGGAATGGATGGGAGTGACTGAAATGGACACGAGAAAGATGGTTTCGGGGCAGTTTCCAAGTAGGGCTGCACAGGCTGTGAGCCCATGAAGCCAGTCTCTTTCTAAGGCCTGTAACTCTTCAACGATTAAAGCCAGACTGCACATCTTTGGAAAATAATTATGAGCCTCGTTTGCCTTTTATCCCCATTGGCCAGCCTCACGCATAGCTAATCAAAGGCAGCGCCCAGGGCAGCCTGGTTTGATCTGGAACAAGCCAAGGAGGCGGCTGCGGCGCGCGTGCGAACTTTGAAGGCCCGTGTCTTCGGTCTGAGTCGCCACTGAAGAAAGCAGCTCCCACATCCCTCTATCGCCAACTTCAAGCCGTATTTGCCCCCCTCGTGCTGAGATCGGGGGCTGCGGAGTCTGTTTCTTTGTTCCGTCGTTGTCACCCAATTGTGTGGCTTTCGTGGCCTGAGTGGAGTGTGCGGATGGGGGGAGGGGGCAAGTGTGGCAGCCACGGGTGTGCAGATGGTCCATGTGGCTCGGTTTTCACTTCTGAGTCTAGGAGGATGGTGACAGTCCACCACAGTCACCTCCATGATCGACTAGCAAAAGAAATCTGAGGCCTTTTTCATTCTAACTGGTGTTCCTGCTTCCACCCTTAAGTCGCGGCACACAGAAGCCAAAGTTGTTTTCTTAAAAAAAAAAAAAGCAACCACCAACTGGATACATTTACACCTCTGCTTAAAATGCCCCATGAGGGACTAGAGAGATGGCAAAGCTTAACAACCCAGGTTCGAGTCCCCAGTACCCGTGTAAAGCCAGTTGCACAAAGCGGCATGTGCACCTGCAGTTTGTAGGGGCTAGAGGCCCTGGCGTGCCCATTCTTTTTTTAAGTGCCCCATGAAGCCAGACCTAGTGGCACAGGCCTGTAATCCCGGCTGCTTGGGAGCCTGAGGCACAAGGACTGCGGTTTAGACTACCTAGGCTATACAACAAGTCCAGTCCAGCTTGATCGAAAACATAGCAGAATCCTGCCCCTAGCTTTGAAGAGGGAACCAGAATCTGGCTGGAGTGGGGTATGGCTCCGTGCTAGAGTGCCTAACACTGGGTTAATTAAAAAACAAAACGAGCCGGGCATGGTGGCGCATGCCTTTAATCCCAGTACTCGGGAGGCAGAGGTAGGAGGATCTCTGAGAGTTCGAGGCCGCCCTGAGACTACTTAGTGAATTCCAGGTCAGCCTGAGCCAGAGTGAGACCCTACCTCGAAAAACCAAAAATAAATAAATAAATAAATAAATAAAAAGCAAAATGAAACAAAACAGGTGATAAGCTTTGATCTCTAGGCACTGAGAACAAACCCAGGCTAATTTCTGTTGTTTACTAATCTTGACTTTCTTCCAGCCCTCTCCTCCATGCCCAGTGGCCCCAGTCACGCTGGTCTTTGGAGCTTCTTAAACCCATCAGTCGTGATGTCTCGTGGCCTTTGTTGCCGTGGTTCCCATTGCCCAAACGCCCTCTTCGTGTGGGTCCCCTGAGAAATGGGCAGAGTAACGGCCGCTGCTCCCCACCTTGACTCCTGAACCTGGAAACACGAAGAAATGCATCCGGGTTAGTCAGGTGGACTCTAAGGAACCACACAAGCCTTTAAGAGAAGAAGAGAAAGGCAAAGCAGCGAGAGCGATGGAGAGTTCTAGAAGGGTTCTTTGCAGGCTCGAAGATGCGGTTGGGGTGGGGAAGGAAGGGCATGTGTAAAGTGTGAATAAATTCCACGGATTCCAGCGAGCTTGGACCCTGACCTTGAACCCTGGGTGGGAACCATAGCCCTGGCTGACACGGTGACTTTAGGTCAGGGAGATACGTACAAAGTGCAGCCACGCTGAGCTCAACGCTGACCCGGAGAGCTGAGAATCTGTGGGCATTGTTTATAGTTGGCTCAGGCCCAGCATCTCATCATAGCATGGCAGAAACTGTCTTATTTCTTTCTTTTTTAAAAAAATATTTTATGTATTTATTTGAGAGAGTGCGGGGATCGGGGCGGGGGGGGGGGAGAATGGGCACACCAGGGCCTCTAAGCCACTGCAAACAAACTCCAGATGCATGTGCCACTTTGTGCATCTGACCATACGTAGGTACTGGGGAATGGAACCTGGGTCTTTTGGCTTTACCAGCAAGTGTCTAAACCACTAAGCCATCTGTCTAGTCCAGAAACTCTCTCGTTTCTTACTGCTCCTTCCTTAGTAGTTGCCCAATAAACTTCGGCTGCATGAATGCAGGGTTGAGTAAGAAGACTTCTTCCTGCAGTTTACAAATTGCCTGCGATTTAGTGATGGGAATGAACATATTTTGAATCCTTCTAGAATTTTCCATCTCTCTCGCTGCTGCAAGTTCAAGAGGGAAAGGCTTCATTTCATTCATCTGTTCCTTCAACACATAACCATGTGAACACTTACTACGTTACACGTTGTCTTTGTGTGCAATTTGGAGTAGCTCTTCTGCTCTCAGGAAATTGGAGATTTGAGTGGAGGAGTGAATACGACCTCAACCTTGGATAGGAGATGAATAACCCCAGCAGCGCAAGAATGGGAACATTCTTAGCAAGATGCAGCGGGCCTGGAATGAGAGAGGAGGGTGGGATGGGGTCACGTGAGAGGAGCACCAGGAGCAGACCCCGCAAGGATGCATGGGCATGGTGAAGCCTTGAGATGGAGCCTCTGGAATTTTCAGCAGAGGAGTCACCTGTGCTGGTTTCACAGTTTGACTTTGACAGAGTGGTCACACACACTGCGGCTGGCAGGCAACTAACAAGGAAGGCAGTTTATAATTCCCCACCTCCCAAGTCAGCCCTCTCTCTCTCTCTCTGCATACACTCTCTCTATCATTGGACATTAGTATAAATTAGACTATTCAGTTAGGTGGAATTAAGAGGAAATGGATTCTGGGGTTGCCAAGATTAGCCCTGGTTTGCAGAAATAAATCCGCGTCTGTGTGTAAACCAGCCCAGGTGAGCTAAGTGACATGCAATTTTCCTTCTGACTTCATGGTGGTTCGCACTCTGATTTTTCATAATTTCTCAAAACATATACAAACAGGTAATTTTTCCCCTAATGTGGCTGCAGCTACAAGACAGCTGATGTCTAAATGAAAACTCACGCAGAGTTACCATGCAATTCCAGTGTTGTTATAGGCCATGCCGGAGGGTGTGGCTTTAAACACAATTGTCCCCACTTGGGAGCTGAGAATTGGAAATGAGTTCAGTGTTTCACCCTTGCAAGAAAAGTTTTGGCAGAACTCGGTCACAGCCGAGCTCGGGGGAAGGTTCTCCAGAGCTGCCAGAGGCACCCACGCTGAAGTCACACCTCTGGCTCTGGCTCTTTCTCCTTCACAAGCTGATCTGGTCTAGTGAGAGCTGGACTTTTATGACCCTCATAAAAACCCATTTGTCCTGACCCAAGGCCACCAGGCATGCGGTGGGTTGTGGGGGGCAGGGGGGATGAGAAATTTCTAGCTCATTCCAGCTTCTGCCAAAGTTGCAGGAGGGAGGGAGGGCAGTCTTGACCCTGTTGTGGCTGTGGCTCCGCAGGATGGGGGAGAGCCCTCAGGCGTCCATCCTGCACGGCAAGCCTCCAGGGGTTCCCAGAAGGGAAAGGCAGGTGGAATGTGGGGGATGTCAGGACTCTAAGGTCCAAAGAGGTTCAATCTGCCGCTGAGAACAGATAGGCAGCCTGAGGAGCTGACAAGGCCCCCATATGTGTGGGGCGTGGGGAGGGCAGTGTCCAGTCATGATGATCACAGTGACAGATGTCATCAGGGCCACAAGGGACAGGAGGGGAACAAGGCTGCCCCAGATGGTGCAGGTGGAGATATCAGGGGCTACAGGATTAGGAAGCCAGGAGGGTCTAGGAGATTCTGCTGAGACCATCCAGGCCTGGGCTGAACTAGGGCCGTGTGATGTGGCAGCCTGGGGCATGTGAGTCCTAGGCCCTCTCCTATCTCCAGACATAGGGTCCATAGTGTGGCCATCAGTCTCCACCTTTCTAGAAGGGTCCTGGAACCACAGGCTGAGGCCTGGACAAGAAAGACCAAGGGCCTTGCTGGGAACTGAGAAATCATGTGGCTGGAAGGTGCTTTGCAGACCCTCTTATAATGGGGTGCTAGGAGTCAAGGAAAGTCCTTGCACCCCAAACCCTAGGTTCATTTCTAATTTTAATCAAAGAACTGAATTTAAAAAAAGACACTGCGGGGCCGAGGTTTGCGCGGGGGGGCCCCTGCCCGAGGGGCCCCCGAGGACCCTGCCCCCCACACAGACCATGGTTGTGGAGAGCTCCCTCTCTCTCCACTTCCTGAAACTTCCAAGTCACCTCGTCCTATTGCGCAGTTTACATAAATCACAATTTTTGAGTTAGAAGTCAGTATTTAATTAACCAAATAATTACATGTAGCTTACATTTGATTCTGGGTATTTGGTCTGTGCGCCTGCTGGGACGGCAGCTCTCTTGCCTCTCCATCTCTCTCCTACCTCTATCCCATGGTGGCCCTTCCAGCAGACTGCTTAGAAATCCAGTCTCTGGGGGTGACAGGCAGCAGGTGACACTGGTTTTTCCCTGGAGGACAATCCTGGGTTTGTTTTCTCCCCAGGATTGTTCATCTTGCAGTTTGTGGTGAAGGGAATCCTGGCTGAGACCCCAGCTCTCCTTCCCCAAGGGAAATCAATGAAGGTAGGCCACTGATTAAAGAGAAGGGGGAGGGCATGCTAAAGACCACTCTCCTCAAAATGGTCTGCCCAGCCATGCTTGTCCCTGAGGAGAACAAGACAGCTGTCCCCTGTGTGACTCAGTGTTGGAATCAGCAGATGGAGTTGTCTATAAATGTCAGCTGAAGTGTGTCCTTGGTGATTTTTGCCTGTTAGATCTGTTTCCTAGCGAGCTTGGCTGCTTGGAAGGAAGTGTCAAATATTGATCTGGTAGATGCTGAAATTTCCCATTTTAATTGTGGGTTTATCTGTTTCTCCCTTCAGCGCTATCAGGTTTTCTTTCAAGTGGTTTGAGGCTCTGCTGTTTGGTGCAGACCTGTTTAAGATGCTAGATCCTCTTGGTGGATCGATTGTGTCATCGTTAGGCCCTGTCCCTGGCGGACCCTAGTCATTATCTTTGCTCCCAAATCTACCCCTTAATAGGATGCTAATATATCTAGCCGCTCCTGCTTTTATTCAGTTCAGTGTTAAGTAGATCTGGTTTATTTTTATTTTATTATTTTGCTTTTGGTTTTCCTGTGGGTCATTGGAACATTCTCTAAGGCGTTTTGATGTATTTGTGGTAGTTTTCAGGACATCTTACATGTGTTCTTTTTAACTCATTTTATTTATGAGAGAGAGAGAGAGAGAGAGAGAGAGAGAGAAGGAGCACAGCAGGGCTTTCAGCTGCTGTAAATGAACTCTAGAAGCATGCTCCACTTTGTGTATCTGGCTTATGTGGGTCCTGGGGAATCAAGCCTGGATCCTTAGGCTTTGCAGGCAAGTGCCTTAATTGCTAACCATCCCTCCAGCCCACATTTTTTTTAATGACTGCTCTAGGTACACAGGTTCCTCAGTATCCTGGTGTCTCATCTCACCAGGGCAAGTAAGGCACAGAACTCTTCTCTCCATCCCAGTGAGGAAGCAGAGAGCGGTGACTGCTGGCGCTCGGGCCTCTCTCTCCTTTTATGTAGCCCAGGCGCCTCCAGAGTGCTGCCAACCACAGTGAAGGTGGGTCTTCCTACCTCAATGAATCTAGCCAAGGCAATCCCTCTCAGACCTTCCCAGAGGCTCACCTCATCTATGTGATCCCTCAAAGGCATGTATGGAGTCTTAGCTCTTGGTGATTTTAGGTTCCGTCAAGTTGACAGTCGACATTAACCATCACACAGGGTCTCCCTTCTGGGTAGCTGTGGGCACGTGGGGGCAGATATTTCTGTCTGATGGGCTGGCTCTGGTGGGGAGAAACCAGGGATGCTCTTGATCATTCTAGGGTCCACACGTGTCCCCCCACCATGCTGTCAGCTACAGACTTAGTCGCTGCTTCTTGGCTAGGGATGTAAGTGGGGCAAACGGTCATTTTCTGACTGTGTCCTGGGAAGGCCGAGCTGGCTCGATCTGAAGCTTCCCCAAGGGTATAATCGGAGTAATAAGAGACTGTCCATAGGCGCCAAGGACCTGCCCTGAGTCTAATGCGGAACAAGGGAAATGAATGGGGGTAAGAAGCTAGCAACAGCATTTTGAGTTTAATAAAATAATGACCAATACCGACGTCTCCAGTGTCTATTATATACGAATCTCTGTTCCAGGCACTTCACAAGGATGAGCTCACTAAGTTATCACAATCACCCTCCGGGGCAGATGCCATTACTGTCCCCATTACATACAGAGGATGTGAGGCAGAGAGGGATTAGGCAACTCTCTCTAGGCGCAGGGCTAGCCCTTGGGACTGGCAAGAGAGGGGAGGCCCTAGGCATGCTCATTTTCAGGACCCAGCAGCAGGCCAGTATCTGGGGTGCAGTAGATTCTATAGCTGGGGGTTGCCCTGAGGAGTGTGGGCCATGGGACAGGGAGCACATTCGTTGCCATAGCTACTGCTGTGAGGGGACCCAGCAATGATGGGAGAGGATCTATGGAGATGGCTCTCCACGGTCACCCAAACACAGACTGTAAGCACTGGGCCAGGGGCCCCATCTGTGGAGGTAAGTGGGGCTCTCCCCTTCATAGAAGGGTGAAAAGATCCAAGGAAAGGTACCCCTCCCCCAGGAGGGCAGTCCTGCTCAGGCTGTTCTCACAGTCCTTGGCAGTCTCCTGGTGCCCAGAACCAGAGGAGGCTGGCTCCTCCTGGGGACCCCAGAAGTGGCCTTGGAAGGGCACTGGTGGCCTAGGCCTCTGAGGTGCATAGACCTAGAGTGTGACAGCGTCCCTCACTCTGTGCAGCCCAGAGGTCTTCACTGAATCTCCACTCCTCTATCTGTCCGAGTCTGTGTTTGTGCAAGGGCCAGAGCTGCAGCCAGCACAAACCTCACCTCTGCCCTCAGGGAGCTTTCCCTCTACTGTGGGGGCTGGGGAAGTGGTTTGCTAGCAATAAATAAGAGCAGTACAAGTTGGACTGGAGATTGAAGGACATAAATAAGGAAATACGGTGTTCCTGAGGTGGGGTGCCTGCTTAGAGAGAGGACCAGGGTGGGCTTGTTTGAGGTGACAGTGCCTTGACTTATGAGCCCACCATACCAACACTGCAATTTTTTTAAAAACAATATTTAATTTATTTATTTGAGAGAGATAGAGAGGAAGAGGGAGAAAGAGACACAGAGAGAGAGACAAAGAGAGAAAGAGAGAGGGAGGGAGAGATTGGGAATGTCAGGGCCTCAAACCACTGTAAATGAACTCCAGATGCATGCCCCACCTTGTGCATCTGGCTTACATAGGTCCTGGGGAATCAAACCAAGGTCCTTAGGCTTCACAGGCAAACGCCTTAACCACTAAGCCATTTCCCCAGCCCAACCACTGCAATTTAAAACTAAAAAGAGCAAGTACAAAGGCCCTGGGGCAGAAGTAAACAGAGCAACAGAGAGAATCCAGTGACGGGGCCCAGAGAGGGGATAATGGGGACAGGTGGGTTGGGACAGTTCACACCAGTCAGATGCCTCTGTTGACTCTTACTCTGGGATAAGGAGGTGGGGAAGGTGTGAACACTGAACTACAGAAAGGTTCTCACCTCTTCTGCTTCTGTTTGAGGAACCTGGAACCCCGCTGCTCTCACTCTGACCCAGGCCCAGCCGAGCCAGAGGATCTGATTCTTGTTTTAGACAGGACCCTGCAGGGGGCTGGAGAGATTCCTTAGCAGTTAAGGCACTTGCCTGCAAAGACAAAGGACCCAGGCTCGATTCCCCAGGAGCCACGTAAGCAAAGAGCACTAGAGGGCGCACGCATCTGGAGTTTGTTTGCATTAGCTGGAGGCCCTGGTGTGCCCATTCTCTCTCTCTCTCAAATTAATAAATAAAAATAAAATATTTTAAAAAAGAAAGGTCCCTGCAGCTGCCCTGGGGGATGGAAGCTGAACAAGGGTGAAAGCAGGTGGAAGCATCCTCCCTGCCGCTGCTGTCCCCAGGAGGGGACCCCGCAAAACACAGCCCCGAGGCCCTGGAGCCCTGATGAGGGAAGCGGGTAGCAGGGAGCTGCAGTGGAGCCGGGTTTTCTGTGGACAGCAGGGACAGGCTGACTCCTGCAAGGTCGTGGCCATAGATGTGGCTGGGCTCCAAGGCTCTTGGTTTCCTTCCAACACTTCTATCTCCATCTAAAATAAATAAGATCAAAAGTCTCCGTCTGGCCAGACGTGAAGCCTCTGGGAGGAGGTGAATGGCCACAGGGAGGAAGCGCCTTGTGATAGCGCAGAGATGCTCAGCCAAGGTCGCCTCCTCCACCTCCCTGCCCATCAGTTTTCAGTGCACTAACCATCCAGCCCCTTGATACTCTTAAAAATATTTTTTAATTATTTTGTTTTGTAATTTAAAACTAACAAGAGCAATATGCTGGGAATCTGCCGACCAAGGGCTCTGCCTCAATTCCCAGCCTGGTTGAGTTCTTGTGATGATCACGGCCTCCCTCCCATTGGCCATCACTCATGGGGACCCAAGTTCCAGAATGCGGTGGGCCATTCCTCCCAAAGCAGATGGACGCTCTTCCATCCCAGGCTGTCCAAGCCCTGCCCGTGGAGCACTCCTGCTGCACACCAGACAGCAAAGCGGAACTGGCCTCAGTTTCCCCTCAGACCCTGTGTCTCTTTTCCCTGTGTAGGATTTGTCTGCTAAATAGGGAGAACCAAGCCATTATACCCCTTGGGTTCCAGCTGCTGTCTGCACACCCAGCAGCCTAAAGGGAGTATGTGCCTGGATTTTTTGGGGTTGGGGCTTGGGAAGATTTCTCCTGCTGGGCTGCCCACGGAACCAACAGAAAACTGTCTACTCAGGCTTTAGCAGAGGGAACTTTTAACACCAAGTATTTTGCCCTCCATGTGAGGCACTGGATCTGTCCTTGGGCATACACCCCCTGCTTTGACCTTACATCTGAGGACACAGAGATAAGGGGCAAGAAACACAGGTTCCCCCCCCCCAAAAAAAAACAGGCACAAAAATACATCCCCCCACCCCCCTCACCCCCCGCCCAGTCAAGGCCCAATTTGGTCTCCACATGTGTGGAGAAACTCGGCTTACTTGCCACCATCACCTGAAAGGCTAGTTTCAAAGGGGCTGTCCTCAGAGATGCAAAGGCCCTGAGGCAGCGCTGAGAAAAGTGTAGGAGAAGCAGCCAGAGACAGGGGCAGGACAAGATCCGATAGGCTCATGGGCTGTGGGAAGAAGTGACGAGGTGACAGACAAGCAGTGGGCCTGTAGCCTTCACCACAGCCAAAGGAAACCAGAGTCTGGACTACTGTTGTTGCCAATAACCCTAAGGGCGTCTTTGTCATCAAGTCAGACTTGTACAGATCCCACTTCAAACCTGTAGCCTTGCCGGATATTCATTGTTAAAAACATGAGCCCACGTAGCTGCCAAGAATAGACGAGGTTTGTAATAAACCAAGCGCAGCCTCACATTCGAGGCGCATGCATATGGATGGCGTTCAGGAAGCTATCAGACAGGATTCACAGCCAGGATGCCATCGCTCAGGGCTGGCACTGACGATTTGGCAGCCGAGAGCACGGTGCATTTAGAACGGGCCGCAGGGGGCGGCTGGCGGACTGACTGCGGATGCTATTCTGAGAGGCCTGTATCTAGGCAGAACTTTACAGGGCGACCTTGAGCAAGGGCTGTGTACTGCAGGATCTCCTACATTGCAAGGGGGATTCAGATGTCATTTGAAGGATATGGGTAAGGGGACTTTCAACAGAGGAGGGACAGGTCCCCCTCTGGTATGGTCAGTGCCAGGGACAGAAATAGGGTGACCACAGAGGGAGTCATTGTGAAGAGGGGAGAGGTAGCCGGGCATGGTGGTGCACGCCTTTAATCCCAGCACTTGGGAGTCAGAGGTAGGAGGATCGCCATGAGTTCGAGGCCACCCTGAGACTCCATAGTGAATTCCAGGTCAGCCTGAGCTACAGCGAGACCCTACCTCACAAAACCAGAAAAAAAAGAGGTGAGAGGTTATGGAGCTGAGCCACGGTAGCAAGGTGACAGAGAGGGGCTGAGCTTGACAGAAGGACAAGGGCAACTTCTAGAATTTCTTATTTTAGTTTTAGTTTTTCGAGGTAGGGTCTCACTCTACCTCAGGCTGACCTGGAACTCACTATGGAGTCTCAGGGTGGCCTCCAACCCATGGCAATCCTCCTACCTCTGCTCCCGAGTGCTGGGATGAACGGTGTGCGCCACCACGCCCGGCTGACTTCTAGAATTTCTAACTGAGCCTCCAGGTTACAAGGTTGGTGACTAAACAACCAACTTCTCTCTTAAGATCTGTCAATGTCTACCATGGATGCTGGGATTAAAATTAACCAAGCAAGGTGTGGGTTATAATTATGCATGGGTAACTCTTGGTGGAAAAGAAGCTAAGAAAAGCCAAGATAAGAAGAAAAGGGGGCTGGAGAGATGGCTTAGCGGTTAAGTGCTTGCCTGTGAAGCCTAAGGACCCCTGTTCGAGGCTCGGTTCCCCAGGTCCCACGTTAGCCAGATGCACAAGGGGGCGCACGCGTCTGGAGTTCGTTTGCAGAGGCTGGAAGCCCTGGCGCGCCCATTCTCTCTCTCTCCCTCTATCTGTCTTTCTCTCTGTGTCTGTCGCTCTCAAATAAATAAATAAAAATTTAAAAAAAAAAAAAAAGAAGAGAAGGTATGGTGGTGGGAACACAAGGAAAGCAGAGCAAGGAGAACCACATGTGTGTAGTTACCCACCTCACGTATGCACATGGGTACATTCACACATGTGTGCTGCATGCATATATCACAAGTGGAGGAGCCAGGATTTGAACCCAGAGCCCATGGCCTTAACACCATGAGCTTTAGTCTGGGTGCACAGACATTTGCTCCCATCCTAAGAAGTTTATTTTCACTGGCACAAATTTGATCGCTGGGGATGGCTGTACACACACTTTGCACACAAGGGACTTTTTTTTGTTGACAATGATTTCCAGGGAGTGGGGTCTTAGGGCCTCTTGTGCACTGTGGTGTCCATCTCCGTGGTGTGTGTCGGGAGCGTGAGCACCTTGCTGTCCATAAAAGGCCAGGATGGGGCTGGAGAGATGGCTTAGCGGTTAAGTGCTTGCCTGTGAAGCCTAAGGACCCTGGTTCGAGGCTTGATTCCCCAGGACCCACGTTAGCCAGATGCACAAGGGGGCGCATGCATCTGGAGTTCGTTTGCAGTGGCTGGAAGCCCTGGGGCGCCCATCCTCTCTCTCTCTCTCTCTCTCTCTCTCTCTCTCTCTCTCTCTCTCTCTTTCTCTCTCTCTCGCTCGCTCGCTCTCAAATAAATAAATAAAAATTAAAAAATTTTAAAAAAAAGGCCAGGATGTCCCTCCAATAGTTGGTTTGCCTTAGATGGCAGCCAGACAGGCTCCTGCTCAGAAACGGAGCTTGGAAAGGGGGATGGGCCTTTCGTCTCTGTGGTTCCATCCAGGACAATACTTGTCTCTGAAAAAGCTTGCCGCATTTTTTTTCCCCAGTAGATCTTGGTGACATGTGGCGTTGGACTCTGGGAAACATGATTGGTGACTTCCCTCTCCTCTTGAGGCTGTTCCCCTGCTAAATGACCCCAGGCTTCCTTGCAGGCCCAGAGCTGGGGATAGCCGCACAGTCTCGCTTGCACTGGAAATGACTGGCTGGGAAGTAGCCGCAGAGTGAACGCTTCCTGCTTCTTGGCTGTGAGGACGACCGGGTGGCACCTGGGACAGAGATGTCTCTTCTCTAGCGAGAAAAGCACAGGGACATAGAGACTTGGTCTGTGCCTGGTTCTCTGACCAGACAGCCTGTGGCAGGGTGCCCCCCACCCCACACACGGGGACATTCTGGGCGGGGATCCTGCTTAAATCCAAATGTACTTACCAGGCAGGGATGTGAATCAGCTTTAGAGAGCTTATCTAGCATGAGTGTAGCCCTGGGCTCTGGGTTCAATTTCCAGCACTGTAGAACAGTAAAATAAAAATAAAGGCCAATGATAAGTATTGGGGGCCCAGGCTTGTCTAGTCACTGGGAACAGCATAGGCAATATGCCACCATTCTTGTCTTGAGGAGTCCCCAGCCTGGCACAGAGCCCCAGAACCAGTCACGCGCATAACCACACCCTCTCTGCACAACGCAGTGCCACCTCTACACTGACTTGAGGTTTTGCTGACCTTGACTTTGTGTTTTTATGCCCAAGTGGCTTTGGGCTGGGAATAGGACTCTGATATTCACTGACATCCATAGAAGGTCACTGCTAAGCTGAGTGCGGTGAAAGATGGTCATTAACCACCGGCAAGTCTCCACTTCATGTGAAGGTTGGCACGCCTGTGTTTGCCAGGGAGGAGAAGAACTGCGCTGAAAGCCAGGCAGCTCAGGGCATTTCTCCTTGAGGGCTCAGCAGGATGGAACCTGGAGAGAGAAAGACCTTCTTCCAGTGTGAATCATGGGCAGGGGCGTGGGGTGAGGCTGGGCGGGGGGATTGGCAGCAGAAGTCTGTGCAGGGCCCTGCAAGAAAGATTTGATTCAGAGAACAGTGAAAGCCCATGTGTCCCCAGCACGTAAATAACACCGGTTTCTCCTTGTCAAAGCGCACCCTGGTGGCAGGCAGGGTGTATGTGTGTGTGTGCGCGCGCGTGCACACGTGTGCACGCACATACACGTGCGCACACAGGGGCCAAGAGCAGGTGTGGTGCAGTGGAGCGCTGGCTATGCTGGGGGCGTCGAGGCGGCTCGTTGCAGCTGTCTCTGCACACGGGCAGGGCTCCAGTATGCCTGCAAGTAGGAACTGGGGAAGGAGGGCGCAGAGAGAGGCGGGGGAGAGGGTAGTTTGGGTTGAGCAGCCGGGCCGGCGGTGGCGTGCGTGAAGCTGAGACGAGAAGTAGACGGGGTCGGTGGGGAAGGCTGACTGTCAGCTGTTCTGTGGACTTGGTCAACCAGGCCAGGGGTGGGTTGACTGTTTCTATGTGACTAATTCCTTAAACTCAGAAACATCTTCTAGCCTATGCATCATGGCCCAGAAATCTTGTTGCCAAGTACCGAGAGCTATGCAATCACAAAATAAAAAAAAAGAAAGAAAGAAAGAAAGGAAGGAAGGAAGGAAGAAGAAAGAAGGAAAAGAAAAACAGTCATCAAAGGAAGGGATCCTCTGAGACCAGTGATTACAACCCAGCCATCACACCACACACTGCCGCCCGCTCACCCAGTGGACCTTTGAGCACCTCCCCGCACTGAGAGGCCTTGTTTTCTCCCAGAAGCCTCTGCGACAGAGCCAGCAGAGAGTGGAGAAGAAATGAACAGGATAGCTTTTCTGATTTTCCAATCCAGTGTTCATTAATAGAATTTGATGGAGCCTTCTTGACATCTGCTTAATTGATTTGGGCTCAGAAGCCAAATTTGAGCTTTTCTTAGCTTAAAAAAAAAAAAGCAATTGTATTTGGCTTGATTTTGCAGTATTCAAGAGTGTGCTTGATTCTGCTTGCACCATTGGGTGAAAAATCTCTTCTGAGAAACAAGTCTGAGCACACAGAGAATGGTTCTGGCCTACATCAGGCAGGGTGACAGCGGTCACTGATACAGTGTCCCCCTCTTCCCAAGACTCAAACCCTAGAACTCCTAACTTGAGAGCTATTCTCTGATCTCCCTAGCATCTTGAGTTTGGTGACTTAGAATATTCTGGAATTATCTGGGAATTTTGCAGGTAAAAGATATCTTGGACCTAAAGTAAGCTATGCCATGTGTCTTAGTAGAGAAGTCAGTGACTCACTGAACATAGGTGTTGGCTAAAGGCAGAGGCAGGTGGGTGAAGAGTCATGACCATTCTTTGGATTCTGGGTTCTTTGCACACCAGACTCCAGGTTCTTTTCACACCACAAGTGTGGGCTTGGTGACTCAAGACAGGATGAGCTTCTCTGTGGGAGACAGAGAGGACAAAGTCAGCGGCAGACAGCGGTAGAAATAGACACAGGACAACAGCAAACAACCAAGAAAGAGTGACCAGGCAGCTGGTCTCTTAAGAAACAGAACCCGTGGTCTAGGGGACGAGGCTCACTGGAAAACCATTTAAGTAACATATGTAAGGATCTGAGTCCCAGCAAGAGAAAGGGAGAGAGGGGGAGGGAGAGAGAGAGGAAAAGGAGGAAGGAAGGAAAAATGAGAGGGGGCAGAAGGAACATAAGGAGAAAAAGAACTAACTCAACATGCTGTTTAGCGAGAGCCCCACCCAACCCACCCTCCTCAGAGAGTCCAGGCAGGTGGCCCTGAGGCTGGCTCCCTAGCCAAGGGAAAGGGGAAAGTGTGGCTCAAGGCTCGGGTGGAAGGAGCCCCTGCCAGGGTGACCGCATCTAAGTAAAGCAGCAGATGACGCAGAGACCAAAGCTTCGCCTCTGGGCCACCATAGGGATACAGAGCTAAGAGGATCGCTATGAGTTCGAGGCTACCCTGTGAGTCCCCCAGGTCAGCCTTGGCTGGAGTGAGACCCTACCTCAAAATAATAATAATAATAAAAGCCCGTGCCACCTGTCCGCTGTCACTCTTGTGCCTGATTAGCCTAACGGTAAGCTGGACTCACAGCATAAGACAGACACCCGGCCTGGCCTCTTTTCTAGAGCCCCGTGGCCCTGTGAGCCAGTTCAGAACCAGAAACTATCTTTACAGTTCCCGTTTTTGAGGAAGCCACGCTTCAGATCCCTTCGAATTTCTCAAGATTCAGCCTGGCCCCGAGTGCCCTGGGAGGGAAGGACGCCTTCCCTCAGGCTCAGGTTCAAGAGAACGGGGACCGCGGTGACCAGTGCGCTCTGTCACAGCTCCTTGTCCCGGGGCTTCCACAGAGGCTCCGGACCCTGCTCACGCAGTGCTCAGTGCCGCCAGCAGGAGTCACGCAGTCTTTTCTCACCCAGTCTCAATTCCAGGTTCTTTCTCCTCGCCCACCTTCCCCATTACCCTTTAAATATCTAAATATTCGGGCTGGAGACATGGGTCAGCCGTTAAAGACATTTGCTTGAAAAGCCTGAGGGCTAGGGTTCGGTTCCCCAGTACCCATGTAAAGCCAGATGCACAAAGTAGCACAGACGTCTGCAGGAGGCCCTGGCATGCCCATATTTATTCTTTCTTTCTCTCTCCTAAATAAATAAAATGTTTCTCTTTAAACATGTAAATAACACGAGCCCTGCTCCTCCCATCACTACTAGTGTGGTAGGGGGCTCCAGAATAGGAAGATCTGACTAGGCAGGACGGCCCTGAGAGAAATCTTACCTTCACCGTGCCCGTCCCAGCTGACCTCACCTATCTCAGCTCCCCGCGCCTGCATCATTCCCAGGATTTAGGGCTTGCGCCCATCCCATCCAATTAGATCTCTCTTGAGTGAGCACCTTGCCCAGGTGTGGGTGGGATTTCTCCTGTAGTCCCAAGCCGATTGGGATTACATTCAAGAGAATGGTTTTTAAATTCCCAGATAATTCCAGAATAGTCTAGGTCACCAAACTCAAGATGCTAGGGAGATCAGAGAATAGCTCTCAAGTTAGCCGACTGGGGTAGGTTTGTCCAGGTATAGTGGCATAAATTCTAAAGTATATCCACATTTGGGGTTGGGGGAGGATATACTTTAGAGTGGGGCATTCTCTTTCTCTTTCTCTCTCCCTGCCCGCCCCCCGGAACTGGAAGCAATGTTCTGGGTCCTCGGATGGGTAAGGTTTTTCTCTTTTTATCTTTTACTACTGTCTTCACTTTTTTTTTTTTAAAGCAGAGAATCCGTTAAGCAGCATTTTCTGTTCAGACATTTTCCTTTCTTTTTTTTTAATGAGAGAGAGTGAAAGAGAGAGAGAGAGAGAGAGAAAGAATTGGCTGGCCAGGGCCTCTAGCCACTGAAATCAAACTCCAGACACGTGCACCACCTTGCAAGCATGCATGACCTTGAACATATGTCATCTTGTGCATCTGGCTTAAGTGGAATCTGGGGAGTCGAGCATGGGTCCTTAGGGTTTGCAAGCAAGCGCCTTAACCACTAAGCCATCTCTCCAGCCCTGTCTTCTCTTTTAATCTTTTTGGAAGCACATGTTGTTTATAAATCCTTTTCATGTTTTTTTTTTCAAAGATCCATGTTCATTTACATGGGCTCCTGGGTTCCGTGTGGCATAGCTCTCTTCTCCTCACTTTACCTTCCCTTCCTTAACCCCCAGTTTTCACCCTTCCCCACATCTTTGTAAGATCTGAATAAAATGTGGTATTTCAAAAACCATTCTCTTGAATGTGGAATTGCTGAGTCTTTGGTTGGTTTACAGATATGAATTCAGAGCTTGGGGTTACAGGAGGCACCCCAAAGCCCCAATTGCCCCTGTTACACTAGTACACTTCACGCCTGAGGCTAGACCTTAGCCGGCAGTTTGAACTGGGCCCTGTGAGGGTATTCCCCTCGTTTACTCATAGGCGTGCATACGTAAGCTAGCTGAACACATGCACAGCTCACGGAGAAGCAAGCTGCAGCGGGCTGACTCCTCCAGAGGGAGGGAGGAGGTGCTCTCGGGCGGGGCTGAAAGGAGGCAGGCAGGTGTATGGGGAGGAGCGGTCGAGGAAGAGAGCCCAGCTAATACAAAGGTCCTGCGGTGGGAGTGCTTTTAAGATGTTTGAAAACCGTCATCAGGAGCCCAGAGAGGATGGCACATCCTGAGGGAGGTTGGTGGGGCAGATCACAGAGAGGCCATGGCGACCACCTTGATTTTCTTCTGTATAGGGGAGTGTCACTAGTGATGGCATATGAGGCTCTGGCTTGCTATGCTTAAACAGATCCATTCCTGCTGCCCAGTGCCAAGCACAGGGCGAGGATCCAGGATGGATGCCTGTAGACCAGTTAGGAGACCTGTGCAATAGTCCCAGGCGTAGAGACTTAGGATTCCGTACGACCGACTTGCCAAGTGCTGGGAAGTACTGACTTCAGTGTTATTCTTGTCACTGCCCAACCTCTGTCCCTCTGCCTTCCCAAAGAGCTCTGATGTCACAAGAACACGCACCCACATCAAGCCTTCATTTCTGTAGTCATCCACCGGCTGCAGGGCTCCGGCGCCTTCTCAGAAGGGCAGGTGTCACCACTTGGATGGGATGAAATGTCTTGCACAGGCTCTTGTTTGGAATGCTGGCTCCCCAGGTGGTGGCACCCTTTTGGCAGGTTCTGGAACCTTTGGGCAGTGGGACCTATCTGGAGGAAGTTGATCACTGGGCGTGGGCCCTTGGTAGCGTATTGTTCCTGGCCACTTCCTGTCTGTCATGATGTGAACAGTCAACTTCTGCCACATGCTCCAGCTGCCATCACGTTCTGTTTGAGCACATGAAAACAATTGTGGGTGGAGCCCTCTGTAACCCATAAGCCAAGTAGGTCCTTACACCTTTAAGTTGTTTCTGTGAGGTGTTTTTGTCACAGTGACATAGCACAGCTTTAGGAATCTGGTCTGAAGGGGGCATTTTGTGGCCTTGTCCCCCGTTGATGGTTCCCCATTGAAGTTTCTGGATTGGGAAATTAAGCCTATACATTTCAATCTTCAAAGTACCAGGTATCCTCTAAGTCCCAGAAAACACCGTTAGCTCAGAATTTTAAAATATGAGAGTCAGAGCTGGAGAGATGGGTTAGCAGCTAAGCGCTTGCCTATGATGCCTAAGGACCCCAGTTCGAGGCTCGATTCCCCAGGATCCACGTTAGCCAGATGCACAAGGGGACGCACATGTCTGGAGTTTGTTTGCAGTGGCTGGAGGCCCTGGCTCGCCCATTCTCTCTCTTTCCCTATCTGCCTCTTTCTCTCTCTGTCTGTTGCTCTCAAATAAATAAATAAAAATAAAACAAATTTTTTTTTAAAAATGTGGGAGTCATTCAGCATTTCCAGTAATATAGGGTATGCTAGCAAGCATTAGTTATTCTGTTTATTTTTCTTTTTTTTTAATTTTAAAGAGAAGCAGTCAATGAGCACATTAACTGTAGTCTCTAGCAGGCGGGATTGCTTGGCTTGAGGCTAAAATGCAGTCTGTTTTAAAACAAAATTAGCTAAATAATGGCACAGCTGGTGCGTGAGACGCTCCGTGATCACAAGGGTGGGTGACAATTGGAGATTTTTGAAAAACACCTAGTCCTGGCAGGCTGGGTGCTTCAAGCCTGGAATTTCAGGATCATTGGTCAGACTGGGGGTTCCTAGCCAGCTAGAGTCACAGAGAGGTGTCGGGGGTGATCTCAGCCATGGCCCATGGCAGTGGGAAGGTTGAGTCACGGAGAAAAATTGGTTCTGTTTTTCCTGCACCCCTCCCAGGCAGAGGCTGGGGAAAATAATTTGGTTTGCTGGCTAGGCTTCTCTTGAAATATTTAAGCCAGGCATCTCCTGCCCTTCGTGAAGCTGCCTTCCACCTTCTAACCTCCCATGGGGGGCTGCTCAGCTGCCTGCCCCGGCTGCATCACTGGTGGAATGGAGGAGGGGG
Source organism: Jaculus jaculus (assembly GCF_020740685.1). Taxonomy (NCBI): domain Eukaryota; kingdom Metazoa; phylum Chordata; class Mammalia; order Rodentia; family Dipodidae; genus Jaculus; species Jaculus jaculus. Next base: position 127,864,439 of record NC_059109.1, on the reverse strand, counting down.
CGGTCATCTGTTTCGATGGTAGAGATGTTGATGTCTCAGGATGGGTAGTTACGGCAGTTCTAATAAACCGGGTGAGTCCTCCAAGGGGAGGCCCGCCATGCGCTGGTCACACACTGATGCCTCGGTGAACCTGGAGGCTTGTTAAAAATGTGCAGTTTAGGACTGGATTCAACAGGCTTTCCGTAGTGGGCGTGCTGGGCAGGAGTGAGTGCCAGGAACACGCTGACGCAGAACGGGAGCCAGGGGCAAGGACGTCCAAAGCTAATTGCCTCCAACCTTAGTAGGATGGAAAACGACGAGCTTTAAGATTGGTTTCAGCAGACTGAAAACAAGACCAGCGTCCTACCGGTTCGCGTCTTCTGCATGCTGCGCTTGGGGAAGGAAGCTCCCTGCAGCAAGTGAACCCTTTTTCCAGGGGAGCGGCTCCCCAGCTTCTCCAGAAAAGGGTCTTGCCGATTGTGTTGGAGTCAGGTCTGTCCTTTCCATTCATAAGATGGTCTCTGAAGGAAGAGAAAGAATGAAGCCCAGTGTGGTGGCACACGCCTTTAATGCCAGCACTGAGAGGCAGAGGTAGGAGGATTGCTGTGAGTTTGAGGCTGGCTTGAGACCACACAGTGAATTCCAGGTCAGCCTGGGCTACCTCAAAAAAAAAAAAAAAACACCAGAATGAGACTGAGCTGCCACTTTTATTCTCCCTCATCCTTCCTCACATTATGAAGTAAGCTGAAGACCCACATCCCTGCACCACCCTGGGCTCCCTTCCTCAGCACACATGTCTCAGTACACTGTGCTGCTGTTACACCATGCCACAGACTGGGCGAATGATAACCAATGTAACTAAGGCTCACAGTTCTGGAGGGTGAGAAATCCAAGGTCAAGGCATTTGCAGAACTGGTGTCTGGTGAGGCCTGTTGTCCACTTCCAAGACAGCAACTTGATTCTGTGACCTCATATAGCAGAAGAGACAGAAAAACAGCACTGAGTGCTTTTGTAAGAACACTAATCCCATTCATGAAGGCACAGTCAACTGACTTAATCCTGCCCCAAGGACACACCTGTTAAATACCGTCACCATGGGGATTAGTGTCAATATGAATTTGAGACATAAATGGTAGGATCTCAGCACTGCTCAGGATACTAAGTAGGGCATGGATGAGGACAGACTGAGGAGGAAATGGGTGAGAAGACACTCAGGAGGACATGGGTGAGGCAACACTAAGGAAGACATGGTTGAGGAGACTCTGAGGAGGACATGGGTGAGAAGACACTGAGGAGGAAAGAGCTGATGAGATACTGAGGAAAGCATGGATGAGGAGACTCTGAGGAGTCCATGGGTGAGGAGATTCTGAGGAGGTCATGGGTGAGGAGACACTGAGGAGGAAAGAGCTGATGAGATACTGAGGAGAGCATGGGTGAGGAGACTCTGAGGAGGTCATGGGTTAGGAGATTCTGAGGAGGAAAGAGCTGATGAGATACTGAGGACGACATGGGTGAGGTGACACCAAGGAGGACAAGGGTTAGACAACACTGTGGTATACATAGGTGAGGCGATGCTGAGGAGGACATGGGTGTGGAGATGATGAGGAAGACATGGTTGAGGATACATTGAGCAGGACATGGGGGAGGAGACCCTGAGGAGGACATGAGTGAGGAGACACAGAGAAGGACATAGGGTAGGAGACACTGAAGAGGGCTTTGTGGAGGAGACCCTGAGGAGGACATGGGTATGGAGACGATGAGGAAGACATAGTTGAGGAGGACATATGTGAGGAGATGGTGAGGAAGACATGGGTGAGGAGAAAATGAGGAGGACATGAGTGAGGAGACACAGAGAAGGACATAGGGTAGGAGACACTGAAGATGATACGGGTTAGGAGACACTGAAGAGGGCTTTGTGGAGAAGACACTGAGGAGGACATGGGTGAGGACACACTGAGGAGGACAGGGTGAGGAGACAGTGAGAAGGACGTAGGGTAGGAGAAACTAAAGTGGGCTTGGTGGAGGAGACACAGAGGAGAACATGGATGAAGAGACGCTGAAGAGGAAATGGGTTATGAGACACTGAGGTGGACATGGGTGAGGAGACACTGGGGAGGACATGGGTGAGGACACACTGAGAAGGAAATGGGTGAGGAGACAATGAGGAGGACACTGTTGAGGAGACACTGAATCCGGATTGTGGAAGGAGACACTGAGGAGGACATATGTGAGGAAATGGTGAGGAAGACATGGATGAGGAGGAAATGAGGAGGACATGAGTGAGGAGACACAGAGAAGACATAGGGTAGGAGACACTGAAGATGACATGGTTGAGGAGACACTGAGGAGGATATTAGTGAGCAGACACTGAGGAGGACTTGGGTGAGCAGACACTGAGAAGGAAATTGGTGAGGAGACACTGAGGCAGACATTGGTCAGTAGACAGTGAGGGAACATGGGTGAGGAGGCACTGAGGTGGGCATGTGTGAGGAGACAATGAGGAGCCAATGGCTGAGGAGCCATTGAGTTGGAAATGGGTGATGACACAATGAGGAGGACATGCATGAGGAGACACCAAGGAGGACATGGGTGAAGATACACTGGAGCGGGCTCTGTGGAGGAGACACTGAGGAGGGTATGGGTGAAGCGACAATGAGGAGGACTTGGGTGAGGAGATATTGAGGAGGACATGGGCGAGGGGAAACTGAGGAGGGCATCGGTAAGGAGACTTTGCAGAGCACATTGGTGTGGAGATCCTGAGGAGGGCATGGGTAAAGCAATATTGAGGAGGACATGGGTGTGTCAACACTGTGGAGGGCATTGTGAGGAGATCCTGAGAAAGGCATGAGTCCAGAGACATTTAGGATGGCTTGGTTGAGGTGATACTGAGCAGTACATGCATGAGAGACACTAAGGAGATACTGAGGAGCATATATTTGAGGAGTTACTCAGGAGATTATTGCTGAGGTGATTCTGAGGAGGTCATGCCTAAGAAGATAGTTAGGAAGACATGGGTGAGGAAATATAGAAGAGTGCATGGGTGAGGAAATCCATAGAATCACATGGATGTGGAGATACTGAGGAGGCCATGGCTGGGGGGTTTCTGAAGAATGTTTGGGGGAGCAGATATCAGGATGGGTTTGGAGAGGAGATACTGAGGAGGGCATGAGTGAGGAGATACATGGGAAGGCATGGATGAGGAGATACAGAGGAGGGCAAGGATGAGGAGATTCTGAGCAGGACAGGTTAGGAGATCCTCAGGAGGGCATGGGTGATGAAATAATGAGGAAGGCATGGGTGAGGAGATATTTCAGTGGGTATGTGTGAGGAGATAAAGAGGAGGGTGGGGGCCAGAGACAGTGATCAGGGCAGGGATGAGGAGATCATTGAGGAAGGCATGGGGGAAGAGATACAGAAGAGGGCACGGGTGAGGTGATACTGATGAGAACATGGGTGAGGAGATTCTGAGAAGGACATGTTGATATAGTGAGAAGGTATCTCCCCTTCCAAAGAGGATTTTGTGAACATAGGGAGACATAATGATGGATGGGGAGAGCATTTCAGGCACAAGGACAGCCAGAGCTGAGGCCTTGAGGCTGGACTGAATATGGCATCTATACAAAGAAGAAAGACTCTAAGCGGCTGGTGTGATGTGGGAAAAGCCTGGGTCCTGCAGGGCTTTATAGAACTGTGTAAGCACCCTGAACCTGACCTTGAAGGTCGTGTAGAGCAATCCTAGGACTTCTAGTGAGGTGGTGGCATGAGCTGATTGCTCACATAAGTCTTTCCCGTCCTATTACCTGACAGAAGGAGATATGGGAGTGTGGGGAAGGTGACAGTGGACATGGGAGACAGAGGGGGGTGATGGGTGTTGCAGGGGAAGTGGGGCAGAGTTCTGAACATATATAGTAATGACCCTTCCCTTCTTCTAACCCTAGCTCATAGTCAGCAATGTTTAGCCTCACTACAAGGGAGGCTTTCTTCCATGTCACCATCACAGATCCCACGGTCAACCCCCCAGCTAGCCCTCTGACACAGTGGCACTGTTATTATCTCCACTTTACATAAGAAAGACCCAATGTGGAGGATTTGACTAAGGTTCCAAAGTGAGTGAGAATCTTTGTCAGGATTAGATCCTGTCACTCTGCTTTCTCTTCTCCAAGGAGCTAGAGCTGCCTAACAGCCAAGCGTTGAGGATCTCTGCAGTCATTTGCCATCCGGGACCCTTCCACAAGAACTGCAGCTTGTTGCTAAGCAACTAACTTGCTCTCAGTGAATCTTGGGGGGCAAAAGGCCAGGCAAAGTCATTGGCTGCCCCAGCTAACACATGTTCACTATGTGACCAATCAGACCATCCTATTCCCCTGATTACAGTGAAGGGCTCAGGATTGTACAGAACTTGAGTTGGTCAAAAACCCAGGACTTCTGCCTAAGTACTGGGAGAAATGGGCCCCCTTTACTGGGTGGTGGTGACATTAGCCCTTCTCTGTCATAGGCAAACGTCAGGCTGAGAATCTTATAGAGGGGTGAGACAAGCCCAGAGTCAGGAAGGGAGAGTCCTGCTGGAATACAGCTCAAGGTTGAGTGAGCTTCACAGGAGCCTATGGGAAGTCTCCCCGTTAAGCCAGTATGAGTGAAGATTTTGTCCCTTTTAACCCAAAGCAGACAGTGACTTATCTGGGCTGGCATCCAAGCTAACTCCTGTGGGCTGCCACCTGCTTGCCTTGGCCACCCAAGGCTTCCTCCCTGTTCCAGAGCCTGCAGAACTCAAGGGAAAGAACGCTTGTTACCTTGGTTACCACTAACATTCCAGGATGTTCTCATTGTTGGGCACAGGTGGGCCTCTGTGCAGCCATCATGCCCAGAGGTACCACAGTGTGGCCAGGTCTGAGCACCTGCTGACCCCGGCCACAGGTCACGTGTGTTAAACATGGTGAATCAAAGAGGCCAAACAGTGTGAAATCAAGAGATTACCTGTGAGGGGCAGAACGCGGAGAACATCCCAAAAGAGACATGAGGAGGGTCTGGAAGGGTGAGAAAGACAGGAGCCCACACATGGCATCCTTATCACATTGGAGGAAGGTCTCTCCATTTGGCATAAAAAGAGGCAAGTCATGCCCTGGAAGAGGTCTGGGTTGAGGGTGGATGGAAACCCTGGTCCTTGGTCCCTAGCCCCAAGATGCCCTGGGTACATCACCATCTGACTGTTCCATGTCTTCCTTTTTAAAAATATTATTTATTTATTTTATTTATTTGTTTGAGAGAAAGGGAGAGAGAGGGAGAGGGAGAACAGGAGCTCCAGGACCTTCAGCCACTGCAAACAAACTATAGACACATGTGCCACCTTGTGCCTCTGGCTTACATGGGTCCTGGGGAATAGAACCTGAGTCCTTTGGCTTTGAAGGAAAGTGCCTTAGCTGCTAAGCTGTCTCTCCAGCCCTGACTTGCTCTTGTCATCTACAGAATGGGAGCAGACAGCCCCTCTCTGGACCTTGGGCTCCCATTCATCCACTGAGATGGCAGGAGTCTGGCCCAAAGGTCTCATGAAGCATCTAGACATCTGGCAGGGAACGCTTCTGGAATCCAGGCCAGCAACTCTGAGCTTATGTGAGCCTCTGGAAGTCTGTCACCTCCTTGTTGGATGACTGTAACTAGCCCTGCTCATAGTATGATGATACATGGCTGCCTGCCACCTCAGAAGAGAGGAGACTCTAAGTTGGACCAGTGGCACTGTGACATGGTGGTGTATCAGTGTATGCCACCAATGAACTGTACACATAGCAGATAGAGGAGGGGAAAATGGGGACCCTAGGGGGTTTCAGGCAGCCCAAGACAGAGCGAGGGAGAGTTACAGATTAATGGCCCCTGAGCTTCCTGTCTGCTGAGGACATAAGAGTTAAGGAAGACACACCCCATGAGGCCTGGATAGCTCTCCCTCTGCAGACTGGTTATCCACTGGTCCCTGGCCAGCCACACTGGGATGATGGGTGAGAAGGGTCTTGGTCAAAATGCTAAGTGCAGGATACGAGCTAAGATGGCGCAGCAGGAGACGTGACCTGTGCACTGGGTAGAAGCCGCCTGGTCAGACAAGGACCTGGAGGTCAAAGAGGTGGGGGAAGTGGGGGGAGCTGGCCATTCAACCTAGGTGAAGGCAGTGTCGGAGCCTGGAGGGAGGGTAGGATGGGGAGAAGCACCTTTCCCCGGGGAAAGGCCTGGAGCAGGGGAGGGGCTGTGCTAACCTGGAGGCCCAGAACTCGTAGCCAGAGTACACACAGCGATGCTCACTGAAAACTCCTGTCGTTTGATCTACTTTCCTGGAGCAGCTTCCACCGGGCACTGGTGACAGATTCTTCGCACCCTGTGTATGAGATGCACGGGTCTCCCCAAACCTGGAGATCCTTCCTGTGGGCCCATCAGGGTGCAGGAGTGAGATTTCAGCTACTTAAAGGACTGGTCCTCTGCCCCAGGATAAGAGTCACTGCTTCTGTGGAACAATAAGACAGAGAATAAAATTTTGGGCCCTTTGTGAGTCTTATCAGCCACCAGTGTGACTGAGGTCCCTATAGGGGGTGGCAAGGGAGGCTCTCCATCTCCCTCTCTCTCTCTCTTCCTTCCTGTCACCCTTAAGCTTCACGCTCTGGTCATTCCTCCTCCTTGTAGCCCCGCTTCTGCCCTGAGGTGGCCTCTTCACTTCCAGGTTTGTCTGTGAAATGGGTCTGAGCCTCAAGCAGACTAGAGACAGCTGCATGGTACCTTGGGGTATTCCCACTCCCTACAGCCAGTTTAGGTTTCCAGTCCATAGGGAAATGCTCAGACAGCCTCTAGTGGAGTCACAGCCTGGCCAGAGAGTTATCACAAGAGATGTCACAATAGCAGCTAGTGGTTTTTTTTTGTCATTACACTGTTCCGTTCTTTTTATTGTATTTTTCATATCTAATGGCTAGTTTTATTGATTCTTACTACTACTTTTCAGGTATAGTCGCCACACTTTCTCATGTAAACTTTGGTACCAAAGTTTACGAAGTCAAGGTCATTTATTAGTGTTCACATCTTGAAAATGGAGTGACAGGGCTGGAGAGGTGGCTTAGCTGTTAAGGCACTTGCCTGTGAAGCCTAAGGACTCGTGTTAGACTCTCCAGATCCCACGTAAGCCAGATGCGCAAGGTAACACAAACACGCAAGGTCACACGTGTGTACAAGATGGTGCGTGCGTCTGGAGTTCAATTACAATGGCTGGAGGCCCTGGCGTGCCAATTCTCTCTCTCTCATAAAAAAGGTCAGTCCGTTGGGCTTGCCTCAAATAAAAACGGGAGTGACAGGCACAGAGACATGAAACAATGCTCCCTACCCCCACACAAATTTCCACATTCAGAGTGTCCTCTAAGATAAGAAAGAGGTATAGCTGTCCCTTCTTCCCCAGACTGGACAGATGCTAAGTGTCCTTAGGATCAGGTGCACCAGCCACCATTAGGCTCCAAGGACCCAGTCGGGATCCCTGACCTCTAGCATCTCACGGTTTGACCCCCGGGCTCTCAAACTTGCAGACCACTCACTCCAACATGAGATGGTCTGTCAGTGCGCAGGCTCCTGGGACCTATGTGGTTATCACTGATGTGACCAGAGTGAACGTGTCTTCTGAGGACCTGCGAGCTCCCTGGCCGTGTGTGTCCTTGAGCAGGAAGAGATGGAGCTCAGACAGGGGACAGGGGACTCTAGGCCTTGCTTGTTCATTAGAGGGATGTGGGGAAGGAGTTGGCTAGGCAGTAACCAAGGAGGGGAAATTCTCTCCCTACAAGGGCCCAGATTGAGGAGCAGTGCCTCAGGGAATGGTGTTCAGCGAGCTTGTGGGTCAGCCGGGTGTCAGGAGTTTTGAGCCACCCCATGTTCTCATCCTGTACGCCACACTCCCACATCCACCCGCACAACCCACGGCCATGTGTCACTTCATAGCCCACAGCTGGCACATATTGTACCCTCCTCTGTTGCCAGTCTGCGCCTCCCGGTCTGCAGGATGAGCCCCCCGGTGCTTTCACATGTGCCTGACCCCTGCTCCTGGTGGGGTCATATTCCCAGGGGCCAGCCTATGTTCCCGTCCCTCCCCACCCAGACTGCCTCCACTACTGTTCCTCCCCAGTGGTTAGCCAACCCGTAGGCGTGGGGCTCCAACATGCCCTACGTAGAAGGGAGTGGAGTTTGTGGTGGAAATGGCTGGGTTGAGCCCAGGATGGGTGATAGAGTCTACCTGCCCACTTTGGTCCAGACTATGGGGTTGAGTTTCCTGTCCTGGAGGCATTAAGCTAGTCGGAACCTAAGGTCAGGAAGCAGTGACCATGGTGGAGGCGGGCAGTGAATTGGCTGACCTGCTTAACCCTTACGTGCATAAAGTACTGCTTGGTGCTGGGCTTATGGCCCCTTCACTGGCCTTCCTGTGCTCAGTGCTATCTCCAGAAGTCTGTCCCTCTCCAGGGAGTCTCTGACCCATTCCCTGCGGGGGGGGGGGAGTTACAGCCCCTCACTGCATCATGCTATCTTTCTGTCTGCCTATCTATTATCTATCTATCTATCTATCTATCTATCTATCTATCTATCTATCTTTTAAAATATATTTTATGTATTTGAGAAAGAGAGAGATAGACAGACAGAGAATGGGCACACCAGGGCCTCCAGCCACTGCAAATGAACTCCAGACGCATGCGCCATCTTGTACATCTGGCTAATATGGGTCCTGGAGAATCGAACAGGGCTCCTTTGGCTTTGTAGGCAAACGCCTTAACTGCTAAGCCATCTCTCCAGCCCTATCTATCTATCTATCTATCTATCTATCTATCTATCTATCTACCTACCTATCTACCTACCTATCTATCTCAATCTCTCTCTGTCTCTAGAGTGATTTTCTCCATCCTCATTTTTCATCTTGAAAAATGGCAAGTTGAAGTACTTAATTTTCCTCCTCCAGCCCCATTAATGTGAACGTGCTCAGCGCCCGCGTGTGGCTGTGAAAAGCTAGTCATTTATATCAATTAGCAAAGTCAAACATGAGCTCCGCTGCTGGCTGTGTGCAAACTCAGGGCGGGGGTGCCCTTGGAGAAGGGGGAGCTGGGTGGGGAAGTTCAGCAGCTAGAACTCCACTGTAAGTATGGGAGGTGGGAGGTGGCGGGGGGCAGGCCAGGTCACATTGTGATGGCATTTTGGACAAGGTTCAGTTGCCTCTCCTTGCCATGAGGTCCCCCAGTGACTGTGTCCGGGGGACAAGAGCACCACCAGGCAAAACTAATCCTCCCTGTTAGCCAGGGCTTTGTTCCCCGTCCTTAGCTGGGACCCCACGCAGCCAAGCTAGAGCTCAGCGTCTACGTCCAGGCTGTCTGAGCCCACCCACGTGCCTCACTAAGCAGAGCCCCTTCATCCATCAAGGCCCCCTGGACATTAACAGCTTCCTCCCTGTCTCCAGAGAGGGCTTCCCTCCCTCCATGCCCACCCCCTGCCGTTAGAATGAGGCTTTGAAAACAAACCAAATCATGTTAAATTCCTGTTGAACAGTTCTTGGTTGCTGTGAATAAAATCTAGTTTTCCCATCAGGGCTTCCAACGCCTTGCAAGGTCTGGACTCCTGCTAATTTCTCATTTATCTCTCCTTCATCTTCCCCTTGGCTCACTCCACTACCCCGCCCCTGACCACACTGTTCCCCATACCTTTTCTGGCTAACTCTTTCTCAACCATCATGTCTCCATTCAAAAGGGTCTCCCTCCGTCTTTGGTAGGAAAAGGCAGATACTCCCACCTCCAGGAACAAGAGCAAAAGGCTTCTGAGATTGCTGTTTGGTTTTGTTTTACATGAAATAAAAAGGATTCTCTGGGCCATGTGCTCACCTCTGGGCACAGCCCAGCCAGCACACACGCCCCCTTTCTTCCCATCTTTCCTCCGGCATCCTTTCTTCTGATCTGACTAGACAGAAAATTCCAGAAGAACAACTTAGTTCTCCTTTGGTAAAGTTTCCTCCGTGTATGGCCCAGGCCAGGCATCTGTGAAGGCCAGGAGCTGTATAGAGTCCTGAAAAAGTGCTTCACAGGGGTGATGGAAGGGTGGTGAGAAATTCCAGAAACACAGATGGAAGTGGGGCCACGGACTTGTCTGAAGAGACCTGTCCCACCCAGCAGGAAGTGTGCATGTCCCAGAGCTTGCTCTAGCTTCTAAGGGGCTCCATAAACAATCACCACTGAAAAGTCCCAAGCTCAGGCTGGAAAGATGGCTTAGTGGTTAAGGCATTTGCCTGCAAAGCCAAAGGACCCAGGTTCGATTCCCCAGGATCCACATAAGCCAGATGCAGTAGGGGCACATGCGTCTGGAGTTTGTTTGAAGTGGCTGGAGGCCCTGGTGCACCCATTCTCTCTCTGTCTATCTTCTCTGTCTCTCTCTCTCTCTGCTTGCAAATAAATAAATAAATATAAATTTTAAAAAAGAGCAGGATATGGTGGTGCATGCCTTTAATCCCAGCACTTGGGAGGCAGAGGTAGGAGGATCACTGTGAGTTTGAGGCCACCCTGAGACTACAGAGTGAATTCCAGGGCAGCCTGGGCCAGAGTGAAACCCTACCTCAAAAAAACAAAAAAAGAAACAAAAAGAAAAGTCCCAAGCTCACCAGTAAGTTTCAGGGACAGCAAGAGCAATGAGAGCTGGTTTCTAAGTTGTTCTTTGTGACTTTATGACTCTGGGTTCCACTGTGTACCCGGGGTGCTATCTTTTCAAATGTGCCTGGAAGTACATTTTTATTATGTCTCCTACTTAGCAAGATTTACCAAAGCACTTCTCCTTGGGAGTTCTGGAGAGCCCAAGGCACAGAGGGGGCAGAGTTCCCAGAGGCCCACTGACAATGAAGAATTTGAGAGAGTCAGTCACCAGCGGAGTCCTCAGAAAACCCCATTCACCAGGGTCTTGTGCTATTCCCAATTTGTAGAGGAACTGAAGCTAACCCAAGGTCACACAGCTTTTAAGATCAATGCTGAGCAGGGCCTGGAATCCCAGAGGCTTGGGAAGTGATTGCAATTTCAAGGCTAGCCTGGGTTACAGAGTGACTTCCAGGCCAGCCTGGGTAATTTGATGAGTCCCTATCTCAAAATAAAAAGGACTCAGAGGACTTGGGATATAGCCCATTGTATAGCACTTGCCTAAGATGCACAAGGCTGTGGGTTCAATCCCCAACACTACAAAAATAGATAAATAAATGAAATTATCCATGGCTGACCTTGACCCCCGGTATACCCCAATGGCTAATGGCAAAAAGGTAAGGCTTTTATCATGGTTCTAGGCCAGATAGATTGTCCCCAAACAGCCTTCTACATTCCACAAAGGCAGAACTAAGAGTTGTAAGGTCTTTTCCATCTTGTTCGTTGATTCTGTGGTCTGGGGATATACATATATAGTTTTTTATTTTATTTTATTTTATTTTATTTTATTTTATTTTATTTTATTTTATTTTTTAGACTGTGAGAGATAGGGAGAGGGGGAGAGAGAGAGAGAGAGAGAGAGAGAATTGGCATGCTAGGGCCTCAGCCACGGCAATCAAACTCCAGACGCTTATGCCACCTAGTGGGAATGAGCAACCTTGCACTTGCCTCACCTGTGTGCATCTGGCTTACGTGGAATCTGGAGAGTTGAACAAGGGTCCTTAGGCTTTGCAGACAAATGCCATAGCTAAGCCATCTCTTCAGCCCTGGTGTCATATATATATTGGTTTTCTGAGGTAGGGTCTCACACTAGCTCAGGCTGACCTGGAATTCACTAGGTAGTCTCAGGATGGCCTTGAACTCATGGCAATCCTAGTACCCCTGCCTCCCCAGTGCTGGGATTAAAGGCGTGCGCCACCACACCTGGCTTCTGGGTGTTATATTTTTAACATGCATGTATATTTGTGATGGTATCAGGGGCCCTTGGCGCAGTGTATCTTTCATATGTTTGGCCTATAATTTCATCCTGGGTATAAAGTTGCATCTTTGTTTTTATGGCGAATGGTGACAACCTGGTCCTATCTGTGATTTCTTTGTTGTTAAGTTCTTCATGAGGAAAAGCTCCAAGGGGACAGTCTTGGTCTTTGGTGGGCTGAGCAGGTCCTAAGTAGAAATAAATTCCCAAGGAGTGACAGGCTAGGCTTTCTCTGGACTCTGGGAGGCCTTCCATGGCCTGGAGCCCAGAGGAGCCTTCAGGAGAGAAGTTGGATGGGTGGCACCTGGAGATGGCAGGTAGGATGGCCCGGAGACACTGTCTGCTGGACCAAGCAGTAAGGAGAGGCTGCCACCCCTGTAAGGATGACATGTCCAGCTGCCCAGGCTCTGAGTGAGCTAGGAGTGGGGGCTGGGCAAAGTAAGGGTCACAGGCCCCATTTGGAGGTACAGCTACACTGATAACTGCCAAGTCCAAGTACGACCTTTGTCCCCTAGATCTACCTATTATTTTAGAGACTGACAGGGAGATTTTCTCTTAATGTAAAGTCTTAGTTATTAGTCACTGGCTGGCTGTGGTGGTGTGATTCAGGTGTCCCCCATAAACTTAGGTGTTCTGAATGCTAGGTTCCCAGAAGATGGAGGTTTGGGAATTAACGCCTCCTGGAGGCGGTGTATTGTTGGAGGCAGGCTTATGGGTGTTATAACCAGTTTCCCCATGCCATTGTTTGGCACACTCTCCTGTTGCTATTGTCCACCTGGTATTGGTCAAGGGGTGATGTCCACCCTCTGCTCACGTCTTCATTTTTCCTTGCCATAATGAAGCTTCCCCCTCGAGTCTGTAAGCCAAAATCAACCTCTTTTTCCTCACAAGCTGCTCTTGGTTGGGTAATTTCTACCAGCAATGCAGACCTGACTGCGACACAGGCCATCTTCATGAACCAAAGAAAATACATCTGCGGGTTAGTGGGCCCATAGACCACGTTCCCAAGTTCATGGTCTCTGAACTGTGTTCTACCCCAAAGAAGGCACTCCAAGCCTGGCTGTCCAAAGATGTAGGAACAAATGAGGCTTCCCTGCCTGAAATGGGGAGGGGACAGACAGGCCTGTGTGGCCGATGGCATGGGGGAGGGGATAGGGCAGCCACTTCTGCTGCGTACACACCAGCATTCACAGGTGACCTGCCCAGAGTAGGAGGTTCCCATCCCTCTCCTGGAGGGTCAGCATGGTGAACCCGACCTCTGAGAACTGTGGAGATATGGTTGCATGGCCATCAATTGGCACCTCTGACAAGCAGTGCGCAGAAGCTGCTTCATGGGTGACAGTCTACCTGGGTCCCCACCATGATCTCTATGTTTCCATGGGAACAATGAGGACACCACCCCAGTGTGGTCACACCCAGGGGGTTACACACAGAAAGCACTTTGTCAGATCATAGCCGTCTTTTCGTTGCATGTGTGTGCGCGCGCGTGTGTGTGCCATATGCACGTGTGTGTGCCAGAGGAAGACGTCAGGGGTCTTCTTCTATCCCTCCACTGTCTTACCTCCTTGACTCAGGGTCTCTCACTGAGCCTGGGCCTCATACCACTTTTGCTGTCAGACTATCTGATCAGCGTGAGCTTCAGCCATCTCTTCCCTCAGTACTAGGGCCGCAGCGGGGAACAGCCACACCAAGCATTTCATGTGGGTACTGGGGATTGAACTCTGGTCCTTGTGCTTATGTAGCGAGCACTTTTACCCACTGAACCATCTCCTCAACCCCCATCTTATGGAGTTTTTTTTTTGGCGGGGGAGACACAGTCTCACTCTATAGTCTAGGAACTCACAATGTAGCCCAGGCTGGCCTTGAACTCATGGCAATCCTCCTGTCTCACTCTCCTCAGTGCTGCAACCACAGACGTGAGTCACCATGTCCAGCATAGTGGTATTTTCTTAGAATCTTCCCACGTTGCTTTTGTTTATTTTTTTCTTTGTAAAAAAAATTATATATTTTTTATTGACAACTTCCATAATTGTAAACAATATCCCATGGTAATTCCCTCCCTCCCCTCACTTTCCCCTTTGAAACTCCACTCTCCATCATAGCCCCTCCCCTTCTCAATCAGTCTCACTTTTATTTTGATGTCATCATCTCTTCCTCCTATTATGATGGTCTTGTGTAGGTAGTGTCAGGCACCGTGAGGTCATGGATATCCAGGCCATTTTGTGTCTGGAGGAACACGTTGTCAGGAGTCCTACCCTTCCTTTGGCTCTTACATTCTTTCCACCACCTCTTCCTCAATCGACCCTGAGCCATGGAAGGTGTGATAGAGATATTGCAGTGCTGAGCACTCCTATCACTTCTTCTCAGAATCATGGTGCCTCCTGAGTCATCCCAGGGCCATTGCCATTTGAAAAGAGAAGTTTCTCTAACCAAAAGTAAGAGCAGCATTAACATATGGGTATGGACATTAAGAGAAGTGCTTACTGGGCAGTTTGGTGAGCATAGTATATACATTTAGCCATACAACAGCAGACATTACACCCCTAGGGCTCATGACTACCCCTGTTGTAGGTTTTCATTATCAGGGATGTATTCCCTCCCATGGAGCGGGCCTCCAGTCCAATTAGAGGGCAGTTGGTTTTCCCCATAACAGACGTGCCACTATTGCACCTGTTGGCTCATTTGGCCTGACTGGCCAAATATAAGTCTTGCAGTGGTATCTTCACTGGTGATTTCTCTCTCTCCCACTGAACTGCATGCAGTGTGGCTTTTTCCAACTTTCTGTCAGCTGGTCTTCATGGAGGAGGTTTCAGCTCAGCTCCAGCAAGGTTTCTCAATGATGTTGCAGCCCAAGTATGTGCAGTCTTCAGCAATAGGGTCTTACCATCTATTCCTGGTGGGAAGCCAAGGGCAATGGCCTATAATATCTTGGGGACATCAGGGACCTCCATGCCCAACAACTCACTGGAAGGTATCCCATCCCTGGCACTGAAAATTTTCTAGTAACAAAGTAACAAATATGGCTTCTGAGTGCTCCATTGTCCAAAAAAGTAGATTTCCATATGACTTATTTATTTCCACTTATATTTTGATTAGCCCTCCCTCCACCTTTTCTTATTCAATCTCTCCTTCTGACCTCACTTAGGCCTTTTCATTCCCATTAATCTGTTCTTCTACTTACATCCATACAATGCCATCCGATTAGGTCCCCTGCCTCCCTTTCTATTCCCTTTATATCCCCTTTCTAACTTACTGGCCTCTGCTACTGAGTTTTCTTCCTAGTCACACTCCACTTTGCTTTTGTAGTTAGGTATTATTGACCTTCATAAAATAAAGCCTCTCTATGTTGTATTGCTTGATGATTGCCAGTTCCTACAGCTTTGGGACATTAACAATGGGCCTTCATTTATTTGCCAGTCTGCCGGGGTGGGTGCTCCATCCTGGATTTGGACCCTGTGGGGCTGGCAGGCGGTCCGTCAAGCCCTTCCTTCTCTAGCCTTGTGACTCGTCTGTGACCCTGGGCAGCTGCAGCCAGGCCAGTGTCCTGTCTGTCAGCTAGGATTTCTACAATGCAGACGGATGGCTTATGTGCCCCAGGGGACTCCCAGAGCTCCAAGCCTGGCTGGCTATTAACCTGCCCCTCCCCTCCCGGCTACAGCTGGCTTCCCCTCAGGGCATCCTGGCACAGAGGTCATCCAGTAACAGCTGGTCTGGCGACTCCTATTTGGAAAGGAGGCTGGATCACCTTGGGGTGCACCCCCATCCCCGCCGTGTCATTTCTAGAACTGACCCGCACTTGGTGGCACTGGAGTCAGCTAGTTATAGCCTGATCCTGGGTCCAGAAGCTTCTCTGCACCTGCCTTCTCCCAGCACTATGGCCTTCGGCAGGTTTTACTTGGCCTTGCTGTGCCTCAGTCTACCCGCCCCTCACGCAGGGGTGGTAGATGGTTGTGCGGCCTCAAGATAAGAGGCATTTTCTCAAACAAGCCTGCAGATCCACCACGTGAGCTGCCTGGGCAAGTGTCACTGACCACATTCGGCACACACGGTGGAAACTTGACCTCAAGCAATTTAGAGCTGACCCTTCTTTCCCTTGCTGATGCAAAGTGACCGTGGGGACCACCATGTGCCCTGGGCCCCAGCGCTCTGAGCCTAGGCCATGGGTATCAGCACTATTGGTTGCCATGGAAATGTTCCTCGGGATTGTCCACATCCCTCCATAGTCAAGCTGCTCTCTTAGTTGCTTCTGGACCCTTGGAGGGGGCAACTTCTCTAACAGGTGGGACATTGGAGGGGGGGGCACCTCTATAACACACAGGCAATCTGTCAACCCCACAGATGCAGCAGCCCAGTCAAGCTGCATGTGACGTCTGACAGGGTAAGGCAAGTGACCCAAAGGGTCAAGGGGTCAGTGGCGATACAGCGCACAGTGCTGGTTGCAATTTCCTTGAGAAGGAATGACTCCTCGGCTGGGCCAATCGTCATGTTCTACAAGTGAGGCCTAGAGAGTGCCATTCTTTGCTTTCTTGACAGTGGCCTGTTTTTAAGATGAAATCTCTTCATTGTGAAATATACTAAATATAGTAAAACACTGACAAACGTCCATTCACCAGCTATCATGTGGCTGGGATATGGTGGCTCATATCTGTAATCCCAGCACTAAGAGGTTAAGGCAGGAGGATCAAGGTAAGTTCAAGGGCTGCCTGAGCTACACAGTGAAGCCAGACTAAAAAAAAAAGGGACTGGGGAGATGGCTCAGTGGTTAAAGGTACTTGCTTGCAAAACCTGTCGGCCCAAATTCATGCAAAATGATACCTGTGTGGCATGTGTATGTCTCTCCCCCGCCAACACACAAAAAAACTTTAAAAAATATAAAATAAATAAAATAATTTATTATATAATAAAAGACACCATGTGAGTCAAACATGAACTTCCTGTGGGCACTTACTCCATGAGTGGTCTTTGGGACCTCTTCAAGCTCTGCTCAAAGCTACAACCCTATCAGGGACTCTGGTCACAGCCCCTGAGCATTAGGCAAAGGCGCTCAGATCAGTGTCCTTAAGGTTCCTGTGCCTCAGTCATGCCAGGAGAGGAGGTTCCGTCAGCACCCCAGGGACGTGCAGTCTACCTGCCTATCCATCCTCTACACATCCATCCATCCTTTCTTTCTTTCCTCCCTCCTGTCAATCCACAGGAAGTGCTGAGCACCAGGAGCCATGGACACAGCTATGAATGAACAGATCAGGGGCCTGTTACCCGCCGGCATTGGCCTGGCCCTGGGTGAGGACAGGGCTCCCTGGGCTGTGCTGAGACCGGAGCTACTGCTACTGCTGAAGAGTCGTCCACAGACAGAGGCAGGGAGTCCAACCTCACCCTCAGAGGCCACTCCGGCTCATCCCCTCCCACAGTGGGGCATGGCTCTCAGTACAAAGCAATCCAGAGCAGATGGCAGTGCCCCTTCAGAGCCTACCTGCCTTTCACATGAAAACAGGAGACAGACAGATGGACAGATGTCTGTCATGCCAGCCCTGCTGGGCTCAGTGGCCCTGAGGCCGTGTCTACATGAGGCGGCTAGAACAGCTGTGGGCAAACAGCCCCAGCTGGGCCTCCCAAACCTCACCTCTGTCCCCAGCCTCATCTTCCAGGGCTGAATCCCTGTTGTCCTCCCAGGACTGCAGCTGGGAAAGAGCAAGCACACGAGTGACTATCCACCACCCCCTCCGTGTGCCAGTGACACCCCAGCCCTGAGGGGGAGCAGAGAAGGGCAGTGCCACTGGATCCCGAAGAAACAGGGAATAACCACCGTCCAGAGCCTCTGTGTCCCACCGGCCCAGGGACTTGGAAAGCATGGGTGAGCTTCACCCGCTGTCCACTCCTCCACATAGCCATTCACCCAACATGCTTGTGGGGTTGCCAGTGGGCAAGGGGCAATGATCTTACCAATGAGGCTTCCTGGGAGCCCCTGCCAGGGCTGTCTGTGGGTATGGTCACCTCTGTGTCTTCTCAGGCCTGGACTCTTCTTTGGGAGATTCTGAACAGGGTGAAAAAGATTCCTCTGGAACACAACGTGATCACCACAGCTGCCTGGAGACAGCAGCCCAGGTAGCCAGGGCAGAGCAGGAGTGCAAAGACCCCCAAGATGAAAAGCTGCTGCCTCGAGAGCCTAGGGCCAGCCAGAGCTCACAGCCTGGTGACAAAGCCCAGAAACAGCCCATCTGCCCCCTCTGGAGCATGAGTGATTCATCATCAAAAAGCTGACCCCCAGGGCTAGATAGAAGGCTTCCCGGTTAAGGCATTTGCCTACAAAGCCAAAGGACCCAGGTTCGACTCCCCAGGACCCACATAAGCCAGATGCATGAGGCGTTGCACACATCTGGAGTTCGTTTGCAGTGGCTGGAGGCCCTGGTGTGCCCATTCGCTCTCTCTCTCTCAGTCTGCCTGCCTATTTCTATATCTTTTTTCTCCCTCTCTCAAATAAATAAATAAAAATAAAATATTAAAAAGTTGACCCCAGCATGGGTGACAACTCACAAACGCTTTAGCCCTGGAGTTGCTCTGACCAGCTTGTAGGCAGCTCCACCAAAGTGTCTGTTGTACCAGCAATTGTTTACACATAATACTGGGAAGGGCCTCAGGACTGGAATAAGCTTCAGAAGTTTCCAGAGACTTGTACATTTGTTTACTTCCTGAGCCTTGTTAAGTTTATTCCCTTAGTATTAAGGAGCGCTGATTCAGAAAGATGATCCATTCCATGTGCAGGAAATAGCTGTACAAGTGCTCCATTGGGCTTTGCCCACTGAGACGTCGGTGGCCTTGGGTTCCCCTGCTCACCTCTGTCACCACTGCCCACACAGTGGAGGTGCCCTGATGCCTACCTAGACACTTCTCCACTATGTCATTTTGACAGGCGTCCCTATCATACTCGGAAATCTCCTCCCTGGCATATTTTCTTAGCCTCTGTGTTGCCTGCGGAATGTGAGCTTCGGGAGCGGGACCTCACCCACAGTCACCCCCACTGGAGTCCCAGGGTGCTTGACAAATGGGTGATTAGAGGCTAGATAGATGGACAGATGGAGAGATGGCGTGGTTGGGATGTAAAATGTCCCCTACGGGCTCATATGCTTGCACATTTGGTCTCCAGCTGACAGTGCTATTTTGGAAGGTGTGGCCCCTTTAAAAGGGGGAGTGTGGCTGGAAGAAGTAAATCTCTGGGGACGGGTCTTGAGGTTCCATGGCCCGACCCCACTTCCTGTCCGTTCTCTGCTTCCTAACTGCCGCTGCAACATGACCAGCCGTTTCGCACTCCTCACCATGTAATGGACTGTAGCCTCTCAAATTTTAAGCCAAAATGAACCCCTTGTCCCTTCAGCTGCTTCTGGTCAGGTGTTCTTTCACAGCAACAAGAACTACTATAGATGGATGGATGGATGGATGGATGGATGGATGGTGGTTGGACGGACGGACGCATGGGTTGTCTCACACCTCTCCTCTCCCTTGATCCAGCCACCCAACCTTGGCTGTTGTTTCTTTGGCACCTGGGCACCTCCAGCCATAGCACCTGCTCCTTGGGCACTTGCCCAGGAATGCTTCGTATCTGCCTACACGTCCACGGTGGCACTGGGTCAACGTCCCCATTAGGCCTTGCCCCATCTCCTTGCTTAGCACTGCAACACTTCCCCAGTCCTGGCTGTTCCTGCCCTTTCTGCCTTCTGGCTTTGTCCCCCCAGCCCTCCTCCCATTGCCCTGGACATCTTCTAATCCCTTTCGCTCTCTCTCCCCCCAACCCCAGGATCAAACCCAGAGCCTCATGCATGCCACGTGTATTACTTAGTTTTCTCATTGCCGTGACAAATCACCTGGCAAAAGCAACTCAAGGAAGGCTTTATTCAGATTCACAGTCGAAGGGCACAATCTATCATGATGGAGGAGGCATGCGGCAGGAGGGTGAGGCAGCTGGTCACATGATATCCACAGTCAGGAAGCAGAAAGAGACAGGTGCTGGTGCTTAGCTCTTTTTTCTCCTTTTTATTCAACCCGAATCCCAGCTCAGGGGATTGATGTCAGCTACGGTTATGGTAGTTCTTTTCACCCCACTTAACCTATTCTAGAAACTCCCTCACTGATATGCCCAGAGATTTGTCTCCTAGGTGATTCTAGATCTAATCAAGCTGACCATTGAGATTTAAAAAAAAAAAAAAAAAATCTCATGTGCAAGTGCTCCCCCATTGAGCTGCACCCTCAGCCGCAGCCTCTCAGGCTCATTGTCTCTTTCTAAGCAGGACGGCTACCCCAGGGCAATGACCACAGTCTGGCTTGTTCCCACCTATTTCTCCAGCTCCTGTGACCAGCGACACTGAGCACCCAGTACATAGCTTGTGATCAGTGAATACTTATTTTTATATTTATTTATTTGGTAGAGAAAAAGAGAGAGAGAGAATGGGCGCACCAGGGCCTCCAGCCACTGAAAATGATCTCCAGATGCGTGCGCCCCCTTGTGCATCTGGCTAACGTGGGTCCTGGGGAATCGAACCTGGGTCCTTTGGCCTTGCAGGCAAACTCTTTAACTGCTAAGCCATCCCTCCAGCCCGATCAGTGACGATTTATTCAATGAGAGAGGGAGGCCAGACGAAGGAGTTGTTGGAGGGCAGAACGCTAAGCAGAGAGGGTTTTCTAGGAGTGACAATCTGAGATAGGATGCACGAAGGCAGTCTTCATGGAGAATTCCACATAGGATTAACTGCTCAAAACCAACTGCTGCTTCTGAGGCTGGGGACAGGTAGTCCCAGACTCATTCTCGCTTCTTGTACTCCTGTTTTTGGTTTTCTGTTTTTGTTTTTCTCTTTTTGTGCTCTCCAAGGTGTGTAGACCTCCTGCAGGCTGGCGACGGCTCTTCCACAATTAATTCCATGTTTTATTCATCTTCGAAGGCTGTGTGGCTGCAAATCAGACTGGGTGCCTCGCTAACCACGTCCAGGACTCCTGTGTGGCAAATAGCTGCCACTTTGTATGCTAAGCAGGCCTCTCCCCCCCCCCACCCCCGTGCTCACGGCTCTAATTACATCTGCCGCACTTCACACCAAATCTGTTTGCACTCTGATTATGCAAAGCCTCAGTCTCCCCAGTCTCCCTCCTTAAATCACTGTGAAGGAGTCTCCCGACCAGCCTCCCAACGCCAGGCAATGGGGATTGTCTGATCTCTGGTCCATATGCACTGGATTCACAGGGGAGGAGGAGGGAGGGAGTCAAGAAGCCACAGACTAACCGCTCAGATGCACGCCACCCCCCAGCCCCCCACCCACCAATAAATTTGTCACCTAGGAGAAAACTAAGATGGCTAGCCAAACTTGCTACTAATCTTATGCCCTCAGTGCAATGATCAGAATGAAGAGGTTTTCTGCCTTGGGCCCACCAAACCCTACCCTCCATCCGGAAAGGAATGGAAGGCAAGCAAGGCGGGAGGATACCCCAGTGTGGCTTTGTGCCCCTGTTGGCTTTGAGGTTTTGAGCAGGTAACTGGCCTCAGAGCTTCGGTTTCCTCGGAAGGAGAGATTTCAGCAGAGCGGAAGTGGGTGAGCTTCCTTTCTGTGGACTAGGCTGTGGTCTGATGTGGTCTCGATGGTCAGTGGAGGAAGAAAGGTCCCCCAGGCCCTGTTCTGAGGGAGCTGAGAGAGGACAGGCAGGCTAGGGAGCTGCAGTGAGGCTTGAAGAGCTCAGATGGCGACCACCGACTCCATCCTCAGAATCCGCTCCTGGATGGATTGCACGTCTGTTACTTGGAGTGCAAAGCACCCCCCCCCCCCCCTGGCCTGGACCCACAGGCCCTGCTGCTTGGTGAACAAACCCTGTCTGTTTACAGAGAAGCAGAACTCTGTCTCACCTGAACCCACAAGGTGTGGGTTATGACACCCTCTTTATAGCTGGAACATCAAGGCATCAAGGCCAAAGAGAGGGATGGGCATATGTCCTGCCCTGGACCCATGGACCCTGGCCCTGTGTAGGACAGCCCTGTGACATCCAGGAGGCCTTCACAATTCTGTGACTTTGGTGCCTTTTCCAAACATCAGAGCTCACGAATCCTCCCAACCCTTCCACCATCGATATGACATTGTTTTCCAGCGCTTGGAATGGAGCCCAGGGCCTTGCGCATGCTACCACTGAACCACAGTCCAACCTGCCTCCACTGGCTTTATGAAATTTTGAAATAGGGTCTTGGCGAAGTCGCCCAGGCTACCCTTGAACTCAGTAGCCCAGGCAGACCTTAGAGCTTGTGATCCTCCAGCCTCAGTCTGTAGAGTCGCTTTCATACAGACCTGTGCACCAAGCCTGGCTCCATACCTCTCTATTCTCCTTATTAGAGTGACTTCCTGGGTCATAGAGTAACGTCGTGGACACTTCATTAATGTTGGATGACTCACCCACAGAGAGCGCATCTGTGTTTGTGAGCACAGAGGCCTTTCCTGTTAGGTCTCAGAAGTGGCAGGCCATAGATGCCACAGGGCAGGGGACGCTGGGCTTAGTGGAGTCACAGGGCTAGGGTAGGATTTTTCACTCATTTGTTCAATTAAAAATATTTTGTGTGCCTCTTGCGTTAGACGCTAAACCATGTCCTCAAGTCACAGGAGTGGACGAACCATGGCTCCTGCCTTCCTGGATCGGTCCTGTAGTGAGCAGACAGAAGCCAGCAGTCATGGGGACAAGTTGACTCATGTGTGTGTGTGTGTGTGTGTGTGTCCTCAGGTGCACATGCATGCATGTGTGGAAGCCAAAGGACAATGTCTAGAATCTTCTTCTTCAATCATTCTCCTCCATCTTGCTTGAGATAGGGCCTCTCATTGAACTTGGAGCTCACCAATTCAGCCAACAAGTCACAGGGACCCACCTTTCACTGCCACCCCAGTGCTGAGATTGCAAACGTGTGGCACTATACCTGGCTTTTACCTGGATTCTGTGGCTCTGAACTTTGGTCCTTATGCTTGCAGCAAGACCACTCACTGACCCATCTTCCTAACACTGACTTCAGATGTGATAGGAGGTAACAGAGGTCTTGGCACAGGGAGATGTAACAGAGAGTGGCTGGCACAGGGGAGAGGACACCTGAGCCTGGGCTCCCCCAAAAGACCTGGGAACAGGAGTGTGTTGGGAAGATGATGCAAGAACTCCTGTAAAGGGAAGGGGAGGGACTGGACTGGGGAGGAGAAGGCAGGGAACACATGGTGTCTGCCAGCAAGTAGCTACTGTGGACAACTGGGCCGAGTCCTGCCAGAGCACTCTGGGAGCCAGAGGAGAGCCTGTAGTGCAGAGTTCGGACTTGAGATGGGTTATTTCATCAGTGAGTGAGGACTGAGGTGGGGTATTTGATCAGTGAGTGAGGACTGAGGTGGGGTATTTGATCAGTGAGTGAGGACTGAGGTGGGGTATTTGATCAGTGAGTGAGGACTGAGGTGGGGTATCTGATCAGTGAGTGAGGACTGAGGTGGGGTATTTGATCAGTGAGTGAGGATGGTGGTGGGGTATTTGATCAGTGAGTGAGGACTGAGGTGGGTATTTGATCAGTGAGTGAGGACACATTGGCTAAGACATGAGGGATGTCGAGGAAATGGACACAAGATCTGGGAAGAAAGTGTCCGAGCCCTGCAGGGGGCGGGGACAGTCACCAGGACAAGACAGGATGGCATCTTGGCAGGGGACAATGGTGGGGCAGCTCCCAGGGGATGGTTAGGGAGGGCTGCTCAATAGCCAGGGGACAAAGGCACTCTTGGGTGCAGGACACCTGAGACCAGACCTTCCCCAGGTGGGCCAGTAGACTTCTAGACAAGGACAGGAAAGGTGTGGAATGTGGGCAGAGCTGACAGGGAGACCTGAGAAAACGGAGCAGGGGGGTGTCTGTCAGGAAGCAAGCTAGGGACAAGGAGTCCAGGGCATAGATGGCACAGGGAGAGGACATGCAAGTCCTACCTTCTGCTTGTGAGTCACTGGGAAGCTTGGTGAGGAGGCGGTTCCCGGTAGCCATGCTGGGCAGGTGACATTGTGACGGGACAGCTTCCTCCATTGCTTGATGGGCTCCAAGGTTCAAGGAGGAAGGGAGTTAGCACCTTGAGGGGAAGTGGGACAGAAAGGGGACCCCAAACCTGCCCTACCAGGGGGATTTGGACTTGGAGAGCTCTGTCACAGCAAGAGCATGGAGAGACCCAGAGCACAATGGAACTGTGGATGCTGGAAGTTTCTGGCCACATAGCAGGCACACACAAGCATGCACATGAATGCGTGCACACATGCACACACATAAGCACATGTGCACAGTGGGGCCTTTAGTCACTAACTGCTGTGAGGAACACAGACGCCTTCCCACTGCAGACCCATATACTATACTCCCTGTGGACAGACTGACTCTCTGAATCAAATGAACACAGCTTTCCTTTCTCATAGGCAAAGCCTGCGATGCTGCTGTTGGTTCGGGTTGGTTCGACGGAAGCATCCAGAAGGCATGATGCTCCTTGAGGCATCCATGATGAGCTTGGTTCACCAAGAAGCAGAGCAGGGTGTGACCAGCACGGTTCTCCCGCCCCACGTGCGATGGAGCAGGAGGGCACGGTCCCCTGCCAATGAGGTCCTCGTGGATGGGACCACTGCCGAGTTCCCGTCCCGAAGCTTCGGTGGCAGGCCATGTGGTCAGTTACAGCGGGGTGTTCAACAGCGTGACAGCGTGAGTCTTCCATGCTGCCCTCGAGACCCTCTCCCCCAGGTTCTTCTCTTCCTGTCAAGCCTGTCCCCAACTCCTCCAGGGGCATCAGGGAGGAGACTGAGCAGAGCGCCAGCAGCCACTGTCCCCGCGAGCGGCCACTCATCATTTGTCTGATGGCTCCAGCAGGGATTCAACCTCTCCAGCCGCCAAGAGGGTCATGCCACAATGATCCCTACACGTTTCAGACCTGATTAATTCTCGTGTAATATAACGTGCTGGATGACCGAGGCAGGATAGGGGTCATGGGAAGGAGCCTCCCTCTGCCCGCCCGCCCCCAGCCTCGGGATCTGGTTTCTCTCTCTCACTGGCTCAAGATCAAGAATTCCAACACAACTACCATGAAACACCACTATGGAGATGGCCTGCCTGGAGACAAGAGTCCCCCCCTCCGAGAGCGCTGTCCCCGGACAGAGCGTGGCAAACAGCTGCGAGCCGCGCTTACGGCCAAGCCCCGCGCGTCCTTTGAGCTCACCCTTGTTACACGTGTGTCTGTAAACCTATACTTTTCTGAGAAAATCTCACAAATAAGACCACGAATCATGTGCACAAAGTACTCATCTTGAACTCCTTGTGACCTACTATAGTAAAAACTCCCTTGACCTTTTTTAACTTCTGCTTTTTTTTATTTCATTTTATTTTTATCAGAGTGCCTTTATTATCTGTAAACCTACACAGTGCACCTCATAAACCACCCTGTAATCTCACTTATGAAAGAAAAATGCTTTTGATAAAAAAAAGTACATGAAAACATGGTACTTGATCTTTTACATTTATAGATTGCATCTTTTGAACAATGAAACTTCAAAAGCTGCCCCACCGTGTGTATAGCTATTGTTATGACACTCCAGTGTGAGTCTCTTGAGAAGCCCACACCTATCCCTCGGGTGTTTGCAGTCTTTTCCTTTATATGCAAGTGTGTGGTGTACATGTGTGTGGAGGCCAGAGGTTGACATTGGGTGTCTTCCTCTATCTCTCTCCACTTTATTCTTTATTTAACTTCTTGATTTGAGAGAAAGAGAGACAGGGACAGAGAAAGAAAGAGGGGAAGAGGGAGCCAATGGGCAAGCCAGGGCCTCCAGGCACTAGAAATGAACTCCAAACGCATGCGCCACCTTGTGCATCTGGCTTGCGTGGGTCCTGGGTAATTGAACCTGGGTTCTTAGGGCTTTGCAAGCAAATGCCTTAACAGCTAAGCCATCTCTCCAGCCCTCCACTTGATTGGTTGAGACAGATTCTCTCACTGGTCCAGCCGGACTAGCTAGCCAGCAAGCCCCAGAGATTCTCCTGCCTCTTCCTCCCCAGGGCTGGGACGACAGGATGTACTGCCACGTCTGGCTTTGACATAGGTACAAGGAATCTGAGCTCAAGCCCCCACGCTTGTATGATAAGCACTTTATTAACTAGGCCATCTCTACAGCCCCTTTCTTTTCTAAAAAAGATTATTTTATTTTATTTTTAAATTGAACTGGTATTTGACACCTTTATTTATTTATTTGACAGAGAAAGAGGGAGGAAGAGAGAGAGAGAGAGAGGAGAAAGAGGGAGAGAATGGGCACACCATGGCCTCCAGCCACTGCAAACAAACTCCAGACGCGTGCGCCCCCTTGTGCATCTGGCTAACGTGGGACCTGGGGAATCGAACCTGATTCCTTTGGCTTTGCAGGCAAACACCTTAACCACTAAGCCATCCCTACAGCCCTCTTTTTTAAAAAAAAAAATAAATAAATAAACCCTCAACGTTGCTTCATACCGACTCATCCTGAAATTCTTTTCTGCGTCTAAGTCAAGATCCCAGCTGCACCTGACTTTCTGAGAACCCCTCAGGCTACACCTACCGGCAACTCTAGGCCGCTGACGGAGAAATGTCACTGTGGTTATTCTCCACTTGCCAAAGGAGGAAATGGCCATGGCAGCTGTGTCCCCTGCATATTTATGTATTTATTTATTTATTTTTAAATTATTTATTTATTTATTTGAGAGCGACAGACACAGAGAGAAAGACAGATAGAGGGAGAGAGAGAGAATGGGCGCGCCAGGGCTTCCAGCCTCTGCAAACGAACTCCAGACGCGTGCGCCCCCTTGTGCATCTGGCTAACGTGGGACCTGGGGAACCGAGCCTCGAACCGGGGTCCTTAGGCTTCACAAGCAAGCGCTTAACCACTGAACCATCTCTCCAGCCCCTCCCCTGCATATTTAAAAGCACAGCAGGCCTTGGCTCGGCACTTGCGCAGAGTAACGTCTTCAGGCCCCATGATCACCCTGGGAGGGAAAGAGCCGCAGTGACTCTCATCTGACAGGCAGAGCACTGACCTCAGAGTCTCCAGGCACAGACCCAGTTTGAACTCAGAACCACCGGACTCCTCCTCTCAGGCTCGTGTCACTGCGGCTTACTGGTGGTGACATGGCACTGGGCCAGGGCTGGTCTGTCAGGTGCAGGCACCCACTTGACTGTTCCAGCCCATCCCAAAGGACCGCCCAGGAATACAGATGTCAGAGCTGCCGTGACACTGATCCTGAGCTCCCAGGCTGAGGGGAGGAGAAACGCACTGGCACCCGTCCTGTGTGGCCTCGAACCTGATGCCGCCTGTACCCTCGGCCCTTCATTTCCTGCCTGTGTGCAGTGGGTCCTCTGTGGAGCAAACTCCCAGTCCACCCCCAATGGGGGGCAGTGTGTTGCTGGGGGCGGGCTTATGGGTGTCATAGCCGGTGTTCCCATGCCAGTGTTTGGCACACTGTCCTGTTGCTATGGTCCACCTTATTTTGGCCAGGGGGTGATGTCCACCCTCTGCTCATGTCATCATTTTCCCTGCCATCATGGAGCTTCCCCCTCGAGCCTGTGAGCCAAAATAAACCTCATTTTTTTTTTTCCCACAAGCGGCTCTTGGTTGGGTGAGTTCTACCAGCAATGCAGACCTGACTGCAACACAAGGATTGTCGCAGCATCTCCTGTTCAATCACTAGAGTCGCCCACCGGTAGGATGCGTCACCTTCCTCCTCTTGCAGTCCCCTACAAGCCCTACCTGAGGAACATGCCACTGGGAGCCCATTCTACAGGGGAAACTGAGGCATTCAGAAGTCAAGCTGCCAGCCTAGAAACCCGATCCCATGAAGCCTAGCACAAAGCGGTGAGGTGGCCTGTCCGGTGGCATCGCCCTCCGCGTCGTGAACATCCTGGATCAGCCTGTGTCCAGAGGCTGAGCTGTTGTCGTTTCCTGAATAGCACCAGGGTCAAGTGTGGCTAAAGGACGTCAGCAACTCTCCGTCTCCGCAGCCTGGCTCTTCAATTCCTTGTGGCTCAGGGCACCAGAATCCCCGAGGGCGAGGCATTCTGGTTCTTCTGTGACCTCCTGTCTAGTGGGACTGGGGAGAGAGCCAGGCCTTGGGCTCCAATGATAGGGTCTCAAATCTTGGCTCTGAGGCTCCTTATCCTCAGGGCCTGGCTGAGCTGTCACTCTCCCATCTTCCCGGCAGTGGGGTGGATGTGGGGACAAGATTCTGCAGGGCTGTCATGAGGACTTATAGAGGCCATGTGTCCCATGTGAGGACACCATGGCCAGCACATGGTCATGTTTCGCTAACACGTACTTCCTAGTGTCTCTTTAGTCCAGTGGGGCTCTGGTATCAGTCTCATCTCTCCCCTGGGAGGAGGGGGTGGGGCTTTCCTCGGGCCATCAGGGTCACTACATGGGGCTGGCATAGCTGGCAGAGCCTGCGGTCATGGGGCCACTGAATAATGGACAGATGCCACCCAGGGACCTGCTGTGCCTCACCAGAGATTCCCTATAGGTGTGGGGTGATGGATGGGGCTGTTCAGACCACCTGACGGGGCTGGTGAGCCATCCCATGGCAAGGAACCGGGTTCAGCCCCGGGACCTGAAAACTTCACCCTCTCCTCTGCTCTTCGGAGGACCCCGGAAGTGCCCTGGCAGGGTTGGACTGGTGTCACGATGACATGTGATAACATCAGGGGACAGACCGACCTTCCACTGCAGAGTCCAGTCATGCCTGAGGGAGAAGTGGAATTGGAGTGTTAGGGCTAAAGCTAGGGCTGCAGCAGTCCCCGCAGGCGGAGGTCCTGTCCCCTGTCCCTATATGCTAGTAAAAGAGGTGGTTAGTGGTGAAAAGCAGAAAGACTTTGTGTGTGTGTGTTCGTGTGTGTGCAAGGCTGGAGGACAACCGTGGAGGTCTTTGCTCAGCTTCCGTCTGTCTGTTTGGAAACGGTCTATCACTGGCCTAGAATTCACCAGGTCGTCCAGACCTTACTAGGCAGCAAGCCCAGGCATCGTCCTCCCTCCACGTCCCTCGTGCATGCTGCACACCTGGGCTTTTTTTTTTAACCTGTATTCTGTGACTCAAAGTCAGGTCCTCACGCTTGTGAGGCAAATATTAATGACTGAGCTATCTCCCCAGCTCCAGAGAGAGATTTAGTCAATGTGGCCACATTGGGAGGAGAGACAGATAAGGAAGGGGTCTGGTAGATTCATCTTGGTTGGGGACTGACATGAACTTTAATTTTTTTGTTATTTTTTAAATATTTAATTTATTTATTTGAGAGAGAGAGAATTAGGGAGAGAGAGAGAGAAAGAAAGAGAGAGAGCACAACAGTGCCCAGGGTGTCCAGCCACTGCAAATGAACTCCAGATGTGTGTGACCCCTTGCTCATCTGGCTTTTGTGGGTCCTGGGGAATCAAACCTGGGTCCTTTGGCTTTACAGGCAAGTGCCTTAGCCACTAACCCATCTCTCCAGCCCTGAACTTTAATTTTAAATAGAGGGAAAACTGGGGTGAAAGGCAAGAGGGTTTGCATAGTAAAGCAGCCTTGGTCAGGATATAGTCTGGTGGCTCATTCTCAGCAAAGGTTGTGTAAGGTGGTCGGTTCCAAGATGGCCTCACTGCTGTCATTGCTTGAGGGATCAAGCTGGTTCCAACAATGTAGTCTTGCCCCCATCTGGGGGAGGTCTGTTCTGCCAGGCTTCGTACCTCCTGGAACCCAAGGAAACTGCTGGCTCAGGGCAAAGGCTTGCTCACCATCAGCCTGAATAGGATGACAGGTCACTCAGTCGCCCCTTAGTGACGTGCCCGCCGTTGTGGAGCCCAGCAGGAGTCTGAGGCGAGGCTAAGGAGACTGACATAGGATGAAGCAGAGATGCTGGGCTCCTTCCTGCTTTGAGACACGTGTGGGCCTGGGTGAGACGCTCCTTCGCAGAAGCTGTTACAGGAGGGCCCGACCCTTGCAGTCTGTCCCAGCAGCAGGCTGGCATCGAGGGACTTGGAGGAAGAGAAAAAGTCCCAGTTGTGAGGAAGTAGGGAGGCAGATGGGGGCTCCACCTCCCCTCTCCTCTAGCACTGCCCTTGGGGCTTAATCCAAGGCAGTTTTATTGTAAATCAGAGAATTGCCCGTTGAAACTGAGAAGCCATTAATCTGGACCTCAGTGAAACAGCCTTCTGGGAACCATAAGGCGGGAGGAGTGGGGGATGGAACTAGGGTCAGCAGCAGACCTGAGACCACAAGGCCAGGCAGGGGAGGCCGAGGGAGCCATAAATCTATCCCAGGCTGAGGGAAGAGGTGCCACTGGTGAGGACACTGGTCCCTGTCTGGGACCAGATGGTGAGGAGACCACAGGGCCCCAAGGGGCAAGATGGGCAGCGCGTCTGAGTTCTCCCAGCCAGGAGCTGTCAGAAAGAAGTCAGTCTCTCCCCTGCAGAGGGGTCTGCGGCATTAAACGGAGGGATGTTTCTAGAAGGATTTGAGGAACGCTAGTAGACAATGTCCTCAGGCCTCAAGTCTGGAAATCGCATTTTCTGGCTCAGCATGATTGAGAGCAAGAGTCTGTCACTCTCAGAGTTGGGTGGGCTGAGGACTCTGGCTCCTCAGATTTCTGGGCCTCGGTTTCCAAGCTTGACAAAGGGAATCACGGTGGGATGTCACTCATGCCCCATGGTGACTCTGTCAATTATGACATCCCAGAGCTTTTACTGACTGTCTATCGCATATCCGTCCCCAAGCCCAGGTAGGGAGGACTAAGTGTTAGTGCGCGGCTCTCTTAAGTAGCACTTCCACGTTTCAGACCTAGAGGGAAGTACTGGGCTCTGAGACTCCGAGCAGAGACAGGATTTGAACCTGGGCAGCCTGGGTTTGAGACTACCCATTCCCACGCTTGGCTTAGTGAGGGTGAGCAGCTGCTATAGGTCTCCTTGGACAATGGGGAAACTGAGGCCCCGGAAGGTAGGTTGTCTGGTGCTACAGGACCCCAGCCCATGGAATGGTGCCACCCAGAGTTGCTCAGGATAACCCCTCTCAGGCATGCCCACAAGCTAACATAATCTGTGTAATAGGTTACAGGTGATTCCAGGTTCTGTCAAATTGAACAATCAATGCCAAGCTCACAGTGTTTCACAGAAGGACAACTTCTCACAGAAGAACCTAAGTTGTGATTTTTTTTTTTTTAAACAAAGTAGTTTAGGGCTGGAGAGATGGCTTAGCAGTTAAGTGCTTGCCTGTGAAGCCTAAGGACCCCGGTTCAAGGCTCAATTCCCCAGGACCCATGTTAGTCAGATGCACAAGGGGGAAACAAGCATCTGGAGTTTGTTTTCAGTGGCTGGAGGCCCTGGCATGCCCATTCTCTCTCTCTGCCTCTTTCTCTGTTGCTCTCAAATAAATAAATAAAAATAAACTATTTTTTAAAAGTAGTTTATTTATTTGCATGCAGAGAGGAAAAGAGAAGATAGGCAGAAAGAGAGAGAGAGAGAGAGAGGAAAAGAATGGGTGCACCAGGGCCTCCAGCCACTGCAAATGAACTCTAGATGCGTGTGCCGCCTTGTGCATCTGGCTTACATGGGTCCTGGGGAATTGAACCTGGGTTGTTAGACTTTGTAGGTGAGCACCTTAACCAGTGAGACATTTCTACTTACCCCTTAAGCTGTATTTTTTTTTTTTTGGTTTATTTTTATTTACTTATTTGAGAGCGACAGACAGAGAAAGAGGCAGAGAGAGAGAGAGAGAAAGGGCGTGCCAGGGCCTCCAGCCACTGCAGATGAATTCCAGATGTGTGCGCCCCCTTGTGCATCTGGCTAACGTGGGACCTGGGGAATGGAGCCTCGAACCAGGGTCCTTAGGCTTCACAGGCAAGCGCTTAACCGCTAAGCCATCTCTCCAGCCCCCTTAAGCTGTATTTTAAGATGCTAGTGCATTGCCCTTGGGATGATAGAATAGACCCTAGGTGTGTCTAGTCCAAGAGCCACTCTCTCTATACTTCTTAGTTGCTTTAAGTTGGCCACAAAGTGTTCATTGGTATTAACTCCTTAATATCTGTCACTTGCCTCAACAGTGCAATCAAATCAAACCCAACTGGGCCACATCTCACCCTGGTGACAAGGAAAGGTATAAACCAAACTACCAGATGATTAATCAGAGATACCTTCAGATAATATTTTTCTGAGACAAGGCGGAAGGTATAAGAATGGAAACGAAGTCACCCTGGGCACAGTGGTAATTGCCACCCCAGAACTTGGGAATCTGAAGCAACAGAATCAAGTTTGGTGTCATCCTGGACTTCATAGGGAGATTCTGCCTCAAAGCCAATGACAAAATGGAGTTGCTTGTGCCTGACCCTTCCAGAAGCAACTAAAGTCAAGAGATTGTGGAGAAATGATTCTTACGTACTATTACCCAATACTAACTGAATGTGTCCTAACCTTGGTGTCTTTGTATATTCTGCTGATAATATTTGTTTCAATATTGTCATATTTCACCTCAGGATGGAGGTGTTAAACCAAAGCGTGGAACTGTGACCATCCTGAAAGGCATGAAGCTATTCTAAGAGAGACACGTGTGACCATCTCTTTGGCTGTTAGGCTGTTGAGAAAATGGACCCCAAGGAATTAGAATTGCCCCAGGAGCCTCATGTTGAGAGAAGACAAGACTAAAGCCTGGTGCCAGCCAGAGGAGGAACTTGTCTGCCAGGAAGAGATTTCACCCGGTGCTGATGATGCGTCAGAGCACCTTGAGGGGAGACTGTCCCCAGACAGCGATGAGCAGGGCCGCGCCTCGACCAGTACCACTCCGTTATCACCTCTGGCCCTTGACCTCAATCTCATGTCAGGACCCCAAAATTAAACTTGGAGGGGACTCAGGGGGAGATTGCTGGTCCTCTTTGGCCCTCTTCCCAATGTGGTCACACTGAGTAACTCTGCTTTTCACTATTAGGTCTTTAATTGGGTTATTGAGGACGGGTGGGTGAACTTGGCTTGTTAGGGCTTTTCCGGTCCTAATAAGTGTGGTAATAATTCAGGCAGGCGCACAAGCAGGGCCTGGATTTCATCTCACCCACAGTCCTTAAAGGAAATTAGTATCAGTGCCTAAGATAAACTGAAATAGTCCTTCTTCATGACTTTTAATCTAACCATGCATCAAGGTCCACTTTTAAAACATGTTTGTTTATTTGAAAGAGAGAGAACAGGCACTCCAGGGTCTCTAGCCACTACAAACCAATCTCAGAGGCATGCACCACTTTGTGCATCTGGCTTTAAGTGGGGACTGGGGAGTTGAGCCTGAGCTGTTAGGCTGTGCAAGCCTTTAACTGCTGAGCCATCTCTCTAGCCCCAAGGTCCTTTTTTTTTTTCTCTTTAAATGTGGAGTCTGGGGGTCAGACTCTGGCATTCAGACCTGAGCGGTAGACGCTTTATCCTCGAAGCCATCTCACTGGTTCTCAAGGTCCATTTTTGCTTGAATTAAATGTCTGATTCCTGAGACGCTTTGGGGACACTGGGCTCATTAAATTCCCTCCACTTTATGAAGCTTCCTAGCTGCCCTCAGGCTCTTTGTCACAGCCCCTCAGGGAACAATAACAGCCCACCACAGTGCCCGCATCTCCAGCTCAGTCCTCACCACGGCCCTTTTCTGGACACAGCGCCAGCTTGCTAAGGTATAGTTCCCTTAGTTACCGGGGCAGCATCTAGGGCAGGTTGGCAAGGAGGCAGCTGTATGGCGTTCAGATGTATTTCTCCCAGGATCTGGCTATGGTGGCCGTATGAACAGGTCAGCTCTGCACATGCCAGGCTCATGGTAAACAGGAACACGGTGCAGCAATCACTCATCAAGGACAGCGATGCCCAATGCGGGAAGAGATGTCATTACAGGCCGCTGCCGATGTCCTCTCACGAAGCTGGCTCTCCCGGAGCTGCACGTTCCGGTCATGGGCCCCACTGGACCTTAGTGGCATGGCCTAGGGGTTTTATTTCTTCTTCTCGTTTCACAAAGCAGTGGGTAGACTTTCTTGCGGATGCGTCACACCAGGCCTGAGGCAGATCAAGGGGCAGAAGAGCAGAACGCTGACATGCTGGAGAGACGTCACCTGTGGTGGAGCCCTGGCCCTAAGGAAGAAGAAAAACAAGTCCTTTAGAGGGTCAAGGTCAAGGCATTAGAGAGGGCATGCCAGACTACTCACAATGGTATGAGGAAATTTAAAGTTCTATGGGGGGGTATTTTTGTCTGGTTGATTGGTATTGATTTTATGTGTGCGCACACACGTACCTGTGCGTTCACATGCGTGAGGAGGTCAGAGGGCAACCTTAAGTATCGTTCCTCAGGAATGCCATCCACCTGGTTTTTGACACAGGATCTCTCAGTAGCCTGGAGCTCACCAATTAGGCTTGAGAGGCTGGGCAGCGAGCCCCAGGCTCTGCCCGTCTTTATTACCTAGGGTTCATAGACATGTACCACCACGCCGGGCTCGTTTTATGTGGCTGCTGGAGAGCAAATACAGTCAGCACGTTTGTGAGGCAAGCACTTTCCTAAGCTCTTTCCCCAGCCCTGTTTTTTTTTTTTTTAAATTCATTAATTAATTTTCAAGGAAAAAGAAAAAAAGGAAAGAATGGGCACTCCAGGGCCTCTAGCCACTGCGAACAAACTTCAGATGCAAACGCCACTTCGTGAATCTGGCTTTACATGGGTCCTAGGGGATCTGGAGAATCGAACCTGGGTTGTTAGACTTTGCCAGCGGAACACCTTATCTGCCGAGCCATCTCCCCAGCTCTGGTTTTTTGTTTTTGTTTTTGTTTTTGTTTTTTTGAAGCAGGGTCTCATATATCCTAGGCTGATCTCAAACCGGCTATGCAGCCAAGGATGACCTTGATCTTCCTGCCTCCACCTCCTGAGTTCTGGGATGATCTGGCTGCATGCTGAATTGTGAAAGGGAGAAATCTGTGCGTCGAGCAAGCCACAGCATTTGGAGGTGTTCATGGTCCTCAGCTGCCCACAGCTCTCGGGAGCAGGTTGTAGGTGAGTGAGACTAACTCTGAACCAGGGTATCCAAGTTCAAATACTTGCTTTGGTATGGGCTGGTGGATCACTGGGAAGGTTATTTTGTCCCTTTCTGCCTCTGTTTTCATACCTGGAAATAGAGATAGTCCTAGAACTCACCTCCCAGAATTGCCCTGAACATGAAATGATCTAGTAATATTGTCACATAGATCAGTGGCTTGGCACCAGTCAGTTCTGATGGCAATTTCTGCCGGAAATCACAGTGGAGCCCCGACTTTTGGACACAGCTGTATTTCCAGGATAAAAATGCCAACCCACTAAACAACGGGAGGGTGATGACCTATCTCAGGTGGCGGGCAATGGCAGGCTGCTCCTCATCAAGCTTGTCACTGCAGGTGGCCAGTGGACTGCTCTGACCAGTTCAATCTGGGTCATGGGGTAAACCTTACCCATCAACCTGAATGAAGTAGAGAAGGGGTGGCTCCCTGGGTGCGCAGTAAATGGGTGGGGCGGGGGAGCAGAGAAGGGTGAAATGGCTATTTTTGTTTCTTTCTTATTCTCCATGTCATACCACTATTGTCCTAGTTCTGTGAGACAGAGTCTCACTGTAGGCCAGGCTGACCTGAAACTTACCCAGTAGCCCCAGGCTAGCTTTGAACTCACAGCAATGTTCCCACCATAGCCTCCCAAGTGTTGGGACTATAGACATGCACTACCTTGCTGTGCTTAAAGCCATTGGTACTTTTGCTGGAGTTTAAACCCAGGGGCTTTGGTTGGGTCCTAGACCATGCATGTGATCTGGGCCAGAAGTCTGAATCCAATGAACACAGTGATTGGCTAGGATATAGGCATCACCCACTTAAAGTTGACAGACTTGTTACTTTTCTTTTTGCTTCCACATAATACTTAACTGCAGCAACTTGAGGGAGGAAGGGTTAGCTTTGGCTCCCAGTTTAAATGTAGAGTCCATCATGGAAGGAAAGACGTGGGACAGGCACACAGAGCAGAGCTGGTCACAGGTCACCATCTGCTGTCAGGAAGCAGAGAGCGATGACGGCCACTGCCCAGCTCGCTTTCTCTTATTGACATAGCCCGGGTCCTCAGACCATAGGACGGTGCTGCCCACAGTTATGGGGGGTCTGTGACGCCAGGCTGGAAGAACAGGCAGTCAGCTGATGACAAGTGACTATCATGCCTCCAAAATGCAGCCAGTCCTGGTGACATAGAATTGTAAGGGAGAGAAAGAGAAGCTCATGGTGGCATCTTTTGAGTTCTGGATCTAGTTGTACCCAAAGCAAACACGCTCCCTCTGTTTCACCCATGGGATCCAATCAAATCCTCGGCTGCATTATTCCAACTTGAGTTGGATTTTCTGTCCCTTGAGCCGACAAACCCTGATTGACACAGACTCTTGAACCCTCCTTGAACGCTACTGTCAATTTAACACGCTCTTGTAAATGGCAAATGCAAACCTTTGAACGTGGAATGATCCCAACTTCTAGGTCTTGGGTGGGTAGCTTTTCCTCCCCTCTTTGGATCGAAGGAAGTGGAATGGCCATCGTGTGTCCTCAGGCCTTTTTTCTCTTTGTCGCTTTCATGTTGTCAGTGTAAATGTGCTCTGTGTGTTGATCACAGACATGAGAGCTATGTGTCCTTCTGCCCAGGCCTGAGGTCCGTCACCGGCTTCCTAAGCCCCTTTGCCCAACACTGGCCTTCTTGTCTCTGAAGACGGGAGCACCCCACTCACGTATCTGGCTGGTGCACCCAAAGATAATATTTTGCTTTTGGCTCTGGAGCCCATCTCCACATAAACATCTGAGCTCTGGAGGGTGGCTTAAACGGCTTGACAGCTCTGTAGGGTTAGAAGTGGCGGGCAGCCAATCCAAATCTCTCTGCCTCTTTCTTTACTATAAACAGGGGCCTTTGAAGAACTGTGCACTCGCTGAATGAACAAATGATCTTGTTTACATGAAACACGGAGAAGGAAATTTCCACCAGGCTTTGCATATCACGGCGGCCTGTTTGCTGAGGGGCTAGCAATGACAGGGCTTGTTTCCCTAGACGGGCGTGCTGCACGGTGGCCTCATTTTTTACCCTAGCTGGAAACTTAAGATTTGGGGGGTGGGGCTGAGGGCACAGTGGAAGTCTGCTGTCTGGGAAGAGATGAAAAGAGGCTGAAACTTCAGTGCGTGGTGTTTTCTAAAAAGAGTTACAAAGCTCTTTGGTGTGATTCACCCACCAACACTGATATGCACCCCAAACTTAGGGATCCACATGAGTGATAGAAGGTAGGATGAACAACGAGATGGTTACTCCAGATGGATTGGGGGGGGGAGGGTTCAAGAACTATACTTTTATGTCACTTAGGGAAAGTAAAGGGTTTATTTTTGAGCTCCTACACAGAGCCAACCCCCTGCCTACCCCCCTCATTCCTCTATTTGTTGGGACAAGCCACTCCAGAGGGAGGCAGGGGTTTCAGAACATGGCTTGTGTGAGGAGGAAGACTCAAAAGACAGAGCATTGCTGGCGGGGAAGGTCCAGAGAGGGCCAGTGCCGGTAGGACGTGGTGGTGGGGTGGGGTGGGGTGGTGTGGGAAGGTGTGAAGGAAGGAGGTAGCTTGGGACACCTATCCTTGAAAGGAAGTGGCCCTCAACCATCGCCACAGAGCGTGAGTGTGCACCTGTGTAAACATGAGCATGTCATTCATCATAAGCGCTAAGCTCGATTTTCAAGAAATGCTCTTGCCTCGCCTTCATTTCTGTGAAAGGTTGGGGGAGAGCTGTCTGGTCAGTAATGGTAGCTCTAAAGCCTACTTGTAAAATGCACGAACAAGCTCTCCTGTGTGGAGTTAAAATGCATTATTTTCTTTTGAATGACTCATAAATTCGTACCTCTGGGATGTTAACTTCTAGAACACCAACATTAAATCATAAAATTGGTTTAAAAAAAAATAGATCGGGACCTCAGTTAAGAGCATCTTTACATTTTCCTGCAAACTAAATAAAAGCGGTGTGTGTAGTACCAGTGCTGACAAGAACCAATACCTACAGTGCGACCAAGCATTGTGTCTAACTTAATCACTGCACCAATGCCACAGGACCCTTGTCAGTCCTAAAATGCAAAAGAAGAAACCAAGGCACAAGCAAAGGAAACACCCGTCTAGGGTAAATGATGGAGTCGGGATTGGAACCAGGAAGATGTTAAGACCCTGAGTGAGATGACAGAGAGAATGCTAAGAGCCTGAGTCTTTGCTGAATGAAGAGCCAAGAGTGAATGGGTGAGAGAGACACGTGACCAGGGAGTCAAGCAAGACGGACCTCTGAACAATGAGGAAGGAAAGAGAGAGCCTTCATCACCCTTTCCCCCTTGGGAACCCCTCATCCTCAGAGAGAGGCAGGGGCACGGTTCATCAAAGGGGGCCAGTGAAAAGGCTCCTGAGGGAACTAGCTGGTGATAATCTGCTGATAAAAGGGGAGGAAAGAAGATGGCTGACCAAACAGCAACTTCAGAGCCTTTAGGAGGCAGAGGAGGAATGGTGAGGAAGGGCCCGCTGAAGCAGAACTGGGGAAGACAGTAAAGGTATTGTTGAGAGGGAAGAAAGAACTAACATGCGAATAGAAGTGATCCATGAAGGAAAATTATGAAGAAACCAAGTAAAATGAGTACTAACATTTTATCATCAAAAGCTTGATCAGAAAACCAAGATGGCCACAAGGCAGCTAGCGGGTGGGTGGCACATGCAAGACGGATTCAGTGAGGAAAGTGACGATTCACGTCCTGGGTGGGAGGCTGTGGGCCACAGCGACATCACCTCCCACAACAGCGAGTGACCTACAACTTGAAACTTAAAAACTGCCAATTTCTGGACTGTCCCACTTAATAACTTTCTAAACCCAGCTGACTACAGATAGGTGCAAACAAAGTCACGGATAATAGAAGGCTAACGTAGCCCATTCTCCCAAGTTCGGTGAGATGTTCGGTGAAGTATGGATGAGTCACAGGAGTACCTGAATGTGGAGCCAGTTGGCCGGAGGTGTGGGTGGCTTAGGGATACCCGAGCTTGTAGCCGGTGTGAGAGATAGAAACAGTCTTGTGGGGGAGGGGTCTCTGCCTCGAGCCTGGGCGAGCACCAGCCCTGGGGATGAGCATCAGAAGTGTACACAGTCCCCTACCTCACCTTCCCTCTTCTTTTTGTGGGAATGTCAGGCTAAGGCTTGGAAAAGAATCCAAGCCTGTAGAAGAAGATCACATGCCAAGTGAGTGCTCATAACCTTGCCCACTGCCCAGACCCTCTCCCTCACAAGTGATTATCACGCGTGGGCACGCTAACAGAATCCTGGGAGCTCCGTGCATAACTTCCTTCTAATCACCAGAACGCCAGCATCAGTGGCAGACACCTTTTTTTTCCTCACTTACCAGCTGAACAGCAGGTCTGTGGGGACACTACCATGCCCTGTTTGCTTTTATGGGATGGAAACCTGCTCAGCCTCATCTGTGGTAAATTCATCTTCCAAATATTTGCCTGTAAATGACTTAACTGTTTTCTCCTGACCATAGTGGAGCTGGCGGTGATGGGTGGATGGTTACCTGTGCGTTCATCTTCCCAGGGCATAAAGTAATTCGTGACCACACAGCGGCTATGGGCCAGGCCAGGGCTGGCTCGGTGGGGTGGGGGGCACCTTGGAGAGAGCCAAGGCCACAGCAAAGGCCCAGGCTGGACCTGGCAAAAAGAAAAGACGATGATGAGAAATGCTCTGGTTC
The DNA here is from genome assembly GCF_020740685.1 of Jaculus jaculus. Lineage (NCBI taxonomy): Eukaryota > Metazoa > Chordata > Mammalia > Rodentia > Dipodidae > Jaculus > Jaculus jaculus. The sequence continues at coordinate 127,824,781 of NC_059109.1, read as the reverse complement.
TCCAGGGCACAGCACGCTGCCCACCCCAGACAGTGCCTTCCATTGGCCGGGCCTGGCCCAGTGCCTCAGTGGCAGTTCTGGGCCAGGCCTGCCAAAGCTCACATTTTCTCCAGCCACACGTGCTTGGTTGAATCTAAGGTTTATGAAAGCACTTGGCTGCAAAGAGGGCTTGGATGATGTTTTATTTGTCCAGGATTGGAGCGTACTAGCGTCTGCCACAAGAGCTAATAAGTTGAGAAGAGCCAGGGCCTGGGAACAGTGACTGTGTTATGTTTTGCTTCTCTTTTTAAAATTTTTATTTATTCATTTGTGAGCAGAGAGAGGGGAGAAGCAGAAAAAGAGGGAGAGGGAGAGGGAGGGAGAGAGAGAGAGAGAGAGAGAATGAATGTGTTTACCAGGGCCTTTACAAATGAACTCCAGACTCATGCCCCACTTTGTACATATGGCTTTACTTGGGTACTGGGGAATTGAACCCAGGTGGTTAGGCTTTGCAGGCAAGCGCCTTAGCTGCTGACATCTCTCCAGCCCCTGATACTGCTTCTCAAGTTCACCTGCTCAGAGAGGCCAGCAAAACCATCCTCTCTGCTCCTAGGGATTTGTTTCCTGTATTAACTGTATGTCCTTCTCGCTATTTTTACACCATTCTGTGACATCAAGCATTTCAAGCTGGGCTGGAGACATGGCTCAGTGGTTAAGAGTATGCAAGCATGGCCTGGAGAGATGGCTTAGTGGTTAAACGCTTGCCTGTGATGCCTAAGGACTCTGGTTCGAGGCTCGATTCCCCAGGACCCATGTTAGCCAGATGCACAAGGGGGCGCACGCGTCTGGAGTTCGTTTGCAGTGGCTGGAGGCCCTGGCGTACCCATTCTCTCTCTCTCTCTCTCTCCCTCTTTCTCTGTCTGTCGCTCTCAACTAAATAAATAAAATTAACAACCAAAATATTATAAAAAAAAAAAAAGAGTATGCAAGCATGCGGGCCTGAGGAAGCCTGAGAGTGGGCTCCAAGTCAATCCCCAGGACCCACATCAACAGTTGGTTATGGCCACATGTCTCGGTAGTCCCAGACTCACAGGGAAGCAGAGGCCAGAGAATAGCTGGAGCTCACAAAAAAAAAAAAAAAAAATTCTTGGGAGGCAGAGGTAGGAGGATCACTGTGAGTTCAAGGTCACCCTGGTACTACATAGTGAATTCCAATGCAGCCTAAGCTAGAGTGAGACCCTGCCTCGAAAAAACAGGAAAAAAAAGAAACAAAAAAAAGACATGCTCCAGGATCAGTCAATGACTCTGGCTCAAGAGCTGGACTTAATGGTGCACGCCTTTAATCCCAGTCTTCAGGGGCCTAAGGTTAGGACGATCACTATGAGTCTGAGGCCAGCCTGGGCTGCAGAGTAAGTTCCAGGTTAGTCCAGGCTAGAATGAGAGCTGGCCTCAAAAAAAATTTTTTTTTTTAAAAAAGAGAGACTCCAGTTCAAAGAAGAACTGGCAGAAAAGTGATTGTGCGGGACACCTATTGTTTCTCTCTGGCCACTACAGGCAAGCACAACCCACTGCCAGCAAGTGCATAGGGTGCTACATGGACACTCACACCCACACACACCCCACACGCACACACGTACACATATCACAGCACACACACACACACACAACGTGCGCGCGCACACACAGAATTTCAGGCTTGTGTACTGGACTTGCTCTCTCCCCTCCTCCCACCCAGACCATAAGCCCCCTGTGTGCCTACACGCAGTAGGCACTCAGCAACCCCCTGTCCCGAGGACAGGAGTGGGCAGGACTGCCCCGCATGCGCAGACTGCTGTTTCGCTTGGTCCTCGCTCTCCTCTGACCCTCTGTTCCCTGCTTACCCTCTCGGGCCTCACTCATTCCCGTCCTGTTTCCAAGGCATTCTGGGACGGGATTTTGTCTTTCTTTAAATTTTTTTTGTTTATTTTTATTTATTTATTTGAGAGCGCCAGAGAGAGAAAGAGGGAGAAAGACATAGAGAGAGAGCATGGGCCCGCCAGGGCCTCCAGCCACTGCAAACGAACTCCAGATGCGTGCGCCCCCTTGTGCATCTGGCTAACGTGGGTCCTGGGGAATCGAGCCTTGAACCAGGGTCCTTAGGCTTCACAGGCAAGCGCTTAACCGCTAAGCCATCTCTCCAGCCCTGGGATGGGATTCCTGACTGCACCAAACCCACCCTGGGAAGGCTTCCTGCTGTAGCCTCTCAGGAAGACTGTCCCTTAGGCCTCCACGGTGGCTGGTTCCCCCATCTGTGGGGCACTCAGACCCCTTATAGATGCCTGAAGCCACAGAGGACTGAACCTTCTGTGGCCTTGTTTTTCCTGCACACGGCCCCGTAATGGCTTCATCTCGACATAGGGCCAGAGAGAGACGAAGAGCAGAGCGATTTTAACAATGCTCTGCAATAAAGCCGTCAGCACCCAACTTGAGGCCACTACGACAGATGTACCGGAAAGAGACACGATCGGCACCCAGGAGCATGGCGTAGGATGGAAAACTTTCATCTCACTACTCAGACAGGATACAATTCACAACGTATGTTCTCTCATAAGATCTTTAAAAAAAAAAAATAGGGTTTGGGGCTAGAGAGATGGATTAGCGGTTAAGCGCTTGCCTATGAAGCCTAGGGACCCTGGTTTGAGGCTCGATTCCCCAGGACCCACGTTAGCCAGTTGCACAGGGGGCGCACGCATCTGGAGTTCGTTTGCAGTGGCTGGAGGCTCTCCCTCTCTCTCTCTCCCTCTTTCTCTCTCTGTCTGTTGCTCTCAAATAAATACAAATAAACAAAATATTTTTAAAATAGGGTTTGTGTGGCCTATGTGTATGTCAGTGTTCCTGTGTGTGAATGCAAGCATGTGGGTACAATGCCCATGTGTGCCTATGCGTGTGTGGAAGTCAGAGGGTGACTTTGGGTGTCTTCCTCAATCACTCTCCTCCTTAATTTACTGAGGCAGGATCTCTCTTGAGCCCAGAGCTCGCTGATTCAGCTAGTCCCCAGGAATCCCTGGTCTCTGCCTCCCTCAGGCAGGGAGACCACCACACCCACCTGGCATGTTTGTGTGTCCTGGGGATCTGAACTCTGGTCCCCATGCACGCATGACGAGTTCTTTATTCACTGAGCCATCTCCCCAACCTTGCCATCATATATTTGAGACAAGATCTCTCTCCGAATGTCACTGATGAGCTAACATCATCCAAGGGTTCCTCCTCCTGTGTCCACCTCACTAGTCACTAGTTTGGGTATACATATTGCCGCGCCTGGCTTTTTATTATTTATTTATTTACTGATTTAATTTTTTGTCAAGGTAGGGTTTCACTCTAGCTCATGCTGACCTGGAATTCACTATGTAGCCTCAGGGAACTCACAGTGATCCTCCTTCCTCTGCCTCCCGAGTGCTGGGATTAAAGGTGTGTGCCACCACGCCCAGCACACACCTGGCTTTTAAAATATATTTTATTTTTATGAAAAAGAGAGGCAGATATATAAAGAGAATGGATGTGACAGGGCCTCTAGCCACTGCAAAAGAACTTCAGATGCATGCACCACCATGTGCACCTGGCTTACATGGGTTCTGGGGAATTGAACCTGGGTTCTTAGGCTTTGCAGGTAAGTGCCTTAGCTAAGCCATCTCTCCAGCCCCCTACACCTGGTCTTTCACATGTGCATTAGGGATCTTTACTCAGATCTTCATGCTTTCACAGCAAGCACTTTCCCAACTTGGATCTTCTCCCTAATCGCTGTGTCTGGAATTTTGCATTTAGCATTTTTGGACCACAGTTGGTTGTGGGTAACAGAAACTACAGACACAGATAAGGGGAGGGTGTTGCGTTCCACCCCATCTCACACCCGGGTTTTGAAGATGCAGATTTGTTTTGATATATGAGTAATTAACGCACATTCAGTAAATACCTTATGTCACAAATTACACCAAGCTCCTCACTATTAGATCTGCAGATGGCTTCTGGGTACAAAATATTTACTAATCTCATTTCAGTGACATATGGCCCAAGAGGGGAGAGCAACGTGGATGGTGGGGAGTGACTTTTCTCCCAGTATGGGTCCTTCCCTACTGCTGTCAGTGCCTATGTTGAGATGAGAGACACACCCACTGCAGCTATGTTGAGACTCATGGCCAGCATGTGGGAGAAGATTCTGGGAGGTGAGACATAGAGGGACACAGAAAATAGAGGGATAGGGCGCTCTCTCTCTCTCTCTCTCTCTCTCTCTCTCTCTCCCCTTTTCTCTGTCTCTCCTTCAAATACAACACCATGCCAGGCATGGTGGTACATGCCCAAATCCCAGCACATGGAAGCTAGACGCAGGAGGATCAGGAGTTCAAGACTAGCCTAGACCTTGTCTCAAAACAAGCAAGTAAGCAAACAAAGAAAGATGGGAAGAGAAACAAACAAATAAAACAAATAGGGCTGGACCCAGGTTCGATTCCCCAGACCCACAGAAGCCAGATGCACAAGGTGACACATGCATCTGGAGTTCATTTTCAGTGGCTAGAGGCCCTGACTCACTCTTTCCCTCTCTCTCTCTCTCTTCTCTCTCTCTAAAAAATAAATAAAATATGAAAACCCAACTATATCATTATGTGATGAATGAATAAATTATGCTCTTTCCATTCAGTGCAATAAAATGGATGAAATTTTAAGATATGATTCTTTTAAAAAGCCAGGCCACATTTGGGATGAATCTGCTGCAGATGTATCTATCCTAGGCCTATCCACAGAGCCAGAGCTAGGCTAGTGACCATAGTGATCAGAGAGGGGACCGTTAACAGGTGTGGGTCACCTTCGGAAGGTGATGAGAATGTTCTGGATTAGACAGCGGTGGTGGCTGCCCACCTTTGTGTGCCTACTAAATCCTTTAGGGCTGTAGTGTTGGGAGTGCATCCTGAGGTTGGCGAGAGGTGTTTGTGAGGGGGTGGTGTTCGTGGGGGACAAACTGCAAGAGGGTTGTTATGAAGACACCGTCATGAGGCCTTGCATGCATCTTCTTCACCGCGCCTGCACACGCCTGTGTCTGCAGCTGTGCAGGCGACAGCATGGGGCTATCAGCCAGCCACGGACCTAGTTCTCCAGCGAATTCCAAAGCTTCAGGGTTGGTTTGATGCCCTTGGATTCCACCTTTAGATGCCCAGCGGAGACCCTACCCCCGGGCGATGACCAGCCAGGAGAGAGCAGCGGGCCAGTCACCCTTCCTACCCGCAGCCCTGGAGGCTCTGAGCTGGGCGGGTGCTCATGCTTGCCGAGAAGTAAGGCCTGGGGACAGCCCGCAGCTTTCTCCTGGGATGGCTTGAAGGTTTGGAAGGCTGTCTCCACAGGCTGGGGTTTATCTGCACTGCTACTCTGGGCTCTTGTCTCCAGCACAACCACGTCCTCAGTGGCGCGATCCCCAGAAGCCGTGAGCGACACACACGCTGCTCTCCCAGCCCGTGGACATCCCCACACTCCCGAAGGTTCGGGAACGCACATCTGCTTTCTGAAGACAATCTTTTCCTAGAGCACAGCCGACCCTAACGACAGCTGCTCCTGCAGCTGGGACGGAATCTACCGATGCCTTGGTGCTGAGGGACATATTTGTCACACGTGGACATGACAACTTAAATTTGGACCATGCTAGGTCTCTTCTGCCATCCTTAGGACAATTGTCACAGGGCACTGACCAGGGACGTCTTCGGTGAGCACCTGCTCCTACCATATTGACTCAATAATTATCAGGACTGCCCCACAGTGGAGAGATGGCTTAGTGGTTAAGGTGTTTGCCTGCAAAGCCTAAAGATCCTAGTTCAATTCCCCAGGACCTATGTAAAGCCAGATGCACAAAGTAGTTGGAGGCCCTGCAGTGCCCATTTTCTCTCTCTCTCTCTCTCTCTCTCTCTCTCTCTCTCTCTCTGTGTGTGTGTGTGTGTGTGTGTGTGTGTCCTCTCTCTCTGCCTCTTTCACTCTCACACGCTTTCTCAAATAAATAAATATCACTTGGGGTGTCCCCAGCAAAAATGCACTAATCTGTGAGACACGTACCCCTGTGGGGGCCAAAGGAGCTGACCCTGTGACTGGACAGGAGCAAACCAGTTTCAGCAGCAGCTGGATAACAGCTGGGGTCTACTGTCCCAAAGACACCTACCCATGGCATAAAGAAGACCCCATGTCCAGCACACTCCACAATTACAAAGCCAACCATGGAGGAATATGTAACCCGCTCACACGAAGTCCAAACTCAGACAGAACGAAGCCTCCATGTTTGCTCAGCCAGCAGGTGTGGGTGAGAGAGAGAGAGAAGATGGTGGCCGTGCAAGAGACCCAGGAGACTCTGAAGTACGTGCACCCCAGAGTAGTGGCCACAGGCACCTAAGGGTTACTTCACAGTCACCTGTCAGTAATCCTTGCTGTGCACCATGCACCTTTGGGATGCGTGCTCTAGCTCACGATGCTAAAGTTCTCAAAACCAGCAGGGCCGTCACCACACACGGCGGACACTGTCTCTGCCTGGCAGGGTCCCCGCTTTCCCAGGGGCGGCAGTCCACAGGCCTCACGCTCAGGTGTGAGGCCACAGCAGGAGACTCTGGGCCACCTTGCCTGTAACTGCGGGATTGCCTCGTCGTAAGTGGCACAGTCTCCGCAGAGCAAGGCATTCTGGTCTATGCCAAGCAAACTCTACTCAGGGCTGACGAGGGCAAAGGGAGAAGGAGAGTGTGGGTCCTGGTTTTCCCAGGGGGCCCCCTCCCTCTGAACCCAGACCCTCGGTCATATTTTGTTTTCTCTCTGGAAATGACAGTCAAGGACAACGAAAGCTCCCTTGGATTCCGGGGGATGCTGAGTCCCTGCGGCTGCCCAGCGCCACCTGCTCCTGGAGTTGTCCCCGGCTCCTCACCCTGTGCCACCTACACTTCAGCTGGAGAAACAGACACATTTTTCTTCTCAGCATCCCAGGATGCCTTGCGGTTTCTCTCTGCAGAGGAAAGAGCTGTTTATACTCTCGGCCCTTGGGGTTTCCTCTCGTTTACTTAGGGGCTTGTTTCCCTCCTTTCTGTTTGGAGATGGAGACCAGGTTTGGTCCTTGTGGGCTTGTGTGAAACCAGTGTGGCTGTCCTGTCAGAAGAGAGCCTGGCGCCTGGTCTTGCAGCAGGCACTGTGGTAGTCAGGGACCATCGTTGGGTTTCTGGTCAGTAGCCGCGTTCTGGGGGTTTGGTTTCACCTGCTTTTCTCCAGGCTAGAAAAGACTAAAGTCTAAGACAAACAAATAAAACAACCGACCTCGAAGGGAACCCACAAGGTGCCAGCACCATTTCTCTATGCACATTGGCCCTTCTAATGCCCACACAATTTCATCTGTAGTACATGCCCTTCCTTTTTTATAGACAGTATAGATGCGACACAGAGAATGTAAGAAACTTTCCCCGGGGTACACAGCTGCGTGCTTCATTCATTCATTCATTCATTCATTCATTCATTCAGAGGTAGGATCTTGTTCTGTAGCCCAGGCTGGCCTGGAACTCACCACCTGCTACCTCAGCCTCCCTCGGGCCAGGTTTACAGGAATGGCCCACTGTAGAAATCGAATCTGTCTCATTCAGTCGCAGAATCTCGTGTCTCATAGTGTACGGTGGGTTGGAGGAGCCGGCCCAGCCCCAGGAAAAGGGCCCTTTGTCCTCAAGCAAGAGAGGCAACACTTAGTAGCCACGTGGCTTGACAAGGGTCACTCTTCCAGCTTGTTCTCCCATCTGCAAAAGGGAACAGTGGTGCCCCCTCCCCCACTTACAGCACAACTCTCAAGATCACACGGCTCAACACTTGGGAAACGCTGCATTCAGGGTCTGCACACAGCTGAGTCCCGGCGGGAGCCGCAGCGCTGGCCTTGCTGATGGGACAGCGCGGAGCTGTCAGTCAAGGCCAGACTTGAGAGTCGCCCTTCGCACCGTCTCCAAGTCCCTCTCCTTAATTGCCCTAGAGAACTCTGGTCCCACCCTTTTTGCACGTCTCCAAGAATCTGCCTGCAGGTATAGCACTTCTCGGTGACCCCCACATGAGCCTCAAGTGAGCCCTCCTGGGGGCCCGCAAGGCAGAAGCGGAGGGTAGAACATGGAACTTCCATGGCCTGGTTTGCATTCCACAGGGACAAGAGGTCATCTTGTTCTATCCAAAAGAGAAAAAAAAAAAAAAAGATGAGTGATGACGAATTGATAAGTCCTGCCCCAGAGCAGATATCCACCACTGTAACAAGCTTTGTAAGTCATCCAACAAATACTTGTGGGGCCTCTGCTGTGTCAGGCAGGGTTCTAGCTCTAGGGACACAGAGAACCTTACCTCAGCCCTCACGGCAAGATGGGGACTTCCGTTATCAGAGCTTTTGTGAGCCATTAAAGACTTTGACTTTTACATGGAGAATCAGTGGGAACTTTTTTTAAAATTTTTTTTTGTTCATTTTTATTTATTTATTTGAGAGTGACAGAGAGAGAAAGAGGCAGATAGAGAGAGAGAGAGAAAGAGTGAGAATGGGCACGCCAGGGTTTCCAGCCACTTCAAATGAACTCCAGACACATGTGCCCCCTTGTGCATCTGGCTAACATGGGTCCTGGAGAATCGAGCCTTGAACTGGGGTCCTTAGGCTTCACAGGCAAGCGCTTAACTGCTAAGCCATCTCTCCAGCCCAGATAATCACTGGGAACTTTTAAGTGATGGAATTACATGATAGGCTTTGTTTTTTCCTTAATGAAAAGTTTGTCTTAATATGGATTTGCTTTTCCTGCGCATAGTGCTTCTGCCAAAACTACCATCTATGGGCTTACAGAGCGCTTTATCCACTGTCATGATATCCCACACAGCATTGCTTCTGACCAAGGAACTCACTTCACAGCCAAGGAAGTACGGCAGTGGGCTCATGATCATGGAATTCACTGGTCTTACCATGTGCCCCACCATCCTGAAGCAGCTGGCTTGATAGAACGGTGGAATGGCCTTTGAAAGAAACAGATACTGTGCTAAGTAGACAGCAGTAGCCTGGAGGGCTGAGGTGTCCTCCAGCAGGCTGTTTATGCTCTGAATCAGTGTCCTGTATATGATGCTGTTTCTTTCTCCTGTAGCCCGGATTCACAGGTCCAGGAATCAAGGGGTGAAAATGAGAATGGTCCCACTTACCATCACCCCAAGTGACCCATTAGCCAGTTTTTTGCTTCTTTTTCCTGTAGCCTTTACGCTCTGCTGGTCTAGAGGTCTTGAGAGGGGGGAGTGGTCTTGCCAGGAGACAAGAAGAACATTCCATTAAACTGGAAACTAAGACTTCCCCCTGGTCACTTTGGGTTCCTAATGCCCTTGAGTGAACAGGCTGAGAAAGGAGTTACAGTGGTAGCAGGGGTGACTGATCCAGACTACCAGAGGGAAATCGGACTGATCTCCACAACGGGGGTAAGGAAGAGCATGTCTGGAGTGCAGGGCATCCTTTAGGGCGTCTCTTGGTGTTACCATGCCCTGTTATCAAAGTCAGTGGACGACTGCAACAACCCAATCGAGGCAGTGTGATCAATGGCCCAGAGATCCTTCAGGAATGAAGGTATGGGTCACCCCTCCAGGAAAAGAACCAGGACCTGCTGACATGCTTGCTAAAGGTGGAGGAAATACAAACGGCGTAGAAGAAGGCAGTTACAAATACCAGCTAAGGCCACATGACCAGTTACAGAAGCGAGGACTGTAACTGCCATGAGTGTTTCTGTCCCACCTTGTTAAGAGTGTTTATACATATCTACACCAATATTAAGATGCTTTTGTTCTTCCTCCATTTCTCTGTTAGGTAGTTAATAGTGATTAAGACCATATCGGCAGTTAACTGATGTTGAATTTGTATTTAACCTATTATATTAGAGACCAAGCCTTCCTCAAAGGACCTTGTTTTATGATGGGGGGGGGACACTGTGCATCTCTGGTTGTATGCGAGAGAGTTATATCATGTTAGGAGGAAATATGACCTTGTTTCTGTCTTCATTTGGAAATAAAGTATAACGTAAGGAGATATGATTTGGTGTCCAATTGACAAGGGGTGGACTTATGATGGTTAAGTTTATGTCAACTGGATCTGTTTGGGAATCCACAGACATTCCTCTTGAGTGGGTCTCTGAGGTTGCTTCCAGGGAGGAATCCTTCCCCCAGAGTGAGCCCTTCCTCTCAAGTGGGAGTTCCCTTCTCGGAGGGGACTTTTATCTATGGACGCTCTGGGAGTAAAGAATCCCTTCTTCCCACCTGGCTGCGGGTGCTGCGTTATGCCTTCCAGCATGGACTGAAGACCAGTGTGGACTGGAGACCAGTGTGGACTGGAGACCAGCACAGACTGCAGACCAGTGCAGACTGAAGACCAGTGGCCCTCCAGGACGCCTCCAGGCCTTCAGTGCTGGATTGGGACTGCTGAGGCATCCAGCCTCGTGGACTGAGCAGCTACAGGGTACTTTGACGCTCGAGCCTGCAAACTTATGGTGGGGCTGCCGTAAACTAATCCAACAAGTTCCCCTTTAATATGGTTCATTCTATCGGTTCTGTTCCTCTAGAGAACCCTGGCTAATGCAATGGTGAACTTTAATATGTGCTGTCGTTTGATCATGTTTCCTTCATGATATCCTCTGTTGTCCCCTCTCCCCCACCTCCATTCCACTGAGGCCCCTTCTCTTTTGAGCTAGTCTTTCCTCTGTTTCGTTGTCTCATTCCTCCTCCATCCTCTATGTAAAAATGTTTTTGAGCCCAGAACAGTGAAGGTCTTGTGCGGGTATCAGTCACCACTGCAGGGTGGTGAATGCATCAGTATTTTCGGGCCAGGAGGACAGCGCCCCACAGCGTGTCTTCCCTCCCTGCGGCTCTTAAACCTGCCACAATGGTCCCTGTGCCTTGGAGGGCGTGACAGAAATCTCCTTGAGCATTGAGCTCTCAGCAGCCTCGTGTTTTCTGCTTTGATGAGTTTGGTGTCTCCTCGGCACCCGCTGCCATCCCCATAGGGAAATCTCTCAGGCCAGCAGTGAGAGCAGCGCTTGTTCAATCCCACACTTCCTCCGCGGAGTTCCCCGGGCCTTGGCAGGTGTGGTGTGAGGGCAACGACTCATCCAGTGCTTGCCTTTTTTCTGAGTCTTGGGTCTCCCCAAGATGTTGAGTGGCCTGATCCTCCTTGCTTCAGGTGGGCAGGCTATGTGGCTTATATTTTTTTTTAAAAGATCCCTGTGCATTGGTTAGGGGGCACCATGCATGCCTCCCTGGTGCTGGAAGCCATAAGAGTGGGTGGTGCAAGGAGCCCGGTCTGGATGGGTTTCTAAGGCAATACTGGAGGGCAGAGCACAGGTCAGAGATGAGGGCAGCATGCTTCTCAGGGCTGTATGCTCCTAGCATTAGGAGAGGATGAGGGGGCTGGAGAGATGGCTCAGTGGTTAAGGTGCTTGCCTGCAAAGCCTAAGGACCAGAGTTCTATTCCCCAGGACCCACATAAAGCCAGATACACAAGGGGGCGCATGCGTCTGGAGTTTGTTTGCAGTGGCTAGAGGCCCTGACACACCCAGACTCTCTCTCTCTCTTTCTCTCTCTTTCTCAAATAAATAAATATAAAGAAAACAAAGAGGAGGAGTGCTCAACAAGCCTGGGAAGCAGGTAGAGGAAGAGAGAGCATTCGAAGCACATGGACCATTGCGCCCTGGGAGGCTCTGCTTTCCAGGGCACAGGTGAAAAGCCCTCAACATATAGGAAGGGAGTAAGAGAACCAGAAGAGGCAAGAGCCCATGACCTGAGCCGTAGTCACTGATCTGAAGTGTCCGGGATGCGCTGGCTAATTCCTGCATGGCCTTCTGGAAGCATATTTGGTGTGGCTATGGGTCTTCCCCCAGCAGGCGTCAGGAATCTTGGTGGTGCCTACTCCACACAGGTGGTTTGGTTCCTCAGACAGCCTTGTGTGGCAACTGGGCAGGGCTTTCCTTTCAAACCAATGAATGCCGCTCTAAAACCAGCAACTGCGGTCTACTGCTGCCCCGCTCCTGGCGGAGCCGGTCACTGCCCTGGCTGACAGCAGCCTTGCAGATTCAGCTGACCTCGGTCTTTAAGAGCCCCCTGCACAGGCCTTCAGACACCTGTGCTCACCTGTCCCATAGCCCAGTGTGTTCCCAGGAGCAGGTGCCTTAGAGGCAGCTCTGGGCTGTGGACTACATCTTGGGAGGAGACAGATGCCGTCCAGAGAGTCTCTGTGCCCTGGAGACTTCTTCATTTCACAGAAGAGAAAGAAAGAAAGAAAGAAAGAAAGAAAGAAAGAAAGAAAGAAAGAAAGAAAGAAAGAAAGAAAGAAAGAAGGGACCTTAGAAAGCGCAGATCTGGCCACGTGGGACTCAGTATGTGGCTAAAGGTCACTGCTATTGGGGGAGGATTTCCTGGAGGGGTAACTGTGAGCTTGTTCGGGCAGACTGTATTATTGGACTTGAGGAGAGATGGAAGCTGTGTTCCAAGTACTGGGGAAGTGAGGATGCCAGGGGGGCAGGGCTGCAGTGGGCACGTGACAAGCAGGCAGCCAAGGCTGGGCGGCGCAGCACAGGAGGCTTCAACAATAGGCTCAGGGTTATGTGTTTTTGCTTGTCTGGTTTCCCCTTAACTGTGGAACAGACGTCACGTCCAAGTCCCCGCTGGAGCCAGGCACTTAGCTCAGCCTAGAAGTGCCACTGGGCAGCCCATGAAACCTACCTCCCCTGAAGGAGGCTCTGACACACTGCAACCCAGCAGGATGCTGGTGGCATGCTGCCAGGCTAAGTCTCTGCAAAGGAGGCCAGAAATCTGTATTTGTACCTGACATAAAACTGGAGCCGTCTGCCACCCACGTGGGCTCCAGGTAGGCATCTACACGTAGCTCTACCAGCCAGGGCTGCGCGGGGTTGGACCATGCAGTGTGCTTGGTTGCTGCTGTCAGAACTCCTTGTAGGGTGGCATCCACAACAGATGTGTTTGCACAGGACTCAGGGTGGCTGATGCCCGGGCCTGGGGCTTCCTAGAAGGCATCTGGTTTTGTGCAGCCTTAATGCCTGGTGCCTGGATGGACATCTGGAGCCACTGGTCAAGCTCCACATCATGTCTCCAATTACAGGAGCTCCATTTAGCCATGGGTGCAAGCTGGGTGGACGCAGAGAGAGAAGTTGTATCCCCAATCCCAGGGCCTTGGCGGGGCCTACTCCCACTCAGTGCAAGCAGCTAGTACTCGGGCTAGAGCCCACGGGTGTGTAAGTGCATATGGCATTTATGCAGGATGCGCCCTCCCAGCCTGCCCGTCCCCCAAACAAGGAAGTAGCTAGGGCATCAAGATGGGACTGCTCTGACTTAGAAATGGCAGAGATTTGGAACCTGAGGTTCTGGGTGGATGGAAAGAGATGAAAACGGGGTGTTAGGGGCTCAGGAAAGTCCTTGAACCCCAAACCCTAGGTCCGTGTCTATTTTTTTTCTTTTCTCTTTTTCTCCCCCCCTTTTTTGTTGAGGTAGAGTCTCACTCTAGCCCAGGCTCATCTGGAATTCACTATGTGGTCTCAGGGTGGCCTTGAACTCACAGCAACCCTTCTACCTCTGCCTCCCGAGCGCTGGAATTAAAGGTGTGCGCCACCACGCCCAGCTTTCGTGTCTACTTTTAACCAAAGAACTGAATAAAATAAGACTGAAAAGGGAAATTATGAAATTATTGTATGTCTTGAGGGAAGTAGAGAGCCAAGGAAAGGAGAGTGAAGGGCTGGAGAGATGGCTTAGCGGTTAAGTGCTTGCCAGTGAAGCCTAAGGACCCCGGTTCGAGGCTCGATCCCCCAGGACCCACATTAGCCAGATGCACAAGGGGGCGCACGCGTCTGGAGTTCGTTTGCAGAGGCTGGAAGCCCTGGCGCGCCCATTCTCTCTCTCTCCCTCTATCCTATCTGTCTTTCTCTGTCTGTCGCTCTCAAATAAATAAATAAATAAATAATTTTTAAAAAAAAAGAAGAAAGGAGAGTGAATACAGCCCATGGCCTGACGGCCCACATGGTAGGCCTGGAGAAACTGTGGAGATGACATAAAAGACAGGACAAAGAGCTTCTGCCCTGTGGAGAAGGAGCCCCAGCAGCTAGGGGGAGCTCCCCTGAGCTCGGCCCAGCTCACCTACCTTCCAGCTCAGGTGAGCCCGGGAGAGACAGTTTGGTTTGGGCGAGAGACTGGCTCAGGAAGAAGCCAGCCGTAATGCCAAGTTCTGGGGTCTAAGCTTGAACCAAGTACAATGCCAGGATTCTAGAAAGAAACCTCCCTCCCAGGGAGGGGCTCAGGTATGGAAAAACAGGTCTGGGGAACTAGCCAGGAAATAGGAAGTCAGGTCATCCTTTGATCTCCAGCAAGTGCAGACCTTCCTGTCTTTTTACTTTCAGGGGACACCCTAACTGCACGACTCCCTCTCAGAGAGACTGTCAAGGGCGGACTTGCGTAAGGAGTAAAGCCAGAACCCTGTGGCACGTGACTTTCATGTCCACCTCCCTTGCTTGACGTCCTAGGGGAACATGGGAGTTGGATTGGGAGTGAGTGGAGGGGCTAGAAATGTGGGGACACTTCTGGGAAGCCAGGTTCCTGGGGTGCAGTGAGGGTGGGGGCAATCAAATGATGACATACGTGCTTCACTCCTGCAGGCCGCAGCAGGGAGTGTCGGGAGAGAAGAGCAAGTGTTGGAGCCACTGCCGCGTGGGGTGACCAGAGTGAGGGGCAGAGGAGATGATCCTCTTTGCCAGGGGAACCAGGAAAGGATCAAGAGAACAGAAAAACGGAACAGGTGGAACCAGGGAGCCCCCAGGACAGCTGGAAGCAGGCAGGTGGGACTATGGAGGGGCACAAATCACGCACAGTTCTGCGGGCAGCGGCCCAGGTCCGAGCATGGGGACTTTGCCCATGATAGCTAATGCCGCTGAGAGCTGAGTTCGTTTAGACTGGTGCTTTCCAGCCTTTCAGAATCAACCTCTTGGGCTGGAGAGATAGCTCAGTGGTTAAGGCACTAGCTTGCAAAAGCCTAAGTACCCAGGTTCGATTCCACAGGACCCACGTAAGCCAGATGCACAAGGTGGCGCATGTGTCTGGGATTTGTTTATAGTGGCTGGAGGCCCTGGCACACCCATTTTCTCTCTGTGTCTCTCTCCTCTCTCCCTCTCTCTGAAATAAATGAATAAGTAAATAAAAAATATATTTAAAGAAAAAAAAGAATCAATCTCTTGCTGTCTTCACGCCCTCAACCAGGTCATTGTATGTTTTCCCTGGGTAGGCATCTGGAAGCTGAAAAGCCAAACTGCTTATTCAACATAGTGAAGCTCATTGCTATGGGGCCAAGTGGCTGTGTGGTCTTCTTACAGCCGCCTCAGTTTGCCTGAAATGGGGGCTCACCTCCCACAGGTGTGGCCCCTGTGAGGCAGGCACTTCGGGACAGAAAGACCCTCGGCGGACAAGGTGCTTGGAGGGAACATGGCCAGAGCCAGCCGGGGAGCCTCAAGCATGTCCTCAGCACACGCAGGTGAGCGCACCCAAGCCCCACGTGGGGGCTTCTCATGTAGTGGCCCCAGGGACGCTGAGAAGCAGAGCACCAGCACCCCAGTGAGTCTGTGGGACTCTCTCTCCCCCTCTTCTGTTCCCTTCTAGTCCCAGGCAGAAATCCGCCCTGCTCTGAAGTTATGGGCACCAGCATGGCTGTGGGGTCTATGACCCCCCCCGCCCCTGGCCAGTCAGGCAGAGACCATCGGGTGTATGCATGCCTACCATTCACACACATGCCTACATACTTGTAAATAAATATATAGTCTTCTACATGCACACTCACATCACACAAATATATTCACACAAACCCACACTCTTTCCCACACACACTCATGCAACACGCTCATACACACACAAGTGTATATGTGCACTCATGGGCCCCTTGAGCCACCTACCATATGCTTACACTTGCAAAAGGTAATATCACTCCAACCCACACATATAACCCAGTGTACCCAGACACCACCACCCCCCCCACACACACACAGTCTCCTCCATCAGCCCCCCCCCCCACACACACACAGTCTCCTCCATCAGCACACACAAGCATGCCCACTTGTCACCTAATTGATGAGCACGCCAGCCCATCCCCAGTTACCCTTTCCAAGAAGGAACACTCGCTTGTCGGTCCACGGAACTTCCAAGCTGCTGGTGATTGGCTGCCAGGCCTCTGCAGGGCACCTGGGCAGCAAGGGATGGAGTGTGGGATGCTGCTGGGGGGGAAGGGAGGGGAGCTGTGGATGGAGCAGGGGAAAGCCAGATCTTGAAGGATGGGAAGAGATTTGCCTAAGGAAAGTTGTGAAGGTCACTCACCCACTCATTCATTCATTTTGCTGGAGCTGATGTTTTCATTTGCTTACTAATAAAGTACCCAGGTCCCTTGTAGACTAGTCTCCCTGGACAAGGCTGGGGCTTTTTCTTGATTTCCTTTTTCTACGTGGATTTAAACAGGGGCCTGGCACACATCCGAACATTGGAGCTCTTCATAAATAACTATGGGACTAGCAAGTGCCAGGTTTCTTCCAAGAGGGCATGGCTGGAGGGAGTGTGGCTCCCATCTGATGGGATTAGGAATTGGGGTCTTTTGCCCATTCTCCTGCAGATTAGCGACTCTTTCAGTCGTGGGATAAGAGAATAGGCAGAGCCAAGGTTGCAAACTCTGCTGGGGAGTTTCCAAGCGGTGGAGAGGGGAGGAGGGAGAAGGGAGGAAGGAGAGAGGAATGGAGGGGGGTGGTGAAGGGGACAGACAAGTAGACTGAGGAATTGAAGAAGTACGACTGAACAGCCTACAGACCCAAGAGAGGCCCGGCCACCAAGCCTGCTTCCCAGGTGTCATCCAAGAACAGTCCCCTCCCGCAGAGGAAACCAGGGAACTTGGGACGGCATGGGAGCTCACTAGTCCTGTGGTTCTTCACAAATCCTTCGGGAGGTCTCAGCAATGCATCAACTCAGGGGGCTACACCAGGGCAGCGTTTCCCAAAGGTCCTCTCTGTGGGTGGGTTTCATGTGGTGGCCAGATGTACAGATGTTACTTTAGTAGCTATCAGAAAAACAAAAGGGACCAGCAGTACGGCCTTCGTTAATATTCCTAAGAACGATGTCACTGCCGAGAGGGCTGGTGTGGGGAGTCAAGGGTGACAGGGCCCCAGGAAGGGCCCAGGACGGAACTGCTGGTGGAAGCGAAGGCTGAGGCTTGGGACCTGCTTGGCCTAAAGGACCTGCTGGCTCTGGGGGGGTTTTAAGGCTCCGGGCAAAGGCTGGTGGGGAATTAATATGAGAGGGGGACCCACGTAGCTCTAGACACCCCTCAACAGCTTTGCTTTTGGAAGAGAAAGGAGACTTTCTGAGGTCAAGCTGGAGCAAAGAGACATCCTCTATCCTCCTGAAGTCTAGAAGCTGAGCTGAGCGGGTGACGACAGCTGTGACCGATGAGTGTCTTGGTAAGAGAGACCCCGTACCTCTGCCCTGGCTGCTCCCTCCTCCTGGGTCCCTCTTCCCTGCACTGTCATTTGGCCACCTTCCTCGCTGAGGACCTCTCTCGCAAGTGTTGCCTGCTTGGAACTGCTTTTCTGAATGCCTCGTGTGACATATGCCCGCCCCTTTCAGCACTCTCTGCCCATGAACGAGGCTTGTCTCTTTGGCGGGACTCATCATATTTATTTGTCACTGTGTTGAGTGACAGGTCCCTAGAGAAGGGACTGCGTTTCAGATGCTCACCACCAAGACCTAGGAAGGTCTGAGTTTTCCTGAGCGAACAAGAGAATGGCTGTGTCACATCTTAATCATCTGCCTCCCCCTCTTAATCACACTTTCTTCTTGATTCCTGCCAGGCCAAGGGCACCGCCGTTTCCTTACTCCCGGACAGACCTGTGGGGCCTTAGAGTTGACATCAGCACACTTTGACAATGGCAGGGGAGGCCAAGCAGAAACCAGAAATTGTGTTCGCAATCCTCAGAGTTCATCAAAGGTCCCCCACACATTTGTCCCTGTTTTGGATGTCCTGGTCTGTCCAGCCCTAAGTGACTGGGAGGGAAGCCCCTGGTCCCTGACAGATTTGCCCAGCATGTTGCATTTGATCAAAAGCTTGACAAAGACAAAAGCTTCACAGTTCCCTACCTTTGGAGGGTGCCTGGCTGGCAGGTCTCCAGGGAGACCACAGAAGCACATCTGCTCCTTCATATTTCCTGGAAAGGGCACTGGCTCTGAATCCACAAGGCTGGGTCTGGAATCTCTGAAGTGGGCTCAGTGGACTATAGGAGAAACAGAGTCCCAAGGTGTCGAGTCTGTGCAGCACATGGCTGCTGTGAGTCTGAGAGTTGGGGTCCCCAGACTCGGGGAACCTACGTGAACAGAGCTGCTGGGACATTCTGAGGAGGCCTCCTCTGGGGTCCTCAGTCGCTGAGCCTAACGCCTTCCTCCCCTGCTGGGTAGAACCCCAAGAACCTGCTCCAGAGCCATGGCCAACGCCCATGCTGATTGATCAATAAATTCAGGCTAAGCCTCCCCAGTCTTGACCCGGACTACGTATTCTTCTGCATCCTGCCTCCATCTCTCTCTGCTGTCTTCTCATTGCTGGTGTGTTCGCCTCCATTTTCTCCATCCTTTCCTGCCTCTTTCAGTCTGTCCCTCTCTGCACACCCCTCCATGTGTTTCTGTCTCTTTCTTGGCTCTATTTAGAAGCATTAACAAGCGGCAACGTCTCAGAAGCTACTAAAGATGCTATTGGACATAGCCAGCTGTGCAAGCTGCCGCCTCTGACCTTGGCTTTGCCCCTCCGAACCCCTTAGCCTTTCCACTCAGCGTCCCTCTTTCCACAGCCAGATTGTCTCGCCCCTAGGCTCTCTATCCTCAGTCCCTCTGCATGGTGGAAGGAGCCTTGCTAGTGGGAATAAGCTCAAATTCACATCCTCTGCAAATAGGGATTGATCGGCGTGGCCTTGACAACGTCTTTATCTAACAACCCTCATTTCTCCACGAAGAAAAGCCTGCCTAGTCACTGTGGCCTACCTCACAAGCGTGCAAAGAGAGATTGGTCAGAAAAGACGCGTGAACATCCCTGCAAGCCAGGGGCATAGACCTTGCTGCCTTGAAGGTTCAGGCCAGTAACAAGAACAAGCAGAGGGAATGGACTGCTTGACCGGGGCTGCAGAGAGGAATGGGGACCGTGGCCCGTGCAAGCCTGGACTGCGGGGGGGCCACTGCCACGGCCACCACACAGGTCCATGTGCGTGTCCCTGCACACTGACACGTGAACCCACTGTGGACAAATCTTCAGCTTCTCCTAGAGAATCAATTGTTGCTTACAGTTTTCTTTGTTGACTGGGTCTGGCTTAGTTTCCACCAGCCTGTGCCCTCTGCAATCAAGTTTTGCTTATGTGAGTCCCAGGGAAAGGATCGGACCTCAGTTTCTGCACCCATCCGCAGGGGTCCATAGAGTGGAGCTGGACTATCTGTGGGACAGACACACAGCTGTGATGCTGGAAAACACAATCTGACCTTCGGCCACAGTCAGGTCAGCTGGAGCTGAGCATCGTGACTCCTCCACTCTCCTGGCTTCCTCCGGACCTTGCGCCTCTCCATGCCCCAGGCAGTGAAGGGCTAATGGTAATGTTGGGCATTGGGTAAAGGTGGGCAGTACCCCAAGGACCTGCTCTAGAGCCATGGCCAATGCCCATGCTGATTGGTCAATGAATTTAGGCTAAGCTACCTCAGCCTTAAAACAGACCATGTATTCTTCAGGCATCCATGTATGTGGCAGTGTTTCTGCCTCGTTGCCTATCTAATGCTGAGACTAGAGACTAGTGGGTGACTGTTGGAGCCCAGACCGGGTGAGCGTCTGTGGGGGAGGCTGGAGAGATGCCTTAGCAGTTAAACGCTTGCCTGTGAAGCCTAAGGACCCCAGTTCGAGGCTCGACTCCCTAGGACCCACGTTAGCCAGATGCACAAGGGGGCGCACACATCTGGAGTTCGTTTGCAGTGGCTGGAGGCTGTGGCATGCCCATTCTTTCTCTCTCTCTCTCTGCCTGTCACTCACAAATAAATAAATAAATAAATAAATAAATAAAAACAGAACAGGCAGTGTGTGGTGGTACACGCCTTTAATCCCAGCATTTGGGAGGCAGAGGTAGGAGGATAGCCATGAGTTCAAGGCCACCCTGAGACTAACTACACAGTGAATTCCAGGTCAGCCTGAGGTAGAGTGAAACCCTACCTGGAAAAACCAAGAAACAAACAAAAAAAAAAAAAAAAAAACCAGACCGGATGAAGGAGGAGAGTGGTCACATGAGGGAAAGTGGGAGGTGCGGTTTCAGGTGCGGCTGGATCCGGGTCTCGGGCGACCTTCACAAACTCCCGGAACTGAGCCCTGTCTCAGCTCTGGCTCCGCTTCTCTCTCAGCAGCCGTGATGGAGAGCCCACGGGGAGCAAGCCCAGGCCCTGCTCCTGTCCTCCCAGCAGCACTTCCAGCCCTCCTGGTTATGCAAGCGTTCTAATGCTTGATCTCCCACTTGGCTCTGTTTCAGAGGTTGGTGGAACTTTTAAGAGGTGGAGCCTTGCTGAGGGCAATGCGTGTGCCACTGGAAGCAAGCCGTGGGCATAGTCCAGCTCCGCGTGGTGCTCCTCTCTGCTGGCATGAAGGCATGATGCCAGCTGTCCGCCCCTGCCATGCTGTCCCCACTGCGATGGACTTTTCCTTAGAACTATAAGCCAAAGCCAGCCTTTTCCTCCCATAAGCTGCTTCTGAAGGAGGCTTTTTGTCCCAGCGATGAGACAGTAACTGATATAGGCAGTGATTGTGGTAAGGCCACATGACCCCTCACTCCCTGCTCCGTGATGAAGGCCAGGCAAGGATGGAACAGTCGGGGTTCGCATGCCCATCCCATGCCCAGGTCCACCCCAAAGCAAGTGGACTGAGCAAGGGGAAGAAGCACTCTTCAAAAGACAACTGGTGGGATGCTGGAGAGATGGCCCTGTGGTTAAGGCACTTGCCCGTGAAACCTAAGAACCCAGGTTCGATTCCCCAGTGCCCACGTAAGCCAGATGCACAGGGTGGCGCATGCATTTGCAGTGGCTAGAGGCTCTGGCATGCCCATTCTCTCTCTCTCTCTCTCTCTCACTCATTCAGTCTCTCGCAAATAAATAAATAAATAAAAACAAAATAAAATTTCTCTTTAAAAGAAAGAGAGAGAACAGGTGTCATTCCCAGATGATGGGCAAACGGAGGCAGCTATATGGGGTCATAGAAGGACATAATGTCCACAGCATAGACCCAGGGCCTCACTGCAGAAGTCCCCACTCCTTAGGTAAGTGCCTCCGGAGAATACTTTCCCTGCAAGCAGAATGTGCATTTGGACTCATTTCTTGCTCCAAGCACGTGAAGGCGGCACAAAGTTCATTAGGAGGGAGCATGCGCCATGCAGGGTCTGAGTGGTTTAAAATGACTCGCCTCTTCCGTCTGCTTAAGGATTACTATTCCTCAAAGAATTCAGCCCCACCCGATAAGCACTAATACCTTATTTCTTACGGGGACCATGTAGTCGGCAGTTGGACTTGATTGTGTGCAGAATAAAGTAATTTGCTTTTTATCAGCAACCTCCCCAGAAACTTGTTTGCGCCCTGTCCAAACCTAGGAGTAAAGCGCATTTAGCTCCGCTCCCTAATCCCCCCACGGGCCCCTAAATCACCCGCTGCCACTCAACACCACTCAGCCAGAAAAGCGCCGGGCTCTGCAATCATCTACCCAGAGTTATGGCGACTGTCACCTCCCGCTGATGGCTCCTTTAGGGCGAGATGAGAGCATGACTGGAGAGTGAGAGGTGGCGGAGACTGGTAGACACCCGCGGTCTCTGCCAGCGTGAGCTGTGTCCCGTGGGACAGCCACAGCTCCCCTGAATCACAGCTAGGCAATGCCCCACATTTTCAACTCCCCATGTCAGAACACATGACCTTGTCACACTCCCTGGAGGTGGCAGCCAGCTGCTGATTCACAAGCTCCGGATGTCTTCCCTGTCTGATTAAAAAAAAAATAAAAAAAAAAAAAGTCACCCAATCTAAATAGTGGCACTTCCCACATGCAATTCTGGGCTTAGAAGTCATGGAAAACAGGGACATGGAGAAGCTGCCATATTGCCCGAGTACTGTCCAGCTCTCACCACTCCCTGAGGGCCCTCTTCACACTATGTCACTATGTCACCTGCCCAGCAGGTCCCATTTGCATGCCAGAGCACAGTCCTCATTGACAGACAGGTTGGGGGTGAGGGCAGACAACTTGCTCTGTGCAGCCTCAGTTTCCTCATCTGAAAAGTGGGTGTGTGGAGCAGGTGGAAGGTCACGTACCTGCAGGTCGGTCGGTTCTAGCTGCAGACTGTACTGAGCGCATGTGCAGGGTGCCCTTGACCTTCATGGCATTTCCCTCTGTTCACCTGTGCCTCGGGCTAAACTGTGGTTTCCAGGAAGACTCAAGTCTGCCGCCAGCCCCTTTGAATGGGGAGTCTTGGGACATGGGTCACTGCAGATGAAAACTGTGCCCATGTGAGTCAACTTCCTGGGATTAGTGTTGTTTTAGCAGAAATATGATCAGGAATGGTTTAATCTTTTGCACAAAGGAAAACCCATTTTAAGAATTTGCTCCCCAAGGGGCTATTAGGAAGAAAGCTTTGGGGAATGGTCCACCATGCATTGAAGTAGGGGGTGTGGTTCTACACCCCACTACCGGCTGTTCACTCATCTCCCTGGGCCTCCCTCATCCCTCCACCCGCATCTCTTTCCCTCCTCGCTGTGGTTCCTTCCGGCTCTGGGCTCAAAGCTTGGCATGAGCAGGAAGTTGTATAACCCTATTTCTGCCTCAGCCTTGTCCCTACCTCTGTCCTTTTCCTGCCTTGCATTCTAGCTCCCTATGAGTTCTAGAAGCCTCAGGTGGTGGGCACAGGGAAGCTGAGCCACAAGAAGCCAGTCTGACCCAGATGGGGCGGATGACTTGGTGCCCTTGCTCTGGCCCCTATCACACCAAGAAGACCAGACAAGGATACTGAGGCCCTGGGGTAAACAGGGCTTGGAACAGGGGCCTGATTACCTGCCTGGCAAGCCCTGATTTATGGGCCACTCTGTCTCTCCTCCAAGGCTGGATTGGAGCTAATTTCCTGACAGTCTTAAATCATCCTCTACCACGCTCGGAGGAAACTCACGCGCCGTCCATCATGTACCTCCTGTAACCACCGACTTGATTAAAATGAGGGTGGCAAGGGAGCGGTACCCACCTCCCTGCTGGGTGGGGGGGGGGGGAACGGGGCTCAGTGGGAGCCGGCAGCGTCATTTATCCGAAGACAGTGGCAGCCCACACACGGCTCACTTAATTTCATGTTTGGCAGCTGATGGGTTTTCATTTATAGATAATATAAACAGGTTGACAGGGCCCTAATTAACTGATTTGTGGTCCTTTGGGAACAAATGGATATTAATATTCATGAGCTCTTGCCACACGTAGGCTGATGCCCAGCCCTGACATGATCGTAATATGTCTGTCCTCTGCTGTGTGCACAGGGGTTCCTGACTCGTCCCTGGTCTGCGGGCTCAGGAGCATCAGTAGCCGACTGTGCCTCTGCAGGAGACCGATGCTCTCTTAACGCTTCTTTGAGCTGGCTGCTCTTCCCACCACCCTTTCTTCTCCCTGGGTGTCCTTTACCCTGCTTTCTTCCATCTTTCCCTGGAATCTCCTTGGAAACAAACCTAGAATTTCCTCCTCTGGGAAGTCTTCTGGAATCTTCTCTCCCCAGAGCCACACTGTCTCTAAGTAATTCAGTGTTGTGTGATGGTTTGCACTGGACGTGCTAATTTACTTTGCACATATATGTATCTGAGAACATACATATAATATATGTATCTGAGAATATCCCGTCTCATGAACTTTTCCAAAAACCAGGGTCTCAAATCTATTGCTACCTCTGGAAGTGGAATTTAGTATTTTTTTCAAGGGCAGGTCTTATTCTAGTCCAGGCTGTCCTGGACTTTACTATGTAGTCTCAGGCTGGCCTCGAATTCACTGCAATTCTCCCACCTCTGCCTCCCAAGTGCTGGGATTAAAGGCATGCACCACCACACCAGACTGGGATTCAATTTTTTTATCTTTATTTTTAGAAAGAGCAAGAGGGAGAGAAAGAGAGAATGACATAGGGAGAGAGAATTGGTGCGCCAGGGCCTCAGCCACTGCAATCAAACTACGGACACTTGTGCCACCTAGTGGTCATGTGCGACCTTGCGCTTGCCTCACTGGCTTCTCTGGCTTACGTGGGTCCTTAAGCTTCGCAGGCAAGTGCCTTAAGGGCAAAGCCATGTCTCCAGCCCTAGAATTCAATTTTATGCAAAGTTGGCTGGGTGTTGAAAACTAAATAACAACCCGCACAGCCGTAGGAGCATGTGGAGCTCTTTCTGCTTCTCCCCATTACTGTCTCACTCCAGCCTCATGAGGCAGGTGTGAGTGCCACCCACTGTGGGATAGCGGGTCACCTGCCGTGACAGAGCAGGTGCCTGTGGAGGGCGGGGCCGGCTGGGGTACCTACACACGCAGCTGCTCAGTGTTTGATGGTCCGCATGCCTCCACTCCTGTGGCTGTGAAACCAAAGGCACCTTTCCCTTTGGTTTAGGTTCTGCCACATTTTCACTGTGCTCAGTAGGAAGTATGTCTGTCTGGTGTCCACTAGGATCCTTACCCCATGCAGCCGCTCTGAGGGTGGCAAAGGGTCAGGGTGACCACGGCGGCCTGCTCAAGAAGAAGCCGGGGCTGCTGCTATCCGCCCTCCCACGGCAAGACAGAGCTGCTCAGGCCATGGCAGGTCTCGCCGAGCTTGAGATCTGCCCGAGGCAAACAAAACATGACTGAAACCACGGAACACAAAGGGGCTAGGAGGGAGGGATGGGGAGCGGGACACCTGCTCTGTCACGGCAGGTGACCCGCTATCCGCAGTGGGTGGCGCTCACACCTGCCTCATGAGGCTGGAGTGAGACAGTAATGGGGAGCAGTAGAAAGAGCTCCACATGCTCCTACGGCTGTGCGGGTTGTTATTTAGTTTTCAACACACAGCCAACTTCGCATAAAATTGAATAGTAGATATGTAAGTAGAGGTCAGAAAACTAGGAGTTAATGGTCTAAGTGGGGTCAGAAGAGGGCATGGAGTAGAGGAAGGAGTGGGAAGAGGATTAATCACAATTTAAGAAGTTACCAATAAGCTATATGGAAACCTATTTCTTCACTAGCTAACGATATATATGTTTAAAGAAAAAGAGAGAGAGAGAGAGAGAATTTGGGCCGAAATATTCTGTAGAAGTTAACAGTGTTGTGCCTAGAAGCCATAGATGTTTGCTTGGAATATATCAGGGATGAGATACCATTCCAGTGAGCTGTTGAGTTGTTGGCCAAGAAGGCCCCTAATGCCCTCAAAACATTAAGGGCCATTGTCAAGGTTCTTGGTTTCCCAACAGAAACAGGTAGTAAGATCATATGGCTAAAGACTCCATGTGGTTGGGCCACAGGTCACTGAGAAATCAAGCTGGAGCTGAGCTGGAAACCTCCTTCCCTTTGACTAGCGTCAGGATACTGGGAAGAGCTATGCACTTTGTCAGGGGAGAAAAGTCATCGGCGGTCTTAACCAGCAGTGGACCCTGCAAGCTTTATGGCTGGCGCAATGGTGGCGTGGCTGTTATGGGGGAAAGCAATTGCTTTCTCACTGAGCTGGAGGCCCGCTTCACTGGAGGGAATTTCCTCCTGGTACTGAAAACCTCATCAAAGCCTATGGTTTGAGGTCATAAGCCCTTGGTGGAAAACTACTACCATTGTGTGGCTAAATGGATATGTTATGCACACTAAACTGTCCTCTAAATATTTATGTTTATGCTCATATATGAATGCTGCTCTCACTTTGGATTACAGAAGATTCTCTTGTCAGATGGCGGTGACCACAGGGGTGACTCAAAACTTATCAAAACACTGAGAAGTAACAATGAGGCGTTCAGCACTAAGTGAGATTTCTCTATCATGCCCTACAAGGCTCAGGGACCATTGTAAGAGAGGTGACAGAAAGAATGTAAGAGCCAAAGGAAAGGGAGGACTACTTATAATATGTCTTCCAGACACAAAGTGGCCTTGATATTCATGATAACACAGTGTCTGATGCTACCTACACAAGACCTGACAAAAAGAAGAGAGACTAGTTAGAAAGAAGATGGGATTCAGTGGTGGGAGAGTCAGGATGGGAAAAGGCAGGATCCTGTGAGGGGATTATCATCATAATATATTGTCAGATTTATGGAAGTTGTCAATAAAAAGGTTCAAAAGAAGAAGGGGAAACTACTGAACAGAGCCAGAGGTAGCTCGGTGGATACGCTATGCAACCCTAAGTACCTGAGCTCAGAACCCCTGACTCCACATAAAGCCAGAAGCTGTGCAGGGCTTCTGTGATCCCAGAGTGTCTGTAGCAAGAAGGGAGGCGAACTTACCCAGAAGCTTGTCAATGGAGGAGGGACTCTGCCTCACAAACAAGGTGGGACCTGAGAGATGGCTCAGCCGTTGAGAGCACTTCTGGTACAAGCATGAGGACCCGAAGACCCTCGTCAACAGCTGGGTGTGGCCCCAGGGGTGTGGAACCGCAGCCCTGCAGGGGAGCAGAGAACTTCCGGTGGTGGCGACAACCACAGCAAGCTCAGGTATAAGTAAAGAGACTCCGGCTCAAACAAAAACAGGCTGAAGGGCTGGAGAGATGGCCTAGTGGTTAAGGCGCTTGCCTGTGAAGCCACGGGACCCGGGTTTGATCCCCAGTACCCATATGCACAAGGTGGCACATGCGGCTGGAGTTCATTTTCAGTGGAGGTTCTGGAGCGTCCATATTCTCTCTCTCTCTCTCATAAACAAATAAAAATAAACAGGCTGAAGAGCAGTGGGGTTGGTTACCGAACATTCTGCTGTGGCCGCCACAGGTGAGTACAGCCCACTACAAGCAAGCACATGGGGCACCTATCCGGGCACATGCATGTACACACATCATGTGGTGATGTGAGTCAGGTGCCCCCCATAAACTTAGATGTTCTGAATGCTAGGCTCCCAGCCTATGGAGATTTGGGAGGCAATGCCTCCTGGAAGTGGTGTACTGTTGGGGGCGGGCTTATGGGTGTTATAGCCAGTTTCCCCTTGCCAGTGCTTGGCACACTCTCCTGTTGCTATTGTCCACCTGATGTTGGCCAGGGGGTGATGTCCACCCTCTGCTCATGCCATTATTTTCCCCTATCATCATGGAGCTTCCCCTTGAGTCTGTAAGCCAAAATAATCTCTTTTTCCCACAAGCTGCTCTTTTTCAGGTGTTTTCTGCCAGCAATGCAAACCTGACTTCAACATATCATACACACACACACACATGCAAAAAAAAAAAGGAACTGAAGGTAAACACTGGCCTACAGTTATCCTCTGACCTCCATATGCATGTGCACCCACACTCTCTCACACACACACTATGTAAATAAATTTTAAAGAATAAATTCTAGCCAGGCCTGTTGGCACATGCCTTTAATCCCAGCACTCGGGAAGCAAAGGTAGGAGAATCACTGTGAATTTGAGGCCACCATAGGACTACAGAGTGAGTTCCAGGTCAGCCTGAGCTAGAAGGAGACTTTACTTTAGGAAAAAATAATTAAAACAATATTGAACAGGGGCTGATGGTGGGGCTCATTGACAGAGGACTCACCTAACACACTGAGGCTCTGGGTTCCAAACCTGATAGTGTAAAACACCACCATCAATAATAAGTAACTTAACTAAAACCATTATGATGAATATCCACATCTCTACCTCCCAGATCTCAGGGGACAGCCGACCCTCTGCGTACCCGTGTCTCTGGTTCAGGCCCCTCCTTCCAGCTGAGGCGGCCCCTCCCAAGTTGTTTCTGTCTCAAGCACATCTGCACATCTTACTGAGTGCATGTCCACGACCCAAAACAAGGGAGTAAGATCAAACAGCTTTGTTTAATATTTTATTTATTTATTTGAGAGACAGCGAGGACATGCCAGGGCCTCTAGCAGCTGCAATCGGGCTCCAGACTCACTCGCCACCATGTGCTTACGTGGGTACCAGGAAATTGAACTTGGGTCTTTAGGCTTAGCAGGCAAGCGCTTTAACCACTAAACCATCTCTCCAACCCGAACAGTTTTGTTTATAATACACACAAGTCTACATAAAGTATAAAGAGCATCTGTTTGGGGGCAGGTGCCTCTCCCCAAAAATGTTCTAAGCCGGGCGTGGTGGCACACGCCTTTGATCCCAGCACTTGGGAGGCAGGGGTAGGAGGATCGCCGTGAGTTCAAGGCCACCCTGAGACTACAGAGTGAATTCCAGGTCAGCCTGAACTAGACTGAGACCCTACCTCAAAAAACAAAACAAACAAACAAAAAAAAACACCAAAGTTCTAAGTGTCTCATACAATGACCTACAATATAGGTGAATAGATGTGGTTCTTATTTGCTTTTCCTGCTGTCCCTTGGAGCACTCACAGTAGGAATTATTCTGTCCCTTTTGTCAGTTGTGAAGATGAAGCCCAGAGAGGCTGAGGGACGTTTTCTAGACTTCCAGCAAGTCAGGGCCAAAACGGGCTCCACGCCGACTCCAGTTCTCCAAGTGAACTTCTGATTCCGCTGCGTGAGTCCAGCCTGAAGCCGCTTTCAAAAGAAGGAGCCGCGGGAGGCCGGGCAGCCAGTGCGGGCCTCGCACTCGGCCTCTTTGCTGGGCCCGTGTCAAAAGCGTCGCTGCGGCTGGCGTGGCTGCCCGCAAGTGGTCATTGGGTTTCATGAAGGAGCCTGCAGCTCTGCGGCTGGCCCCAAAGGCATCTGCCCTTTCAGGCTGCCCCCTCCCGAGAGAGAGCAGGCTCTGAAGAGAAGGCAATTTGGCGGCCTCTCTTGTTCCTTTTTGATCCTCATGAAAAAAAGGTTAAAAGGAAAGCAATTTTGGAGAAAATGACCTAGATGATTAGGTTGAAATCACTTCTCTTGTGGCTTTGTGCTCCAGCTGAGAGGTAGCGGCCAGGGCCAGGGGCTGTAGTCCCAGGGGGAGGGGAGGCCTTGGAGGAGGCAGGGGCGGGGCGGGGGGGGGGGCGGGCAATGTCACTGCAGAGATGACCCCCTGCTTATACTTGGTCCTGCTTAAACAAAGGAAAGGGCACAGGGACTCAACAACCACGTTCTCTAAGGCCGTCACAGAAAAGCCCTTTTCTCATTTGCACCCTAGGACCCCTACTTTCAACAACACATATTTTGAGATGGTCTTGCTACGTAACTCAACCTGGCCTCGAGTTCATAATCTTCCTGCCTCACAGCCTGCCAAGTGCGGGGATGCCACACATGAGTCTCCACGCCTGCCTTGCTTGCAACCATTTTTAGCTAAATATATAGGCATTTAAACAGCACACTTGTAAAAAAAAAAAAAAAAAAAAAAAAAAAAAAAAAAAAAAATTCCTCCTTGTCTTCAGAGCTTAAGCAAGCGACCATGGAGACACAGCCAGATCCTTCTAGGTGATGGGGACAGATTCAAGCACGCATGCTGGGGCCCGTTTTGGGTCCACTGCAGCCAGCGATGCTCAGTGGAAGAAAGAAGGAGCTCGTCTTCTCTTGCTGCTGTGGAATCCCTGCAGCTGCCCTGGGTGCTGCCCGTGAAGATTTTTTTTTTTGTTTTTTAATAAAAGACAAATGCAGCCTCATTATGAACCATTGTTGTTCTGATTTCTGTCATTAGCAGCCAAGCAACCATGAACCGGAACGGTGACAAGGTTGGATACCCAGCTCTGGCGTCCGTGGTCACATGGCGGTTTATCCACCAGGCAAGCACGCCGCGGGCAAAGTGGTAAAAGGCTCCCGCACCTTCTTCCTACTGGATACCATGCTGCCCAGCGGGGCCTGACCTCACAGTGGCCAGAGAAGGGTATGATTTGAGGCGTGGGCACAACGGTCTCTCCACCCCCAGATTCCCCATAACATATTCAGTCACGCAGCTGAAAACTCGCCTTCACAGCATAGCCTTCTGGATAAGGAAAACCTTTGTTTTTTTTGTTGTTGTTTTTTTTTTGATTTTTTGAGGTAGGGTCTCACTGTAGCCCAGGCTGACCTGGAATTCACTATGGAGTCTCAGGGTGGCCTCAAACTCACGGCGATCCTCCTACCTCTGCCTCCCAAGTGCTGGGATTAAAAGCATGCGCCACCATGCCCAGCAACCTTTCATTTTTGACAAAGATAATTTGGGGCTGGCAAGATGGCTCAGCTGTCATTAAGGCGCTTGTCTGCAAAGCCTGATGATCTGAGTTCAATTCCCCAGTATCCAGGGAAAGCCAGATGCACAAAGGGGCAAGTGCATCTGCCATTTGTTTGCAGTGGCTGGAGGCCCTGGAGTACCCATTCTCTCTGTCTGTCTCTCTATCTCTCTGTACTTGCAAATAAGTAAATAATTTAAAAAAAAAAAAAAGGTGACCACATTGTGACATCCATGCCATGAAGGACAAAGCTAGGTGGTGATGCGATGTGGGTGGCTGAGGAAGACTTCACCTCAAGGAAGTGTTTGTTGTTCCCTGGGGGAAAATGCTAAGACCCCTATGACTATTGAAAGATGACTTCAGGAACCCTCCCCCACCTCAGGACTAATCTTCCAGCCCCTGACTCACTCTTCCTTCGGAGCATGGGGGAGCTAGAACTGGAGCTAGAATTTGTGACTATGAAGAGACAGGCAAGCGACAAAGACACAGCGTGTTGCTGAACGCAGTGCCGCACCCCTGCAATCCCGGCATGGGGGGGGGGAGGTCGCTGATGTAGAACTGCCACAAGTTTGGGACCAGCCTGTACGACGCAGTTCCAGGCCAGCCCAGGTGACGGTGTGGCCCCCTCCCCCTCCCCACACACGCCAAATTCTAGACAAACAGAAGCAAAAAACCGATACCCTGAGGAAAGTGGAGCAAAGATGTGGAGAGGGACCACATCCGCAATGACAGCACCCTTGCCCCATGTCGCCCCTGAGGCCCAGTCGCTTCCTGCGTCTTTCAAAACGTCACAGATGAAAAGCGAAGTAGCTTTTTAATACTCTGGTTTCTCTTCGGATCACATAAATCTTTCGCCTTTAAAGGTAGCTTTTCCCTAATAGGTAGCTAGTAGGGACCAGCCCACAGGAACATGGGTGCCACCCTGCCTGCCCTAGAAGGACCAGAGCTCCCCTCTGACATAAGCTCATCCAAGATGGCTGTGTCTCCTAACCCCCCCCTCCCGAGCGACACTTCCCTCCCCTCCCTTCCCTTTTCTTCCCTTCCTCTCCCCTCCCTTCCTTTCCCCTTCACTTCCCTTCCCCATTTCCTTCCCCAAAGGTTTCCTCACTTCTTCACTTTTCCCCATATGAGGGAGATTTCCCCAGTCTCGTCTTCCTATCCACAGCCTTGTTGGGAAGGGGGTGAACTTCTTTTGGTTTTGGGAGCTTTCCTGCTTTGCTTTCCCTCTTACCTTAACTCTCCCTAAAATACATCTCATCACTTACCCTTCTGTGTGTCTGCATTTTTCAATGCTTTGCAAAGATGGATAAGAACTCAAGACTCGAGCTCAACTGGCGTAAGACTTCTAACCTCACAGAGCTCTGTCCCACATCAAGATGGGACAAGATGTCTTTTCAAATCCTAACCCAGAGTTTGTGGGGTGTTTAAGCAGCAGTGGTCTAGTGTCTTCCCAATGATGGAGCATCTTCCTGTCAAACAAAGTCCACTGGGGCATCTCATTTGGAAGGACGTCAGCAAAATACCACTGAGCCCTTGGGATAAGTTGACTCTAACCCTCTGTGTTCACCTCGGCGAGTTTTGAATGCTTGATCCCAAGCTGGTGGCAATTTGGGAGGTGGAGCCCTGGATGGAGGAGGTGATGCTGGGAATGGGCTTTGAGGTGTTACAGCCCAGCTCCCCCTTGTCTGAGTTCAGCTCCCTCTCTTGCAGCTTTCTGCCAGCTGCTATAGCAGTAGGTGACATCTGGCTCCTGCTCTGCCATCCTTTCCCTGCCATGCTGAGGTTTGCCCTGGAGACTGAAAGCTTGACTATAAGCTGGAATCAACCCTTTCCTCCCGTCAGCGGCTTTGAGTCAGGTAGTTTGTCCCAGTGACTCAAAACTATCTTCAACACCTCCGATGTCACAGAAGCCCAAGAGCATGGAGAGAAAGCCCCCGAGGGGCCACGTTCTGTGCAGTGGCCTCTGTCACATGCCAGGCCACGCAGTGAGCGTGTCACACGTGGTAACCACTGGCCCCTGGGCAGTCAGTGGTATGAGCACAGCACATCTTCCCTGGAGACTGGTGATTGTGCTCCCTGGCCATGGCTCGCCACGAGCCCAGCGGGAGACCGGGGACTACTGCATCTCAAGAGCAATGAGGGAAAATTCTAGAGGCTTCTGGAGACTTAGGTCAATGAGACCAAATTAGACTCCTATATTCTCAGCTGCTCTGCCCTTCTGGAGGGGAGCACACGACTCGGCTGGCTTCCTCCTGCCCAGGGCACAGGAAGGCGCTGCCGACTGGCCCTGCTCCCTCCCTGCAGCTCCGTCCATGGGCTCTCGGTCTTAGTGTCTTCTTCATTGCGAGCGAGCCTTGCCCAGCCTGATACGAATTCTAATGAATGTCATGCACAGTTAACGTTTTCAAAAGATTTTTCGGGCTGGAGAGATGCCTTAGTGGTTAAGCGCTTGCCTGTGAAGCCTAAGGACCCCGGTTCAAGGCTCGATTCCCCAGGACCCACGTTAGCCAGATGCACAAGGGGGCACATGCGTCTGGAGTTCGTTTGCAGAGGCTGGAGGCCCTGGCGCGCCCATTCTCTCTCTCTGCCTCTTTCTCTGTCTGTTGCTCTCAAATAAATAAATAAAAATAAACCAAAATAAAAAAATAAAAGATTTTTCATTGACAGCTTCCATGTATAGACAACATCCCATGATGGTAATCCCCTCCCACAACCATCTCCTCTTCCCTTCCAGGATCCCCCCTCACTGAACTCCATCTTTTCCCAACTAGTCTCTCTTCTACGTTTCCTCCCGTGATGCAGGTGTCATGTGGGTAACATCAGCCAGTGTGAGGTCACGAATATCAAGGCCACCTGGCGTCTGGAAGACAGCATTATAACCACGTCTCCCTTTCCTTTGGCTCTGACACTTTTTTCCGCCACCTCTTCTGCAATGGTCCCTTGAGTCCTGGAGGGTGTGCTAGAGATGTCTTACTTTGTGCTGAACACTCCACTGTCATTTCCACCCAGCACCGTTGTGGGTTTTGAGTCTCCCCAGTGGTCACCCCCATCTGAAGAGAGAAGCAAGTAGGCAAGACATGAAATACAACCAAATCAGAAAAGAAGGACCAAAATTGCCCATTTGTCTATCACCTAATCTTTTTATAATTAAACACTGCTTCCTTTTGCCTGTGTGATATGTGCACGGTGCACGCACGTGTATGCTTCATGCACGCGCATGTGGAGGCCACAGGAGAGTGTCACATGTCTCTTCTATCATTCACCTGCATTGTTTCCCTAAGATGGGGTCTCTCTAAACCGGAGCCCCGGTTTTTGAGAACTCCAATGATCCTCCAGTCTCTGCTTCCCACAGGACTGGGCTTATAGGTATGTGTAGCTATGCCCAGTAAACTCTGTGGGTGGATGGAACTCCAACTCTGACCATCTCAGGTCCTTTCAGGCCCTCATGCTTGCATGGCAAGCCCTCTTAACCGCTGAGACATCTCTTCAGCCTCTTCCATATAATCCTGTATACACAAACCTCTAGAGGTTCCACAAAAACCCAAATAAAGACCGGATAGAATAAACAATTTGGTGATATTACAGGACACAATATCAACATACAAAAGTTGGTGGCAGTGGTAGACAATGAACTAACTGGTAAGGAAAGTAGGAAAATAATCTCATTTATAAAAGCATCCCAAAATAAAATAGACTGGGTGTGGTGGCTCACACCCTAAATTCCCAGCACTTCAGACGCTGAGGTAGGAGGATCATCATGAGTTCAAGGCCACCCTGGGCTATAGAGTGAGCTCAGGTCAGCCTGGACTAGATTAAGACTCTACCTCAAACAACAACAACAACAAAAAAAAAAGCTGAGGCTGGAGAGATAGTTTAGTGGTTAAGGCACATGCCTGTGAAGCCTAAGGACCCAGGTTTGATTCTCCAGGTCCCACGTAAACCCGATGCACAATGTGGCACATGCATCTGGAGTTCGTTTGCAGTGGCTAGAAGCTCTGGTGTGCACTCCCTCTCCCTCTCTCTCTCTCCCTCTCTCTCTCTCTCTCTCTCTCTCTCTCTCTTTGTCTCTGTCTCTATATCTAATAAATAAATAAAAGTAAAATATTTTTTAAAAACTAAGTAAACAAAATAATTAGGAATAAACTCGACTAAGTAAAGATTCGTGCATTGAACACTACAAAACCTTGATAAAGGAATCAAAGAAAACGCAGGCAAATGGAAAGACAATCCCGTGGCCACGGAACACAAGGGCTGGTGCTGTTCAAATGTCCTTATCTCTCAGCTCTGTGCAGACCCAGCGCAGTTCCCATCAAAATCCCAACGGCATTTTCTTTTTTTACAGAAATAAAACAATTTCAAAACTCATATGAAACCACAAAAGACCCCAAAATAGCCACAAAAAAGAAAATCTTGAAAAAGAACAGAACGGGAGACATCCCATTTCCTGATTCCAAAGCTTCAGTAATTAAAATAGTATGGAACGGGCACAAACACAGATAACTGAGGCAGAGGGAATGGGACAGAACAGGACGCTGAGAAATGCATGCACGTGCACATGGTCAACTCACTTTCCACAAAGGTGCAAAGGATGCACAAGAGGAAAGGGACAGGCTTTTCCAGTGGTGTTGGAGACACCAGGTACCAACATACAAAAGGGAGGAACTAGACCCTTACCTCACATGATGTAAGAAAATCAATTCAGAATGCATTCAAGATTTAAACGTAAAACACCTAGATGAAAACTCAAGGTGCAGTGACCAGGCATTTTGACACTGGCCTTGCAAAAAGGGTTTTATGGACACGAATCTAAAGTGCAGGCCAGCAGGGCCTGGGAAGGTGGCTTTGCAGTTAATGACACTTGCTTGCAGATGCTGCTGGCCTGGGTTCAATTTCCAAGCCATCTGTGCAAGCCAGATGCAGAAAGTGGCACAAGTGTCTAGTGTTCCTTTGCAATGGTAAGAGGCCATGGTGCGTGTACATGTACACACACACACACACACACATAAAGAATGAGCCGGGCGTGGTGGCGCACACCTTTAATCCCAGCACTCGGGAGGCAGAGGTAGGAGGATTGCTGTGAGTTCGAGGCCACCCTGAGACTCCATAGTAAATTCCAGGTCAGTCTGGGCTAGAGTGAGACCCTACCTCGAAAAACCAAAACCAAATAAAAAATAATAAAAAGCAGGATTTCATAACTAAGAAAAAAGCAAAAATTTTTAAGTGTAGGTGAACAAAGTAAAACTAGACAAGTGGGATTCCATCCCCTAAAACGGGCAGAAATCAGACATTCGAAAAGACAAGTTTCCGAGCGGAGAAAATCTTTGCAACTTACCAGATGAGGGATTTATTTCCAAAGAATATCAGGAAGGTATACAACCCAATAGCAGAAAAGTGGGAAAATAAAATACTAAAGTTTTGAGCAGACATTTCTCTGAGAAGCAGTCTGTTATTATTAGCCTCAGTAGATCTTGGGAAAGGTCTAACTATGAGCAGTTGATCTATGTCCAGAGATTTATCCAAGATCCCATTATCCTTGGGAGCTCCGGCCCCAAAGTCCACTGGACTCTGATCCCATCTCAGAGCAAGAGCACAGAGGGGCCAACTGAACAGGACCAACCACAGTCCTCTCTGGGATGGTCCAGCAGGCAGGGCCTTTTATCAAAGGGCCACAGGTTCGTTTTGTGTAGGCTGACTGAAAACAGGACCCACAGAGCTAAGGCAGCGCCCCCATCGGACACAGCTGGATTTCCAATAATAGCCACTAGCAAGGAGGAGGGAGAGGGTGGCGGTGTCTATCCAAAACCATGCTTTCCCCTCCCCCACCCCAGTGGGGTCATCTTTAGATTTGAAGGCATAACTGCATTAAAAAAAAAATGAAACACCTTTTTCTTAACAAAATAATTGTGATGCAGTGGTTTGTTCAAAGAAGAAAGCTGGGAACTGAACCTCGGCATGTCCCCCCAAAGGCCCATGGGTCGGAGGATTAGTTCCCAGGGAGACTTGACTGGGAGGCAATGGAACCTTTAAGGTTTCTGCTTTTCCTCTTTCCCCAGAGCCATAGATTTTCAATTTCCCTGCTCATTAATCACCTAGCAATGTGGCTGGGGGGGAGTAGTCACGGTGTCTCTGGAGTTCATTAGGAATTCTGGAATGCTGACATCATAGCTCGCTCCATGTGCAGCTGGCTTTAGTCTTCCCAGAACCCCAGGCTGGGGACACATTTAAAGCTGCAGGCAGTCTGCCAGCCATGAAACCTGCCCCCCCCCCCAAATGGTTGCCTGGCTCTGAGCTTGACACCAGGATTCAAGTCCTAGTAACCCAGACTCATAGAAGCTTCCCTGGCCCCAGCCAGGAGAGCTGTTGGTTTCAAGATTGTGTGACCTGTTGGAGGGTGGGCTTGGAAATTCTATCAGAGGGTGGGCTTCGAAACTCTATCACGAGCCAGAGAGCAGAGAGTAGGTGACACAGGCCTGACGTAAGAACTGAAGTCAGCGGGTACATAAAATAAAATTTCCCTAAGAGGCTCCTTTGCATACATCTAGCTGTGGTAGATCCCAAAATAATGTGCAAGAGTTGGCTGTTGAAAAACCATTCCCTTAAGACATTTAGACATACGAACTTGCCAATGTTAAGGGCATTAGGAAGATCATTCAATTCAATAAGTGAACGATGAGAATCAACCTAAGAGATGTCCTGAACTGGGGGTGGGGGGGTGGGGGATGTGGGTAAAGTGCTTGCCTTGCAAACATGACGACCTGAGTTCAAGCTCCAGAAACCACGTAGCCGTACCAGGTGTGATGGTGCACACCTGGAATTCCAACAGTGGGGAGGTGGAGACAGGCGGATCCTGGGCCTCCCTGGGCAGCCAGTGTAACTGAGGTGGTGAACCCCACCCAGCCAGTGAGGGACTTTGTTTCCAAGGAGATGGACAGCATGCCTGAGGAACAACACCAAAATTGTCCTCTGGCCTCCCCACACCTACCTGAACACACACACACACACACACACACACACACACATAAATAAGCCCCTTGTTGAATTTTGGAAAGGAGATAAATATCTGTTTGGGGTGGCGGTCTCAATGCCCCAGTTACCAGGGTCATAGATTTTAAGTGTAAAGGTAGACAGTTTCAGGCCTTGTCACAACCTCTGAGGTTAGGAGATATCTCTGGGATCCGCTGCACACCTGACGACCGCCTTGTGTCAGCAGCTCTGAAGACAGGGAAAAGACCTTCGGAAGCCAAGGATGCCAGGATGCCAGCCAACAGCACACACTTCCTCCCTTGACAGTTCATCTGCCTGCAGGCGATACTGCCTCGTGAGCTTCCAGGTCACCTGCACCTCCTCCGGGCAGACGGCCTTGGCTGGCCGTGATGCTCACTGCGCAGACCTCAAAGGCAGAAAGAGGAGCAGACCTGCCCTTCTGCCACCTGCTCGGTCCATGGTGGCCAACACTCTCCTGGCACTTCTTGTACAGACAGCTCTCCTGCCGCCTCTTCCACCCGGACCAAGTCACACAGGTCAGTGTCTCCCTTGGATCCTGACTTGTCCTTTCTGTAGAAATGGGCATTCGTTCTGACCTTTTAACTTGCCAATCAAATCCAGATATTACTATAGTTGGGACCTGGAATGTACCCCAAAGGTACTTGAGTCCAAGGCTTAGTCCCCAGGGAGAGTCTATTAGGAGGCAACGGAACTTTTAGGAGGCAGGAGTGGTGGCAGGCAGGCCCTTCTGGGGGGTTGAGGTACCCTGGTCACCTTCCTTTTCTCTGTCTCTGTCTCTCTCTCTTTGCTTTTGATCTGCCACGTGGTAAACAGTTTACTCTACTATGTGTTTCTATTGTGATGTGCAGCCCCAGCACAGGCCCAGAGCAGCAGGGCCACCTGACCGGGGACTAAAATGTTCAAACTGTTGATCCTAAATAAACCTTAGCTCTTTCTAAGCCGACTGGATCTGGTATCTGTTACAGTAACGGAAAGCTGATGAATACAGACAGAAGACAAAAACAAAACAATGTACCCATCTACTTCACCGCCTCCCCCACCTACCACACACACAGCACAAGATGCAACTCAGTGAAAGAGAACAGGGAATGTCCTTACAGCCAGGACCAAGTCAGGAAAAACAACACCTTCCCAGAATCCCTCAGCCCCAGACAACCTTAGCAGTTGAATCCCTAGACTCGAAGGTTCATGGTGCCCACTTGGTCAGTCTTCATCTCTTGAGTTTACAGAACATCTGGCCTATCCTCAGAAGTTCCCGGTGGCCTGTGGCCTTCCTCCATCTGGATTGTATGACCCAGCAGTATGGTGTGGACCACACGGTGTCCTCTCTGTCCTCTCTCTTAAGGAGTGGCAACTGGATCCAGAGTTCTGCTCAGAGTTAAGGTGTTTGCCTGTGAAGCCTCAGGACCCAGGTTCAATTCTCCAGTACCCACGTAAGCCAGATGCACAAGGTGGCATATGCATCTGGAGTTCATTTACAGTGGCTAGAGGCTCTGGCATGCCCATTCTCTACACCCTCATCTGCCCCCCCCCACCATTCCCCATCAAATAAATAAATAAAATATTTTTATGATATATTTAAGAAAAAGCAAGCACATTATGATGGAATGGTAACTGGGGAACCAAAGGAGGGGACGTTAGCCAGCCCATCAAGCTAAGATCCACTAGCCAGAGACCACCAGGAGCTCAGCTAGGCCAAAGCTACTTCCTTCAGCTTGCTGTGCTGAAGGATACGGCCACGACCATCCAGCAACAGCCAAGTGGAAGTGATGGCTCAGGACTTCTTAGATGTTCGAGCTTCTGTTGAGTGACTCCAAGAAAAGACTTGGGGACTTGGTGACAGGCCTCTAAAATATTCTTATCTCAAGGGTGGAAAGATCATTGAGAGGGAGAGTCAGTGCTGGAAGGGGGCAGCCATTACTCATGTTAGAAAAGGGCACTTTCCATCCGTCCCATGGCCCAGGGCCAGATATGGCCACCAGATGTGTGGTCTGATTGGAACATGTCCGGATTCCATGAACGAGTGATGTTCCCGGGAGGTGGGAAAGCAGGGCTTAGCTGCCATCCGCAGGAAGGTCATTTTCTCTTTCTTGGTTGTTTTCATGGTTAGATGCAAACAGGACTGAGTTGACCTTAACAGCGGCCATACCACGGAAGGCCTGACTTCCAGCTGGAAGGAGGTTTGCTCATAAGGTGGAGGAGGCGAGAAGGGAAGCCACCATATAGCTCCTTGAGTGCTGAAGTGACCAGGTGAGGGCTGTACTTGAAGGGCTGGGTGTCAGTCAGTCTAGGGGGAAGGTGTCTGAGGGGGCCGCACGCTCGTTCACGTTGAGAGAAATGAGGTGGGAGGCGCTGATGTCAGCTGACCCAGCTGCCGTCTTGCTTCGTTTGCTAACAGTGATGTTTTACTGGGAAACAAAAAAAAAAAAAGAAGAAGAAGAAGAAGAAGAAGGAAATGAGTTAGGTGTGGCCACTGTCTTGGCTCACCTGGCAGTCTAGTGACCTCAGCATGGTCAAGGAGACCTTGGAGAGCAATGGTGGAGCCCTGGGAAAAGTGTAAAAGGACAGGTTTATGAAGGCTGTCCCCAGATTTATAAAGGTAGCACCTTGCCTTACTCCTTGTCTTGGATAAACTGGGGTAGGTAATGCTTACTTAGCATAGCCCTGCCCAGGTTTTTTTTTTTTTTTTTTTTTTCCTAAATACCTTGGCATTTTCTAACCCACACGCCTTGGCCATGTGATTCCTACATATCAAACATGGTCACTAAGGGTGGTCTAGAGGCCAGGCCTGTCACATGGTCGGAGGCTGTAGAGAAAGGAGCAGGTT
Source organism: Jaculus jaculus (assembly GCF_020740685.1). Lineage (NCBI taxonomy): Eukaryota > Metazoa > Chordata > Mammalia > Rodentia > Dipodidae > Jaculus > Jaculus jaculus. The sequence goes on along the minus strand of NC_059109.1, from coordinate 127,784,635 downwards.
GGAGGAGAAGCTACATCGGGGTGGGCACAGAAGACGATGGTGACGCTTGTCTCCTCGGGGTGCATGATCACCGTGAGCGCTAAGGTCTGCAGCTGGGGACGGGGCTGGAACTCGGGAAAGCGGCACCTGAGAGCTACCGCCCGGGGCTGCAGGACAAGGCTGTGGAGAAGAGCCCGGCGTGCTGACTGAAAGAAGCATGTCAGCTGTTGGGGAGCCTGGGTGCTTTTGTTACTTTTGCACTGAGGTGACAAGACCTGTCAGAAACAGCGCCACGGAGGGAGGATTTATTCTGGCTCACGGTGTCCTGGGATTTCAGTCCATCAAGGCTGGAAGGCTCTGTTGGGCCCATCATGGTGGAGTGAGCGCGTGACAGAGGCTGTTCACATCACGGTGGACCAGGAACCAGAGTACGAGGACGCATCCAGGGGCAAGATAACAAGGACTAGCTCCGCAATAACTTACTGCCTCCAGCTAGGCCCCACTTCCTAATGTCTCCAGGGCCTCCCAGAACACCACCACCAGCTGGCGATGGAGCACTCCACCTCGAGCCCATAGGGAACATTTCAGATCCAAACCACAACACCAGGTAAACAGAATCTTCAGTTCTTTCTCACATGGTCTGTCCTCATTGTTGGGATGTTGTGAGCTCATAACCTGTTTTGGTTGCTGTACCTCTGGCTCTTCTAAGAACCCATCTCTTAACAATATATGACCACCAGCCACTCCTCACAGGAGCCTTTTCACGCTTCTGAGCACTTTTTTCTTTGTTTGAAAAACAATTCTCACCTTCATTCCCCCGTGTTTCAAACACAGCTGTTGCCATGGGCTCTGGGAGCTTCCCATGGCTGAACAACAGCCAACGAGAAGCTAGGGCTCCCTGGAGGCAGAAAGGGAGGGCAGAGGGCTGGGAGCAGGCACTGCGATCAGGCTTTCCAGACAAAGCATTGAGGAGGACGTGCTTGAGCAGAGTGTGTTGGGAAGATGGGGACAGGAAGGCAGGAGGGGAGAGACCTGCAAGGAGGCCACTGCAAGACCCAGACAAGAGGACTTGGGGAGATGATCCATGGGTAAACTGCTCACCATGTAAGCCTGGGGAGCTGAGTTTCAGATCCTTAGCATGTATGTAAAATGTCTGGGGTGGTGGCATGAGCCCACAGCCCCAGCACTGGGGATGAGGCGAGGGGTAGATCCCTAGGGCTCACTGGCTAAAAAGGGGGCTGGAGAGATTGCTTAGTGGTTAGGGCTCTTGCCTGCGAAGCCTAAGGACTCATGTTCAACTCTCCAGGTCCTACGTAAGCCAGATGCACAGTGACTCAAAGGTGCAATGTCGCAAACGTGCACAAGGGGGCGCACATGTGTGGAGTTCGATTGCAGTGGCTGGAGGCCCTGGCGTGCCAATTCTCTCTCTCTCTCATTTAAAAAAAAAAAAAAAGAAAAGTGGAGCTGAGGAGGACGCCTGATTCAAGCCCCGGCTTCTACACACACATGCACAGGCACATAGCTCTCCCAGCCTCTGAGCACATGTGAGCACGACTCACACATACAAACACATGTACACATTCACACAGCACACACACATCCACACAAAACACTTGCGCACACACACGCATGTGCCAGAAAACAAACCAAGCAAACAGGAGAGATCTCAGAGCTCCAAGGTGCAGTGGAGAAAGTACTAAGGAGAAGGGGCGGGTGCAACGTGGATCCTTTGAAGTTGTGACCTACAAACCTCTTGACGGGCTGACTGGCAACCAGACATGCCTGCTGGGTTAAGTCCCGGGCTACTGGAAAGATGAACTTGCCCTCGGCTGAGGTGGGGAAAAACTGTTGGAGCTGTAGGTATGGAGGGGGTATCATAGTCTGTTTGGATGGCTATAACAAAATGCCATACATGGAGTAGCTTATAAACGCCGGAAAGATGTATTTTCCATAGTTCAAGATGCTGTGATGACCAACAAAAACAAAAAAATCAGAGTCTGGTTCAAGTCCCCTTTCTAGCCCAGAGCTTCTCTATGTGTTTTTTCATAGTTGACTCAGGTGGCCAAGCCCCCTTGGATCTCTTGAAAAAAGGCATAGATCCCACTCACGGGGGGCTCCACCCTCATACCCTAATCACCTCCCAGGATCCCTGTCTCCTGACACCCTCCCCCTCAGGGTCAGGATTTCAATATATGAATGAGGGAAAGACGCTAAACATCAAGACACAGAAGAGACATAAAGGTTTTTTTATATAAATTTTAAATAGTTAAGTTATTTATTTGAGAGAGTGAGGGGGAGAGAGAGAATAGTGTGCCAGGGCCCCCAGCCACTGTGAAGGAAGCCCAGATGCGTGCTCCCCCTTGTTCATCTGGCTTACATGGGTCCTAGAGAATCGAACCGGTATCCTTTGGCTTTGCAAGCAAACGCCTTAACCACTAAGCCATCTCTCCAGCCTGCGACATAAAGGTTTTTTAGCTGGCTGGGTCCCCTTGTTATATGAGCATGCCAGTCCGGGAGCATGGAAGTTACAGGACAGAGACACGTGGGTGGCATCAGTCAGCGCAGAGAGAGGTTAAATCCTTCCCGGGGAAGCTCTCCCAGATAGAGAGCAGCCGGTCACAACCACGCGCACGTTGTGTGATCCCAGGCAAGGGGAGTTCAGGGTTGGAAGTTGCTGCTGGTCTGTAAGAGCATGGACGGAAGCAGCTGGTCTCTGACATCGTCTCCTGATCACTGATCCACAGGGAAGGGCTTCAGCATGGGATGTGTCATGCTGAGGAAAAGGGTGCTCCCCACAGGTCAGCGCTGATGGACGTGATGGGCTATCACGGGACTGGCGAGCCTTGGTGGAGATGTCCCTTGAGCTGAGGGCACCAACAACCAAGCTGTTGGTCACCTCCAGTTTTCTCCAAGAAACTGAAGCCATTGGATCCATTCCCACTGGATATCTAGCTGGGAAGCCTGACCACCTATGAAGTCACATGGCCAGGGACTTGTTTGTAGCCTGTGACCACCCCCCCCCCCACACACACACACCAGCAGAGAAATTCACAGGGCACTGAAATTTCCCCGCCGCAGCCTGCCACAGCTATCCTTGACTGATGCCAAAGGAACAGCAGCGTGACCCATGCTCCTGGGGAGGATGAGGCCAGCTCCGACTTCCCTTAGACAGCTGGTGGCTTAGAAATGGTGCCGTGCAACATGGTGGAAAGCTCTGTTTCCAGGGCAGGCCGGCTGTTCTGGAGACAGAAAATGACTCAGGACGCAGTGCCTAATGAAGACATGTGTTGAGTGAGACTTAGAATTCCTGGGAGCCAAGGTCAGAGCGGGGAGGGTATCCAGAACTCTGAGTGAAGCCCAAATGAGCAACCAGCAGGGGGTGCTGATGAGACCAACACAAGCCACGCCCACACCTCCCTTTGCGCATGCCCCTCGGCTGGAATCCTGGCTCTCTCGCGTTCTATCTGGATCACCTTGGACAAGTGACGTAACCTCTCCGTGTCTAGCAGCTTTGTATGAAAAATGAGCTCTGCAGGCGTGCCATGCAGGGCCTGCTGCTGCAAGGACTGATGACCCCCTCAGCCACATTCCAGATTTTTCTGTTCTTTGAACCATTGCCTGGAACGTATCTGGATTCAGACTCGGCCCATACCAAGAAGAAGCCAGCCCATGAAATCACCCCTCCCCGCAGTCTTTCACCAGATGAAGTCAGAGTGGCTGCAGCGTGGGCAACTCTGGACTGGCATCCCAGACTCTTAAAATTGCAATGTGGAGCCAAGACACGGCATGTAACTTGGTGAGCATAAAGAGACACCAGGTGACGTTTGGGACGGTGCTGGGAAAGTGTCAAAGGACAGCGTGTGACAAAGGGCAAACACTCAAGCAGCCGGTGGAGATGGAGGATGTGAGCCAAGAGGAAGGAGCAGATCATCTAATGTCCTTGGAAAACCCAGGAGAACCCAACTAGAAGGTTCATTGCTAGTCACTGTGCCCACAGCTACCAACATGTATGTAGGGAGCTGAGTCAGCCAGTGATAGTTATTATAACATCTACCTAAAGAAACATATCAAGAAGGCCCGGAAGTGCGTGGGAAGGAAGGGAATTCAGAGGGAACGCTCACCAAAGTCAGTGTTGATGTTGGGTGGAGGAAAAGGTCAATGAGACAGAAATTCCAATGCACACATAAATAGATCCCATGACTAAAGGAATAGGTGGTTCAGATTTCGACTTGAAAGGATTTGGAGCGACCTTGGAGACACGCCTCTGAGTGTGTCTGTGAGCATGTTTCCAGAGAGGCTTGGCGGCGGAGAGAGGAAGACCTGTTCTGAATATAGCCAGTGCCATCCGTCCCGTGTACCGGTGCCCAGACAGAAGGAAACGGAGACAGCGAGCTGAGCACCAGCACTCCTGTCTCTCTGCTTCCTGACTGTGGGGACAAGGTGACCAGCTGCCTCATGCTCCTGCCGCCATGCCTTTCTCACCATGATGGACCACACTTTGAAACCATGAGCCAAAATGAACCCTTTCTTCCTTAAGTTGTTTTTGTTAGATATTTTGTCACAGAAATGAGAAAACAAACAAACATAGCAGTTAAGCCCAGAAAAACAAATCCAATTTAAATAGCTAACACAGCTCTTAGGTATCATCATAGAAAGACTTTGGTAAGCAGATAAAGAAAATCATGAAAAGAAAGAATAAAATAAGAAGAGGTGCTGGAGAGATTGCTTAGTGGTTAAGGCACTTGTCTGCAAAGCCAAAGGATCCAGGTTTGATTCCCCAGGACCCACTTAAGCCGGATGCACAAGGTGGTGCATGCATCTGGGGTTCATTTGCAGCAGCTGGATTCCCTGGCATGCCCATTCTCTCTTCCCCCCTCTATCTCTCTTTATCTATCTCTATTTCTCTCTCTCTAAAATAAATAAATAAATGTACTTTAAAAATAATGGGTTCTTTCTTAGTCATTCTCCATTTATTTTGCGTGCGAGTGTGTGAAGTATGTATAGTGTGGTATGTTTGTGTAGTTTTGAACAGGTATATGCAAATGCACACTCCCCATATGCACATGTGCAGAGACCAAAGGAGACATTGGGTGCCCTCTTTTTGTTTATCCATGGGTTTCCTTGAGATAGAGTCTCTCACTGAACCGGGAGCTGCTGTGTTTGGACAGACTGGCTGACCGGCAAACCCTCATAGGACCAGAGTATAGGCACACATGACCATGCCTGACTGTTTACCTGGGTGCTGGGGAATCAAACTCAGGGCCAGCCAGTTCCCTGGGGGCCCCATGCTTTCACAGCCAGTGCCCTTGTCTGAGCCACCTTCCCAACCCCTCTACTTCTTTATTGAGAAAAGCTCTCTCACTGGGCCTAGACGTCACCAAGTTGGCTACAGTGACTAGCCAGCAAGCTTTCGGGATCCTCTTGTCTCTATCTCCCCAGTACTGGGGTTCCACTGAGTGCTGCCACGCTCAGCTCTCATGTGGCTGCCGGGGACCTGAACTCCAGCCTTCATGCTTGCATAGCAAGCACTTTACCCACTGAGCCATTCCTAACCCATAAAAATGAGTTTTGGAAAAGCAAAATAAATTATAAATGCAATTCCCCACCCACCCACCCCAGGTACTCTGTTTTTTTTTTGGGGGGGGGGGTTATTTTCAAGGTAGGGTTTCACTCTAGTCCAGGCTGACCTGGAATTCACTATGGAGTCTCAGGGTGGCCTCAAACTCATGGTGATCCTCCTACCTCTGCCCCCCAAGTGCTGGGATTGAAGGCGTGCGCCCCCACATCCTCTCCCCCAGGGACTCTTACACATCAGATTCTAATAACTAAAGCGTGGGACTGATTTGGAAAAGACCAAGAATACTCAAAATAGAGTTTCAGGAAAAGACCCACATAGATGCAAGATTTTACAAATTCATAAAGCCTCCCTCTCCGTTATTTGAAGGAAGGCAGATTATTCAAAAACTGGTATTCAGGGCTGGAGAGATGGCTTAGCAGTTAAAGCGCTTACCTGCAAAAGCCAAAGGACCCAGGTTCTATTCCCCAGTACCCACGTAAAGCCAGTCACACAAGGTGGCACATGTGTCTGGAGTTCAATTGCAGTGGCTGAAGGCCCTGGAGTTCCCATTCACTCTCTCTCTCTGTCTCTCTCTCTCTTTCTGTCTCTCTGCCTCTTTCTCTGTATCTCTCTCTCCCTTTTCCCTCCCTCCCTCCCTCTCTTTCTCAAAAACAAAGAATAGAATAAAATAAAATAAACTGGCATTCTGACTAATGTGCAGATGCCTAATGATCTAGATAAATCCATATTTCATTATGTACACCAAAATAAACTCTAGACGCACTGGTAAATTAAATTTAGAAATCACCAAAGTCTTGGAAGAGAGTACCTACATGTTTACACAATATTGTGGGATTTGTAAACACAAATGCCAAAAGCACAAAGGAAAAGTTGACTGAACATGAACCCAAGATTAAAAGACTTTCTTTCAGGCTGCAAAGATGGCTCAGCAGTTAAGGCACTTGCCTGCAAAACCTAGCGACTCGGGTTCGATTCCCCAGTACCCACATGAAGCCAGATGTACAAAATGGTCCACGCATCTGGAGTTCATGGGTAGTGGCTGGAGGGCCCCGTACACCCGTACTCTCTGTCTCTGTTCTCTCTACCTCTCGCTGCTTACAAATAAATAAATAATATTTTTTATATTTAAAACAAATATTTTTTAAAAGACCTTTCAAAGTCTTCAATATCTCTTAAGTCTATTTATTTCTCACGGTGGCTCACTATGAGGTACCTTTTCTTGGCATTCATTAATTACTTCATTCATTCGCTTTCAGTGTCTCCTCCCACACCCCCCAGCCAGGGATCTGTAGGGAAAGGAGTTTGCACATTACACATCTCACACTGGGGACTTCTTCAGGGAGTGACTGGCCTCCAGGGTCGGTGTTCTCTATGTGGAGGGAAGTACCCTGTGTCTCTTCCCACGCTGCTGGGCATGGAGTCCTCCCACTTGTGATAAAGGGTAGAGTCAGCCCAGTGATGATCAGTGACTTTCTCTGTCACTGGAAGTCACATCCAGGGCGGCACTGATGGCTGCAGAAGCACATTCCCCCAATCACAGATTCATTACAGCACATCGTTCACCACAATGCCCGTTTCCCACCCCAAGGATAGGAAATCGATGCTCCCTGTGGCTGGGGCAGATGGCTGATTTAGAGGCTGATGTCTCCGTAGTCCTGCCTCAGAACGGCCACTGAGGAGCCTTTATCGTGTGCCCAGCCCTCACCCAGGCCTGGGGGTCGGTATGAAGAAGCCACATTTGTAGGCATTAGCATCCTTATGCAGGGAACAGATAGGAGGCTTTCTGCAGGGGACGTGTTGTACAATGTCCCATTTCCCAGAGGGGCTCAGGGACAGCTCCAATTAGGCACTTTCCTGCTAACCAGCCCCCGCAGCCCCCGGCATGGGGTAAGGAGAAAAAGGCAGCTCTGTCCAGGCAAGAATCCACTCCCTGCTCTGGACTCTGTCAGAACCATCGTGTCCATTTGCACAGTCCCAGGAGAAGTCAGTCTGCAGGTGGTCCTCCGAGGGTCCTGTTCTCAGTCAAGGAGGTAGGTGTCCATGGGGACCCTGTGGGGCTCTCAGCCTGAGCAGCAGCACAGGCATTGGTCCTGGCCTCGAGGGACATGCTGTATGACCAGAGGGATGAGCTGACCAGCAGGAGAACTTCCTGTGAGTTGACAGTGACCGGGGGCTTCCGCGGGCATGTGGAAGAGTGGGAGAGAGCTGAGGTTGCATCCTGGCCCAGGTCTGTCCCTCAATACAGTTCTGGACAAATAGTGTCACCTCCTGAGCCTCAGTTTCCCCAGCCCACTGGGATGTGCTTCCAACATCACATTGGCTAGGTTTGGAGGAATAACTAAGATGATGGTTAAGTGCCTCAGAGTCCTTGTTCTCACTTCCTTTTCTTTCTTTCTTTTCTCTTCTTTTTTTTGAGGCGAGCCCAACAGACTGGCTTTTTTCTTTTTTTAATGAGAGAGAGAGAATTGGAGCACCAGAGCCTCCAGCCATTGCAATCAAACTCCAGACATGTGCACTGTGTGACCTTGCTTGCTTGTATCACTTTGTGCGTCTGGCTTATATGGGACCTGGAGAGTTGAACATGAGTTCTTAGGCTTCTCATGCAAGCGCCTTAACCACTAAGCCATCTCTCCAGCCCCTCCCTTCCTTTTCTATTTCAGTTTTTCAGAAGGGAGGGGAGTCTGCTCCCTAGGGGAGGAAGAATGGACAAGGGATATGGTTGAGAACCAAGCTTTAAGGAAGGGTGTGGCACACTCTTGCCTGCCCAGTGTCCACTTCTTCCTAACCATCAGAAGCCAGCTTTTGATCTAAGGTCCAAGTGTGCAGCCAAAGTACTCCCGTTCCCAGTCTCCTTTGCAGCCAGTGGTGAACACGTGACCCAGTTCCAGCCAGTGAGATTGAAATGGCTATCTGCGGGTGGATCCTGAGAAAGCCCTCAATCTTAACTTTCCTCTCCTTCCTGACTGGAGGTGAAAGGGCCATTTGGAACTAGGGGGTGATAAATTTGAGGATGCAGAGCAGAAAAATGGAAAGAGCCGGTGTCCTGGTGCACAGAGGGCCAGTCAGCACTGGCCTTGACCCCACTGTTGCTACACACCTTCATTTAAGCCACTCGGCTAGATTTCCTGTTACTTGCAGCTGAGAGGATTTCAAAAGCAAATCTTTCCTCTCTTCTTTTCTCATTTCCTTCCTTTCCTTTTGGATATGGTTTTCCTATGTGGCCCAAACTCGCAATCCTGTCTTAGCCTCCCAAATGTGGGAATTGCAGGTGTGCATCACCATACCCAGATAAACCTTTCTTCTGTTTAAGTTGATTAGCTCATACATTTTGTTACATCAACAGAAAGCTGACTGGCACAGCCATAGACCTAAGTTCTGATTCCAGCTCCATGGGTCAACTTGAGACCATGTCACTGGGATTCTGCCTCCTTATCTGTGAAATAGACATGACACTGTAGTAAGATGAAAACCTCAGCACACAGATGAGCATCAAGACATAGGGGAGAGAGGAGACCAGGCCTGGCATACTCCTGGGGTACGAAGTGTGAGATGGAGGGTCCATGGCATGAAGCCAGAGGTGCCAGTAAGTGAGCAGGGAAGCTGGTCATGGGGTCTGTACCAATCAGGCCACTTCACCCCCAACATCAGAATCCATTCTGACTTAAGCAAACTCGTAACTCATCCAGGAATCTTCCAAAGGCCCAGGAAGCCTACAGCAAGCAACACAGGCTGGAGCTGCTCTCAGCCATGAGGCACTTAATACCAGATGTGTCCACTCCCCCATAAGGTTTGACCAGATGGCCCATGGCCTCAATTAAGAAAATCTAAGTTCAATCCATCCCTCTACTTTCCCTTCACGATCACGGCCTCAAAGAAGAACACGAGATAGGGGAACACAGTCATATGACACCCCTGACATCAAGGAAGGCTGGAAGCACATCCCTGGTTCTTCTGCTGGGGACATGGGAATGGCACCACGGAGGCTCTTAGACACAGGGTGGACACTGGCAAAAAAAATGTTGAGAAGCTTCCGGATCCCTCCAGTGGCCCTCTCATAGTCAATCTGCATTTTAGCTAGAGTTCTCCAGCAGGAGCCTGGAACTAGGAACTTTGAAGGATAACACTGGGGTCAGGGGACCTAGCAGGGAGCAACATCAAGGGACAGCTGGGAACCAGCATGGAGGCCACAGGGTTAACAGAGACTGAAATGAGGGTGAACCTGAGAAATATTTGAGAAGTAATCAGTGGGTCTGGAGAACGAGCAGGTCATTACACCGTCAGCACAGACATCAGGGAAGAAGCAAGGCATTGTGGGAAGGGGCTTCGCTGGCTTTCCTCTTGGAACATTCATTCTCCCAGAACCCTTTGCAGCAGGAATGTGCTTCCAAGTCAGCCTCCTTGACTGTCCTTCTGGGCAGAGATAGCTCGTCAGGAAAATAATAGCCATGGGGGCTTGGTGAGAGGCGGCAACATGAGCCCAGTGGAACTGGGCCTTGGGGGTGTTCACCTTTTTTGAGGGGGTGTTCGCCTTTTAATGCCAGTGTGTTGGCATAGGGCTGATCCTCTGCAGGCACATGGTGGCCATTGACTGTATAATTACCATGTCAACCCAAGCAAGAACTACAAGAAGGTTGCATCCATTAGAGAAATAGGAGGAAGGGGAAATGTTCTGTGAACTAAAGTTCCCCAGAGAGCAGCCCGGAACTGCTGTGGCTGTGGAAAGGTAGGAAGGTTGGAGACCCACAGCCAGATCATCTCGGGTTATCTTTGTCCCTCTGACCCACCTCTGTGTGTGATCTAACATCCTGTGACTCTTAAGTACAGGATTAAGTAAGTAAGTACAGGAACATCTCCTTAGCTAAGACTGTCATCAGACAGCATCTGAAACCCACAGCATAGATTTCCCCTGCTCTGCTGCAACTCACCCAACAGATGTTGACACCAATGTATTTGATAAGTGCCCCGCTATAGGACCTGCTTTTGTTCTATAATTATAAAAGAAACTTCAGGAAATCATCAACACCATGGAACATGGGGCTTAGGAAACCCAAATCAGTGTTCCGGAGTCATGGTCACCCGTATTTGGCTCTAGAATAAAAGATCCCTCATTCCCTTTGAGGTGATGGCTATTGTTTTGTTGTCGTTTCTTTTTTCATTTCAGTTATGTTCGGTAGCCCCCCCTTTCAGACAAACACTTTGGAAGAACGAGCAACGCTGCGTGCATCTCCAGTCTGCTAACCCTCCTCTGTGAGCCAGCTTAGCGGTTAAGGCTACAGGTGGGCGCAGGTCATTCCCACTAACCGCATGCTTACCTCAGGACAAGGTTTAAGGTTTAGGTAGTAAAATAAAAGTACAGAAAGGAAGGGTTAGGGATGGGGAAGGAGTTCACAGACTGTCTCCACTGTCTGCCAGAAGGGAGATTTGGGCACATTTAATTAACTAACATCCCTGTGTCTGGCTCCGTGCGTTGTTAAATAGAGAAGATAACGATCAGAACACCTCTGGGAGAGGGTTACAGGCGTGGGTGCTCAGGACTTCAAAGAGCAAGGGGCGCAGCAAGCGCACGCGAACTCTTGTTATGACAGCCCTTTTCTTATTAGATTATGCCACGCGTGTTAGCCTCGGGCATCCAGCGCCTGCTCCTCCCTGGCCTGGAAGAAGGCTCTTCCCTGCAGCCCCTCGCAGTGGGGAACTTTCAGCTCCACTGTCACCTGCGACCTCTCAACGGAAAACAGCCTGTCACAGCAGAGGACACATTGCATTTCTTTGAAGGTCTTGCCACTCTTAGAAAACGTCTTTGCTGACTGTCACTAACATGGACGGAGGCTAGGAGCTCAGACCCAGCCGTACCCTGTCCTGTGTTCCCATGTTCTGCCTCTTGGTCATTTTCCTGTGTGGCCCTGGTGTGTCACGGCAGAATTCTCGGGTTCTTTCTTCGCCTGTCGGGATCAGCTGCGTGTCAGTAATGTAAAGCAGTTGTTTTTGACCTCTGAACACAGGGAGGAACTTCCTGGAGTTGTGGGGGTCAGAGCCTGGGCCCTGGAAGCCTTCACAAGCTTACGCTCAGGCACCCCTTCCCAACATGCCAATTTCACAAACAAGTGATGGCAGGAAGCAGAGAAGAGAGACTGCCACGGAAAGCTCTGTTCCTGGGGAAGACGCGAACACGCGTCTATTCTCTCCGGATCGGGCTCAGATGACAGACCCAAACCAGTTTCGGTGAACCACTGAGTTTATTGGGGTGGCTTACAGAGCAGGCTGAGGGGTGGCTTACAAGAACGATGGATGACTCAAAGACTGCATCACTGAAAAGCCCAGCCCAGTGTGGGTGACACACTGGAAAGTCGCCTCTGTGGAGCTCACAACGCCACTTGCAAGCTCAGCTGGTGAGAGAGTTCCTCCCCACGCCCGTGTTTTCCCTTTATATAACTTGAGGGTGGGGGTCTTACAATCTTTTTTCCCCCAAGATTTGTTGACTTCTGAACCTCACTCCTCCCTCAAGGAGAGGATGTTTCAGTTGATGCGCTACATTGGCCAAAGCCTGACCCTCCACTAGTTCTTTCCCACTCCTATTACCTTGCGGGGCGCTCATGTGACCTTTTAAGTTTCGGGTCTCCCAAGTCTGACCACCTTAAACTTCAGGGCCTCCCTCCTCCCTTCAGAAATGGGAGGAGCTTGCCATACAACACAAGCATATTCAATATGAACATATTGGGCAGAGGAATAAATATAGAAGGTCCAGTGCCTGCACACACACCCCCCCAAGTCCATCTTCTGGGTCCTGATATGAGATTTGGATCTAAATAGAGGGCAAGAGGTTTGATGGGCAAGAGAGCGAGGCCGTCCTGGTCAAGGCGTGGTCTTGGTCTTGCCTACGAGCGCTGTCTAAGCCTCACCATCTCCTGCAAGACGGTCTGACCAGTTGTCAGAGCTTTGCGGAATCTCTTTCCAGAAGACCAATACCAGGCCTCAGCCTTTTCCTTTACTGGCATGAGATTCCTGGTAAAATTCCAAATTCCGGGGTGGTCCATTGCTTTAGTTACCTTGGTAGAGATTATCTGACAAGGGGCACAAATGGCTCTTTGGAAGATCTTCATTCCTGTCAGGAAGGTGACAAAGATTTTGTGGCTGGCACCTCCCAGGGATCAGGTCCTGGCCTCCTTCTACCCATGATCCCCCATCCCTTGGTGGACACTCTTTGTCCACAGGTCTCCCAATATCTGTCTCTCCCAAATCTCAGCCTTAGGGAAGGGAAAGGGCAAAGTGTCCATCTCTTTCCAACTCCTTTCTCTGGCCTCTGTGAAATCACACTCAGTGTGCTTGTGAGACAAGATGAAGGACAGGCCCAGTGAAGGGTCCTGGGGAATTGACTCTCACTTTGTAGCTTGAGTGGGGCTGAGCTGCCCCCTTCATGTCCATCAGTGGCTCCCTCTGACTCTCGCTCTCTCCAGCCCTGCCTGGTCGCTGTGCTTGAGCTGCCAGGGTCAGAGTAGAAGCGACATCCCCTCCTGGCTTCTGTGTATGGCTTGCTTCTCATTCCCAGTGACAGAGAAGTCAGACAGGGACCATGCTAGGCACGCCCCACTCTGCCCTGCTGGATCACACCACTTGGCACTCTCCTTGTGAGGCTCCTATAGCTGTCCATGGTGCCCACTCTGCCAAGTGCAAGCCTCTCAGCTACAGAGACACTGAGCCATTTGTCAGTCTTCTTAAGGTCACATCCAATGGACATATGGTCATTTCTTCAGTACCCAAAGACAGCTGCTCTGGGCAGTTAGAGGTTTACAGAGGGACCTGTCCCCATGAGCCCTGACTCTTCCCTTCCTGGAAACACAGAGGGAGTAGTCTCTACTGCCCTTTGACCGATGCCTCATGCTCAAGGGTTTCCTGAAAGGAGGGAGTTTGTGTAAATGGACTTGCAGCTTCTGTCGGCCCATTTTGGGAAATAGCAACTGGCATTTCCTCCGAAGAACTAGCTGTATACTTCATGATGCTTAGGCCACAAGTAGACACATGACCTAGGCCTGGCCAATCAGAGAATTCAATTCTCCTGGGCAGGGTGGAACAGAAGATGGTCACACCAGAGCAATGAGCATATGTATTAAAGAGTTGGCCAGAGCTCTGAGGAGTGAGTTCTAAGTGAGGGAAGCGACCAGACATGCTGAGCTGTAGACCATGGCCTGGGGCTTTGGTCACTAGCTGTCCTCAGAAGGGAAAGCCCGTCAGGGGTGGGATGAGCTAGGTGGTTCCTGGGCCCTCATCTGAGTGAGGAAATGCAAATGCTTTTTATAATTTTTTGTTTATTTTTATTTATTTACATGAGAGTAATAGACAGAGAAAGAGGCAGATCGAGAGAATGGGTGAGCCAGGGCCAACTCTTTAATACATATGCACACATGCACACACACGCACACCACACACATGCACAGAGGAAGACTTGGAGACTTGGAGCTGTCTTCATGGGTCTCACTCATTCCTTACTTTGCTTTTTACATTCAGTATGTATTTCCACACGCCCATCATGTCTCAGTTATCAGTCTGCATGTTAGAGATGCAATAATGACCGAGGCATAGGTCAGAAAAACAAACCAAATAAATGGGCTTCATCAACTTGGAGTTGCCAATTCTAATCTACTTGTGACATAATTCATGCCTCCGAGAGCTTGTTGAGGAAGCCTCTGCACCCCCAGCAAAGGCTGAACATCACTCATCCATTCATCTCCCCAGCCCACATTCCTGTGTTTTCCATCTCCTACCCTTCTACCACCTCTCTCTCTCTCTCTCTGTGTGTGTGTGTGGGGGGGGGGGTGATGGGGAGTGAATGTAAGCCCTTGAGCATGCAACACAAGTCCTCTCACACTAACCTATATCCTCAAGTTCTTTTTTTATACTTTTAAAATATTTTATTTTTATTTATTTATTTGAAAGAGAGAGAGAGAGACAGAGACAAATAGAGAGAGCATGGTCACCCTAGGGCCTCCAGCCACTGCAAATGAACTCCAGACACATGCATCACTGTGTGCATCTGGCTTACATGGGTCCTGGGTCCTCAGGCCTTGCAGGCAAGTGCCTTAACCACTAAGCCATGTCTCCAGCCCTACTATTTATTTGTGAAACAGAGCCTCACGAAGTTGCCCAAGCCAGCCTTGAACTCACTCTATTGCTCAGTCAGACCTGAACTTACGATCTTTCTTCCTCGGCTTCTCAAGAAATATTCCTGTCAGCAATGAGGAGACTCAGGTACAGCTCCACATGGTCACACTGGGCAGCCTGAGGAGTGCCCCTAGACTTCTAGGGACCTCAGCTCGGGATAAAACAGGATTTGTGGTTTTTGACACAGGAAAGACTTCTGGGAAAAGCCAGTGTGGAGCAGAGTTGAAGATTTTGTCAGAGATATTTTCACATAGGCTTAAGCCTGAGGGGTAGGAGAAAGAAAGGGCCCTTCAGAAAGAATAACAGCATACCCAATTAAATTTTAAAAAGAAATTAAATAAAAGAGCATACCCAAGAGCAAGGGTGTGGGAGCCCCTGAGAGATGGTCACTCTAGGAAAGAAGAAATCATCCCCACATGTGGATGTGGACAGCTCAAAGGAGGGCAGCATCCAAGCATCCTGGTGTTGACCGGATACAGAAGTCTTTGGAATTCCACTGGTGGGTGGACGGCTAGGGGACCCTCCCTTCCTCTATCTCTGTTTCCCTCTTTGTTCAAAAAATATATTTTATTGATTTATTTTATTTTTATTTATTTATTTGAGAGTAACAGACACAGAGAGAAAGAGGCAGATAGAGAGAGAGAATGGGCGGGCCAGGGCCTCCAGCCACTGCAAACGAACTCCAGACACATGTACCCCCTTGTGTGTCCGCCTTAAGTGGGTCCTGGAGAATCAAGCCTGGAACTGGAGTCCTTAGGCTTCACTGGCAAGCACTTAACTGCTAAGCCATCTCTCCAGCCCTCAAGATAGATCCTGAAAACCCTTGCCAAGCACTGATGGTGAGCCCTGACCTGAGCTGTTATGCCTTTGAGTCCAGATGTGAGCCCTGGGAAGAAGTGACACAGACAGTCAGTTTGCTTGGAAACATGAGAGAACACATCTACCTACAGCGAGTCCAGATGTACAGTGTGACTGGGGGTGGTCCAGTACTGGCCCTGAACCGTGGACAGCTGGATAAATACAGGCCATCGCCTATTCACCTCTGGAAACTTTTCCTGATACAGCAGAAGGATCTGTCAGCAAGCAAGCCTTCCATGTCCTTAGGAGGAGGTGAGCAGGACCTGGAGAATGTCCACCTTCTTCTCCAGGTCTCTCTTGGGCTAGTGTCCACACGTTCATGAAGGGACAGACTTCTGCACATTCCAGGCCCTCTGGAGGGACACATTCTGTACCATACTGTCTGCTGCTCCTGAACCGAGTAACTTAAGACAGGAGCGCAAACACCAGAGGCTGCCAGTCTGGCGGCTCTCCTTCCATCACGGTCTCCTCGGACCTGTGTGTCCACGCCAGGCATCCCGTACAGATGGGCTCTGTTAGCTGTGCACATAGGCACGGCTCAGTCCATCGCCAGCTTTTTGAAGGAGCCAGGACAGCCGGCCACAGGGGACTTGGGGCTTTCAAACAGTACACAGCTCAGGCCCTGGCATGAGTCGGCCTGAGTACCCACGGTGCACCTTTCTACCAAGCAGAAGCTGCAGAAGGGTCCAGACATCTATGACCACAGCAGAAGAAAGCCTTCCCTTGTGAAAACGGGAGCGAGGAATTGAAGCATCACCATGATCCCTTCTCTTTTCCCGACAACCATTTCCTAGGCTCTTTGGAAGAGTCTTGCATAGGCTTCCAATGTCCCAGGGACCGGCCTTTGGCATCCCTCCTGGGTTGACTATATGGGCATGGAAGCTTCTTGCATTCTGCACCATGGAAAGTTCTATGTGTTCTCGTGTCTCTGTGACAGCAATGGGGCTGTGCATGGCAGTAAACCAGTGGCTTCGTCTCTGTATTGTCCACTGTCAGGGAACGGGTGGCTCTCTTTGGGACATTCTCCTTGTGACAGTGGGTGTTATCAGCAAGTTCCCGGTGGTTAGAAGTGAAGGGTCTGGACCCAGTGTCCCCACATGGAGTAAGACTACCCAGACAGGAAAGGGCAGAGCTTGGGGTGATGTTCAGTGCCTCAAAGCGCTTGCTGTGCAAGCCTGATGACTGGAGTTTGGATCCCCAGAACCCGTGTAAAGCTGGATGTGTGCGTCACCCTGGCACCTGCAATCCCAACGTGACAATGGATGGTGAGGTCCGGAGAAGCCCCAGGCTCCTGGGCCAGCTAGTCTGGCGTTCACATCAGCACCACACTAGGGAGATCCTTTCTCCAGTGAGATGGAAGATGAGGACCAATACACCGATGTGGTCTCCTTATCTACACACATGTACTGTAGCATGCACGACCATACATGATTACACACACACACACACACACACACACACACACACACACACACACACAGTGCAAGAGAGAGAAAGAAAGAGGGAGGGGGAGAAAAACAGAACGAGAGGCAAGGGGAGGCACTGAGGCTGGAGAGTATCTGGTTATATTGCCGTGTCCTTGTCATCAGCATCTCCTCTTCTGGCCACCTGTGCCCGACACCCCAGAATCCACTGATCAGGTCAGACCTCTCTAGAGGTAGGGGGGCCGGGGAGGGGGTTAACAGGAATAGAACCAGGCAAGCCAGGCTGGGTGCTAAATCTGAGCAAGTAGCTTTAGGTTTCTCTATCTCAGATCCTTCATCCGAGGAACACCCCCACCCCCAAAGGAATGGCACAAAGAGGAAACCAACCGGTGTGAGGACTTAAAAAGCCTGCCAGGCCCTGCCTCAACCCGTGTTGGCTGTCGCCAACGTTGCCTTTGCTACTGGCCCCCATTTAAACTAGCTGCGTGGTTAGAGAATTCCCATCTCATGAGCTCATGCCTCCCCAATATAAGAAGTGAGCCTTTCATATTTCACACTTAATCAAGTTAAATTGATTTCTCCTGTTTGTAACCAAGAATCGAAAAGACTAAACCCTCCTTGATTTAGCCGTGCCTGCAATCCTCCCGTGGGCTTTTCAATTAAACGAGCCGACCTCTGTCTGTCCTCGAGTTCAGCTTAACATGGACCCGTGTCTGTGGGAGCCAAAGCTTGCTTAACAAATACGCATGCATGCTGTCAACATGGAGAGTGGTATTAAAACACACTTCAGGCTTCAGTTCCTTAAATGCCGCCCCCCAACCGTGTAATATTTCCCTTTCTTCCTTCCCTCCCTCCCTCCTTCTTTTGTCTCTTCTTCCTTCCTTGCTTCCTTCCTTCTCTATTTTTTGTTTGTTTGTTTGTTTTTCCAGGTAGGGTCTCACTCTAGCCCAGGCTGACCTGGAATTTACTATGGAGTCTCAAGGTGGCCTCGAACTCACGGCAATACACCTACCTCTGCCTCCTGAGTGCTGGGATTAAAGGCGTGCGCCACCACGCCCGGCTCCTTCCTTCTCTTTTGCTCTCGTTTTCTTTGTCTTTTTTGAGACAGGGTCTCTTGTAGTTCAGGAACTTGTTTTGTCATTAAGGATGGCCTTGAATTTTTGCTTCTACTTCCCAAAGGCTGGGGTCATAGGAATGAACCACCATGCTAGCTGTAATGTTTCTCGGCTCATACATGAGCCCTTTAAACAGACTCCCTAGTTGCGTAAAGGCATAGCTAACCATAGACAGAGGTATCACCTATCTTCCTTCTGGTATTTCTCAATTGCCATGTTAAAAAACAATGCCAGAAGTAGAGGCTGGAGAGATGGCTTAGTGATTGCCTGCAAAGCGTAAGGGCCCAGGCTCGATTCCCCAGTAGCCACAAAAGCCAGATGCACAAGGTCACACATGAGTCTTGAGTTCATTTGCAGTGGCTAGAGGCCCTGGAGTGTTCTCTAACGAATAAATGAATAAAATATATTTTTAAAAATTGGGCCTGCAGCTGTCTCCTTCCCAAGGGCTCTGGGAATGTGCTAAACATTCACCACTGTCTTTGTAAAACCTATCTCCCGTCCCACCTTGGACTTGTGGTGGCCTGATACCTAAACTGCTTTGTGGAACCTATCAAAACAAAAAGAAAAGCACAGAACGCCGCCCACTTCTGAAAGCCACTTGACCCACCATGGCCTCCTGTGCTCTACCAAGAGGCAGCCCAGGTTTGCAGGACACAGAGGGACTTTTGTGTAAACCCTCTAAGACTGACTTGTTATCAACACCCCAGATAACTTATTTGGATATGAATGAAGGTTTCAACTCAAGAGAAAAATATTATAAACAGCTCTGGAAATAAAATTTCCATTCATGTTTCCAGTTTACATTTCTAGCACTCTTTCCCTGGGTCCTGTCAGGGCTGGGCAGAGGAAGAGATAAATGGGGAGTCAAGGTCCAGGCTGAGCTCCGTCTGGGTTTTCACAGGCAGGCATGCATTTAATGTCACCTTAACCACGCAGTCCTGTCCCCCTGACTCTGAAAAGCTAGGCAGTATTACTTACTCAAATGACAGCAGAACCGTTGGCTCGCCTTTTTTTTTTTTTTTTTTAAGGCAATCCAGCTAATACTTTGAGAGACATTAGGTCTGTATACGTGAATTTAAATGTCATCTTTAAGAAATAGTATACAATGAAACTGACCTTCGTGTGGTTACAGGTCTATGAATTTTACTGTTATGTTCAGCTTCGTATAAACACCACTGGGATCAAGATTTAGAATAATACCCCCTTCTCATGTTTTCCCTTAAAGGGGCACCAACCCCCCCTCCTTTGTAACCCCTACCCCAGCCTGCTCTCTTTGTGAGCAAATTGTATAAATGGAAACGTACGGTGTGTCATACAGGCAACTGCTTTCTTTCACGCGATGTAATGCCTTCCAGACTCCGAGCAGTCGCGGTGTTTATCTGTGGTCCGTGCCTTTGTGTGGCTGGGAAAGGTCCCGTCACGTGACTGGAACCCCAGGATTGTTTAACCAGGCACAAAGTCTAGATAGAGAGCTGCTTCCCTGTCTGAGCTGGCGTGGCGGGGCTGCTGGACACCCTTGTGATCAAGTTTGGGGGTGAATATAGGTTTATTTGCTTCTTCCCCCCTTCCCCCAGGGTGATCACCCAGGCACGGGTTGTTGAGTCATCTGGCAAGTGCATTTTAACTCTATAAGAAGCTGTGCCCTGCTCAACATTCTAGAAGAGCTCTGACAGCCCCATTACCTCTAAGCACTTGAATTGCCAGGATTTTATTTTTATTTTTATTTATTTATTATTTATTTATATTTTTTTTGCAGCTGGTCCAAGAGCTGGCCAGCGAGTCTTCATAGCATTCACTTGTATCTCCCTTGAGCAGCTAAAGGCAGGGAACCCTCCCTGGATAAATCTCTGCATTCCACAACAACTCTCCAGGGAAGAGCCAGCCCGAGGCTTTCCCAGTTTGTATTGGAGGGCTCCTTTCCCGCTGCTGAGTTCTAAGGATCTTTCTGGCTACATAGCCTGTGTCAGATATGTGATACTTGAATCATTTCTCCTAGTAGCCGACTAGACTTTTCTTTTTACAGTGTCTTTCACAGAAACATTTTTTAATTGTTATCAAGTCAATGTCATTGACTTTTTTTTTTCTTTGATGATTTATCAATTGTACTTTTGTGGATAGAGACCGATGCAGGATTTGGGGTTCAGCAAGGGATTAAATTCTATAAAGATGCAGGAGGCCGCAGGTCGTGGACCCTAACTTTTGGATTCTTTTTTTTTTTTTTTGAGATAGAGTCTCACTGTAGCCCAGGCTGACCTGGAATTCACTCTGTAGTCGCAGGGTGGCCTTGAACTCACGGCGATCCTCCTACGTCTGCCTCATGAGTGCTGGGATTAAAGGTGTGTGCCACCACACCCGGCTCACTTTTGGATTCTTATCCACATTAGCAAAGAATTAAAATCCACAGACTCTGAGAGAGGTAAATTATGGTTTTTTGTTTTGTTGTTTTGTTTTTCTCCTAGGAGAAGTGGGATCCAGGGAGATGGCTAGCTATAGACTCAAGCCAGAAGGGAATTCTCCTCCTTGCATGGCTGGAAAGGGGGAAGGGAGAATGGAGAAATCTGGGGGGTGGGGGAATCTCCAGAGGGAGCACAGAAGTGGAAAGCTAAGCAGGAAAGGCCAGGAAGAGAGACAAATAGAGAGAGAGAGAGAGAGAGAGAGAGAGAGACTTGTACCAGTAGCACAGGAGGAAGGGGACCAAGGTGAAGACAGGAGATCACCCACTGGTTTATACAGATCAAACATCTCATTGGGTGAGCCTCATGGTCATCACACTCAGGTGTGTAAAGGAGAGACCTGATTGGCTGGTGTACCCAAGAGGCTGGCCCAGGAGGGTCCAGCCCACCCAGGTGTGCTTGGGAGGGGGGATTAGAGGTGTGGGAGGGAGGGACTTGAAGAAGAAGCCAAAAGTACCATTGCTGAGGAACTGTTTGCAGCCATCTTGGATGCAGCTGGATCAGACATGGGTTCGAGTCCTGCCAGAGCAGGCAAGGTGGCATCCATGTTCTCCTTGGGCCTCTGTCCCAGGCTGATTGCCTGTAAAAAAACAAAAATCCATGTTTCTCTTATTCTTCCAAAGTCACGTCCAAAACTCTTTTCCTTAACTACGGGTCACACATTTTCTTCTTCTTCTTTGGTTGGATTATACTTGCATTTGTTGCATGTGTATTTATAATTACTGCAGGAGTGTGTGTGTGTGTTGCCTGTGGGTTCACGTGTGTGAGTGCGGGAGCTCGTGGGCCGTGGCACGTGTGGTGGGGGCGGAGACAACGTCAGGTGTGGGTCCTAAAGTCCACCTGTTTGAAGCAGAATCTCTGTGTTCCCTGCCGTCTTCACCACGCTGGCAGCCCGTGAGCTTCCACAGGACCCTCCTGTCCCCACCTCTTTTCTCACTGCAGATGGGCTGGGATGATAGATGCCTGATACAGCTCCCAGATTTTGCATAAATTCTGGGGATCCAAACTCAAGTCTCATGCTTGCATGACGAATGCCTTTTCTACTGAGCCAGCTCCCCGGCCCTTACTGGAGGATTTCAAAAAAAAAAAACCAAAAACATACAACAGCTGCCGTAAAGCCATCAGAAATGGCCGTGTCTGGATTATTTCAGTTTGCTCTCTGCTGAGCTGTGGGTCTCTGGATATCAAGGGATTTGGAATTTTGTTCTGTGCAATGTATCTCCATCTTGCTCAGGTCTTCCCCCTCCAAGGTCGCAGGACTGCCAACAGTCTGAGTAGAAGAAAAAGAGAAAGAGAATGGGGTGGCATTTGTGCTACGAGAATAAGGACTTCAAGAGGACGCCATCAAGATCAACATATAAAAGAAGGTAATGGCGGCCAGTGCACTGGGGTCATACTGGCCACATGTCACAGCTGAGCGTGCCTGGAACAAGTTGCAGTATACAAAAGCAGGGGAGGTGACAGCTGTGTAACTGGCCCATTAAGAACCATTAAGCTGGGCTGGAGGGGTGGCTTAGCGGTTAAGGCGCTTGCTTGCAAAACCTGAGGACCCATGTTCTACCCTCCAGATCCCACTTAAGCCAGGCATGCAATGTGAGGCAAGCACACAGGGTCACACATGCGCACAAGGTGGAGCACGTGTCTGGAGTTCGATGGCAGTGGCTGGAGGCCCTGACGAGTCCATTCTCTCTCTCTCTCTCTCTCTCTCTCTCTCTCTCTCTCATAAAAAATAAAATAAAATTCAACAAAACCATGGAGCTTGTGGCCTGGGGCTTTCTGTGTTCATATCTTTTCCAGGTCACTAGTTCAAACTTATTCTTGGGGATTGCCTTTCTCCTCTTGAAAGAACAATCTCTATTTCTACTATCTTCTGGTGCAATTCCTTGTCCTTGGACACGAGAACCTAGTGGGCAGCACGTGTCCTCCAAACTAGGCCCCTTCTTGGATCTCACACCCAGACTGCAGGCTCCTGATTTTTTTGTTCACTTGTATGTGAGTAATGGGGTATGCATGGGTGTGGTGAGGGTGCACATGTATGTGAGTCATGGGGTATGTTTGGGTGTGGTGAGGGTGCACATGTATGTGCCTTTGCAGCTGGGCCTGACATTGGTGCTGCTGGAAACATCTGCCTGTGAGGTAGAAAGGATGCCTTTTCCAAAGGAAAAACCAGACTATAAATAATGGGAGAAAGAGCAGATGGCTGATGGCTACAAGGTAAATAATTTACATTGAATGTAAACATCAAAGCATTAATTCTTCCTGGGGTAATTACTCTGAAGGATTTATCAGGTTTACATGTGCAATAAATCCATAGGTTTGGGCAGCAGGAGTGGCTGGATCCAGGTCTCTCCTCATTCTATCTTTTATTTCAGTGCGGCCCTCTCCTCATCCTGTGCCAGACTTTCCAAGACAACTCGATTCAAATCGCAGTTTCTTCCATCTCATGAAGGAGAATTTCTAAGGAAAATATGAAATTTTTGCTGACTGGGTCCCTCCGTGCAAAGACTACTGTATGCTGATTGGATTGAGCCTGATTTTGATAAACTAATCATGTGGCAAAGGGTACAGGATTCCATTAGTTATCTCAGACCAATGAGGACCCTCCGGTGTCCCTGAGGGTACAGTCAGCTTCTCTGGGCGACATGGACCCCTGAGAGACTCTCCCCAGAGAATGTGGCAAGGAAGGTGCCTGGGGAATCAGATACAAAAGAGGCAAAAAGAATCTTCCAGAAAAGAAGAATGGTCCTTCATTTTTTTAATTGCCAGAATATTCACAGTTCTCTGACAGTCAGTGAGCACTTGGGCAATTTTTTATGACAAGATTAATGAGTTAAAACAATTGAGTGATTGGGCGAGGATGGCATTCTAATCACACTTGAATTAGGATTCGCAGTTCTCCAGCTCATACCTGGTAGACGTACTCTCCCTGAGACAGATATTTTGCCAACGCTGTGTCTATGAAGAAGTGTCAAAATATTTTGAAGTTATATAATAATTTGGTATCTATTAAAATTCTCCAATGTCACTGAGGACCAGGCACACCAGTGTCAGAACATTCATTTTAGAGGTTCTTATCTTGGCACCTGGGTTAAGTAAGTGCTGTCATAAATTGACACATGTCACAAGGAAGGGACCCAATGATCGATGTTGCCACAGAGCCCTGGGGCAATTTGATATTGAATGCTGCAGATTTCTGAGAAGGCTGAGACCTTCCAAACTCTTAGTCAAGGTGAGATTTCAACAGGGTCCTGAGGACCAGTTAGATGATTTCGAAGGTCAGGGAGCTGTTCTGAAGGACAAGAGGGCTCCTAAGCAAAGCTGTAATGGTTCCCGGGGAGAGCAGGGGGGTCTCACAACATCTGGCATGCCATCGTTCTCCTGTGATTTATTATTTATTTGCATAAAAAGTAAAATCAGAGGGGCTGGAGAAATGGCTTAGTGGTTAAGCACTTGCCTGTAAAGCCTAAGGAACCAGTTCGAGGCTCAATTCCCCAGTACCCACGTGAGCCAGATGCCCAAGGTGGCGCATGCTTTTGTAGTTTGTTTGCAGTTACTAGAGGCCCTGATGTGCCCATTCTCTCTCTCTCTCTCTCTCTCTCTCTCTCTGTCACTCTCAAATAAATAAAAATAAACAAAAATAAAATAAAAAGTAAAATGAGGCCTGGAGAGATGGCTTAGCAGCTAAGGTGCTTGCTTGCAAAGCCAAAGGACCCAGGTCCAATTTCCCCAAACCCACATAAGCCAGATAGATACACAAGGTGGTACATGAGTCTGGAGTTCATTTCCCTATCTCTTTCTCTTTCTCTCTCAAATAAATAATAATTAAATAAATAAACAAGTTTTTAAAAGTCAAATCAACAAGGAATAAGGTACCTGGGGAAGGCAAGAGGGAATCCAGTGCCCACTTCCAAGAGTGAACTAACATTCCAGGAAAGATCTCTGAGGCCTGGCAAGAACTCCAGTGACTGTGGGAGCTTGGAATGGTGCAAGGTCTACAGCCAATTACCTCGGGCTCTCTCAGGCCCTGAACTAGACATTTTTTTTTTAATTTTTATTTATTTATTTGAGAGCGATAGACACAGAGAGAAAGACAGAGAGAGGGAGAGAGAGAGAATGGGCGCGCCAGGGCTTCCAGCCTCTGCAAACGAACTCCAGACGCGTGCGCCCCCTTGTGCATCTGGCTAACGTGGGACCTGGGGAACCGAGCCTTGAACCGGGGTGCTTAGGCTTCACAGGCAAGCGCTTAACCGCTAAGCCATCTCTCCAGCCCTGAACTAGACATTTTTTGCCCACCTGTGTGTGACCTGTCATCCTCGTGACTCTTTAGGTAAATCTTTTGGAAAGTTTGAATTGACCAACAGCCCCCCCAAACCTCCATCAACCTAAAAGTTAGGAATATTATCAGATAGCATCTGAGGCCCACAGCAGAGACATCTCCACTTTGCTGGAACCCACCTACCTGATGTTTCCACCAATGTCTTTGAAAAATGCTTTGCACGAAACCGTTACCATGTTGCAGAATGTGGAACTTGGGATAACCTAAACAAACCATGGCCATGGTCACTCCTCTTTGTTTCCAGAATAAACTATGTTATCTTCCCTAAGAGGTGAGAGCTGTGGGTTTCTTACATTCTCAGTCAGCCCCACACTATTGGGTCCCACAAGAAATGTTTGGTTTCCCAGCAAGGACTTGTAAAAATTCTTGAGAGGTGTCTACTGGGGCAGCTCAGTACAGTCTCAGTGTCTGGGGTCTCCATCAGGGTTTATCATGGGGTATCTCCAGCCTGGCACATGCCACAGGTTCTCTTCCAGAAGGAAAGCTGCTATTCAGCTTGGCCCATGCTTTACTTTCCACCCCTACATGAGGGAGAAAAAGTGCCTGTTAGGCAGACGGTAATCTGGCTACCACACACAAACTATGGCCTTAATAGTGACCCAGTCACACCGGTGCTCAGGGTAGCAATGGGACAGCATCAAAGAGGCTCTGAGATCTTTATAGCTTTAAAATGAATGTATGAATTGAAATTAATGTCAACATCTGATACTCTCTGAAGGACAAACCATTGTGGCAGCCTATTAAAACATATCCCACAGCCATCTGTTGCGAGCTCCAAATCTCAGGGGCACCAAGAATCTTGGGTAGTTGACCTGAGGGCTGCTTTGCCACTTCAGGGTTGAGGTTGAACTTGGCCTTGGCTGTGGCAGGTGGATCAGTGTACAGAATAGCTCCAATTTCCACTTGAAGCTGCAGCTGCTGGGTGGTCTGGGGACCCCTATCTCTTCCCGTGTTATTGCAGAGAGCTTGCCCATTGCTGCAAAAAAAGAACCCTGTGGAGGCTGGAGGGATGGCTTAACAGTTAAGGCGTTTGCCTGCAAAGCCAAAGGACCTAGGTTTAATTCCCCAGGACCCACGTTAGCCAGATGCACAAGGGGATGCACGCATCTGGAGTTCATTTGCAATGGCTGGATGCCCTGCTACACCCATTCTCTCCCTCTCTCTCCCTCTCTCTCTCTCTCTCTCTCTCTCTCTCTCTCTCTCTCCCTCTTTCTCTGTCAAATAAATTAATTAATTTAATTAAAATATTAAAAAAAGAAGACTAGGCGTGATGGCGCACGCCTTTAATCTCAGCACTCAGGAGGCAGAGGTAGGAGGATTGCCGTGAGTTCAAGGCCAGCATGAGATTGCATAGTGAATTCCAGGTCAGCCTGGACCAGAGTGAGACCCTACCTCGAAAAACCAGTACATATATATATTAAAAACGAACCCTATGGGTTGTCTGGAATTTCTAAATCAGTGCTTCCGGGAATGTGGTGGTTAAAAACGGTGGGCAGAAGGCTGGAGAGATGGCTGGGGGGCAGGGGGTGTAAGAGTACTTCTCACATGAACATGAAGGCCGGAGGAGGCCTGAGACCCTCTGAATTTGACTCTACAGCAACCACGTAAACCACGTATGCATCGGCTGTGCTTATCTGTAACCCCAGTACTGCTGGCAGCAGAGCCCAGAGAATCTCTGTGGCTCATGAAAAACAGCATGCTTCAGAATTGGTGAGATTTTACCTGGATGAGCAATGAGGGAGACACCACACATTCTCCCCTGGCCTCCACACAAGCATGCATGAGACATATCCGTCCGTATATACGTTCATACCCCACAACTACCACATACACTACACACACACACACAAAAGAAATTACAAGAAAGCAAACAGTGTTTAGGGGAGGATGCTGGACTCAGCGCCATCTGCCTTGACCAGCTCTCAGGAACATTGGGTCTGCAGATAAGGAAAGGGGGCGTGTCTGGGAAGGGGCAGAGCCATCAGGCTGCACGGCCTTCACCTGTAGCTGCGGGCATCGGCGGAAAAAGCATTCGCCAGCTTCGTGCTTATTTGGTTCCCAATCATGTCCTCATCATGACAGAGTGGGGCTGGGATGGAAAGACCATCATGACATTGGCCACTATCAAATTGGGGCACCAAAACCCTGGGGATACGCTGTGGCTTTCTAAAGGGTCACAGATACCAACTGTGTTAAGAAAATCAATTTCAGTCCCTCAAGCGACACGGGTCCTATTTTTTTCCACTTTCTCCTCTTCCAAAAATGAATAAATAAAGTAAATAAATAAATGTCTTCCACAATATGGAAAATTGGCCTATCAGTCAGGATGGTAATTTCAAAGAGAAAACCACTCACACTGGGAATGTAGGGGCCGTGTGACAGAGGAAATGATGGCAAAGATGTAGATGGGATAACAAAAGCACAAAGATATCATAGCCCCTGGGGGCTCAGTTAATCCTCACTTGTGACCAAATACCTGGCAGAAACAACCTAAAGGGGGAAGGGTTTATTTTGCTCACAGTTTCAGAGGGTTCTGTTCACGGTTACCTATCTCCATGCTCTTGGACAGAACACTGTGGCCGTGTGCTTAAATGACAGAGGAACTTCTCATTGCAGCACACAGGGAACAGAAGAGAGTGGCAGGGCTGGGAAGATAGCTCAGCGGGTAAAGTGTTTGCCACATAAGCATGAGAACCTGGGTTCAAATCCCCAGCACCCACATAAATGCCCCCAAGGGCCACATGCGTCTGTAACCTCATTGCTAGCACAGTGGAGATGGGATTCCCCAGGGCTTACTCTATCTGCAGCAGTGAGCTCTGAGTTCAGTGAGAGACCCTGTCGCAGAAAAAGAAAAATGTGGAGAGTGATTGAAGACACCTGAGCTTGACCGCTGGCTGCCACACATACATGTACACGTGTGCATGTGAACCTGCACACACATGTGCACTCACCACAAACACATGTACATATGCAAAAATAATTAAAGGCCATAGTCACAGACATCCAGTTGTTTAATTTTCACTTTCAATTTAGGTCATGTTTGTTGCAACTAGTGATGTATAATAGGGGATTGACAAAAACCTCCTAGAACAAAAGTACAATGCTTCAAGATTCTGCCAGAATGGAGAACAGAGTTTCATAGGGGAAAGTGGGGGGGAGGGAGGGCATTACCATGAGATATTGTTTATAATCATGGAAGTCGTTAATAATACATATATATTTGGGAAAAATGGATTCTGCTAGAGGTGTGCAAGTTCAAGGAGAAAAAAGAATGATGAAAAATCCGTAACAAAGTGAAGAACATACATGCATATTTTAAGAAATCAATTAGAAACCTATCAAATCACAAAGATATTAAGCTAAATTATACAAACTTGAAATGTTGTATTAATGTTTTTTTTTCTTAAAATAGTCATATTTAGGGCTGGAGAGATGGCTTAGTGGTTAAGCGCTTGCCTGTGAAGCCTAAGGACCCTAGTTCAAGGCTCAACTCCCCAGGACCCACGTTAGCCAGATGCACAAGGGGCGCACACGTCTAGAATTTGTTTGCAGTGGCTGGAGGCCCTGGCGCGCCCATTCTCTACCCCTCTCTCTATCTGCCTCTTTCTCTCTCTGTCTGTTGCTCTCAAATAAATACATAAAAATAACAAAAAAATTTTAAAAATAGTCATATTTAGGACCTGGAAAGATAGTTAACTCAGTAGTTAAAGGCACTTACTTGCAAAGTCTGCTGGCCCGATTCAATTCCCAAGTCACCTACATAACCTAGATGCAAAAAGTAACTCAACTGTCTGGTGCTCATTTTCAATGGCAAGAGGCCTTGGCATGCACTCACACACATAAAAATAAATGAATGATTTTTTAAACAATTAGTATTTATAATATCCTATGTTTAGCATGGTATAAATTTTTTATTTATTTCACATAAATGAGTATGTGTGTGTGTGTGTGTGTGTGTGTGTCTGTATGTTGGTTTTTTTTTTTTAATTTATTTATTTGAGAGTGACGGGGGGGGAGGGAGGGAGAGAGGGGTGGGCAGGCAGGCAGGCAGAGAGCGAAAGAGGAATGGGCACGCCAGGGCTTCCAGCCACTGCAAATGAACTCCAGACATGTGCGCCCCCTTGTGCATCTGGCTAACGTGGGTCCTGGGGAATCGAGCCTCGAACCAGGGTCCTTAGGCTTCACAGGCAAGCGCTTAACCACTAAGCCATCTCTCCAGCCCTGTATGTTGGTTTTTTGAGGTAGGGTCTTACTCAAACCCAGGCTGGCCTGGAATTTACTATTTTGGGGGGTGGTCTTGAACTCATGATGATCCTCCTACCTCTGCCTCCCAAGTGCTGGGATTAAAGGCATATGCCACCATGCCCAGCTCAGTAAATGAATATTTTAAAGTATGCATAACATAGAGTTGTGCCCAAATATTGATGAAACTTGGGATAAAATTTAGAAAGCTACATGCTTTTTGAATTTGGAGGTTTTACTAGGAGATGAGCCTGCAGAATCGAGCCGGGACAGATTTGTCAGCAGGGCCTCATGTGTCCACTGTGCGCTGAGAAAACAAGGAAGGAAAAAAGATGAAAGCCCTCAGAGGAGAACAGAGGACGGCTGCTCCAAGTGCTCAGTGACAAAGTGACCTCCTGCTGTCAGAGGAGAATGCTGCTGTGACCTGAGGTGCCCACAACCAAAGTGACCAAAGACTGGAGGGAGAGCAGAGTCAGGCTGCAGAATGTGGAGAGGAAGAGGCAAAGAATGTGCAGGATACACAAGGGATCAGGGGACCCTGGCGTCCTCCACCCGCACTCAGATCACCTGCCTCCACCACGACAGTCACACAGGAATGGTACGAGGGCCAGTCCCCGTGGGCTGGGCACTGCCTTGGACATCTGTCTGAAACACCCACATATGCACAGCGTGTTAATTACTCCTCTCATTGCTGGAACCAAACACCTACCCCGAGCAGCTTTTAGCTCACGGTTTGGAGGTACAGTCCATCACAGTGGGGAAGGCAGGAAGAGTGAGGCACCGGTCACCTTGCAGTCGGAGAGCAGAGACTGACGTGTGGGGCTGCTCAGCTCGCTTTCTCCTGTGGATTTGGTCCCGGGCCTCAGCTCATGGAATGGCGCCGCCCGGAATCAGGGTGCTTCTTCCCACGTCAGTTAAACCTCTCTGGAAATATGCTCATAGGCGTGCCGGGAGGTGAGTCCTCCAGGTGACTGTAAACGGTTGACAGCGACGACCACACGGAGGTTCCAGATGCCAGCGGTTGCTCTTGACCACCACCCCTCACTGCTCGACATCCACACGGTCATTTCTTCTTTCTTCTACCTTGCAAATAACTATGCATTGCCGTGTCAGGAGCCTCATAGCGACGTTTTGGTCACTGATGGACCAAAGAGATGACAGTAGTCTTACGAACGAGGCTGTTCCTGTTGCCCAGAGACATCGTAGCTGTCACAATGTCATAGCACAATGCATTGTTTGTGTTTTTACCAGTTACAACACTTTGGCACACCAATTACACGCCCTGTCTAATCTCTGGTGAGGATCACAGATGATTGTGTCGCCGGTTTGTAGATTTATTGAACCACCTTCCTCGGCCTTCGTCACTTTCCTCAGAACCCAGGGTCTCTTCTAGTCGGCGGTACACCCCCTAGCACACCATCCCTGAAGTTCTGCATTGGGCTTCTGACCAGACTGGTTCCAAGAACCACCCATCACCTTAGGAAGTCTCCACTGTGATGACATTTGACATTCACCTTGGCTACGAGTTTCCCCCAAGTAGGAGAGTGATGTATTTCTCCGTCTCATAAACGTGGACAGTCCAAGGTTAGCCCCATGGCTCCCCTCAGCAGCCAACTTCTCATGACAGCTTCGGACACCTGCTTCAGATCTGTCCCCTGAGCCCACATCCAGCCAGCAGCAGGGGACAATGATGGAGGAAGGAACGTTCTCTCCCAGAAACACCGCTCAGGACTCGAACCCAAGAGCTTGAGCCTTATGTACAAAGTGGAACAGAGCGGCCGTGTGACCAGCAAGCTCGGATGAGAAACGGAGCTCTCAGTCTACACGACCATGTGCCAAGAGCGACCTTCCTTAAGAGAAGGGAAATGCTGAGGCTGGGGAAGAACCACCGTAGTGCACCATGCGTCTCAGCACCCTCTTCCCACCTTGTCGGGCACATCTCTTCTATCTCCACTGTCTGGTCCCACTTCTCAAGGGACTTGGACATCAAAACCTAGTTTCCTCAGCCGCAACTAGCTGCCAGGAAAAGCAGCCTCATCTCAGTGGCTGTTGACACCAGTCCTGAGCGCCTCCCAGGGACTTGTGCACCTCTGACTTGTCATGTTTTGAATTTGTGAGGGAATGTTCCCAGATGGGCCATTCCATTGATTTATTCAATCCAGTGCTCCGCTTCTGAAGAAGAAGAAAAAAAAAAAAAAAAAACGTGTTTTCTGCTCCATTGGTCCATCAGTTGTCACTGGGAGATGAGCGGGAGAGGACTCTGCCCATCGGACACTAGGGTATTGGCTGTGTGGCACCTTCCAGCTGCTCAGGCCTGATCAGGAGGAGTGCCCACATGTGTGAGGTCTGAGCCCACATCTGCCAGGAATTCTCTGGAAGGAACAGCACTCGGGCTCATTGGTTTCTACAGAGCGAGGCTAATGAAGGAGGGGGGCGGGATAATGCCACACAGCGCTGCTGCTGCTGGGACATCTACAGTCACCTTGTTTTATATAGTGAGTTTGTGTGCCTTTTAACAATTGAGAACTTTGATATATGAATGTACTCTAATTTGATTGTTTCCATGCCATTATCCTGTCTTGTCCCCTCTCCCCCACCCCTATCCCGTGGACCCTTCTCTTTCAAGGTAGTCCTTTCTCTGACATGTCTCATTCCTCCTGTCCTCCATGTCAAAATGTTGATGTCCTGGGAACAGTGCAGGTCTTGTGGGGGTATCCGTAACCACCGTGGGGTCACAAGTGCACCTCACTCTTCGTGCCTTCCCCACTGTGATGGACTGTACCTCCAAACCATGAGCTAAAAGCTGCTTTGGGTAGGTGTTTGATTCCAGCAATGAGAGGAGTAATTAACATGCTGTGCATATGTGGGTGTTTCAGACAGATGTCCAAGGCAGTGCCCAGCCCACGGGGACTGGCCCTCGTACCATTCCTGTGTGACTGTCGTGGTGGAGGCAGGTGATCTGAGTGTCGCAAAGTGTGAGTTCCTACCCTGTGGCCTCTTACTTCTTCCAGCCCTTTCTTCTGCACTATTCCCCGACCTTGTAGGACATAGAAATTCCCTTGAGTGTTGAGCTCTCGGCGGCCTCTTATTTTCTACTTCACTGGGTTTTAAGTCTCCTCAGTGTCTGCCGCCAGCTCCGCACACATTTCTATGATGAGCAGGGAGAGCAGCTCACGTTCAATCCACCACTTCCTTTGCAGTGTCCTGTGGGCCCTGGAGAGGATGGCAGAGGTGACTCGTCCTGTGCTGCATCCTGAGCTTCGTTGTCTCCTTGTCATTTTGAAGTCTAGTCAAATTTTATTTTAAGAAAGACATGCAGATTTTAGAAAGATTTTAGAAAGGCTAAATAATTTAAAAATGTAAACAGTTTTCAATGTGGACATGTGTGTTGTGTGTGCATGCATGCTTGTGAGTGTGTGTGTGTGAGTGTGTGTGTGTGTGTGTGTGTGTGTGTGTGTGTGTGTGTGTGTAAAGGCCTAGGGGTTATATCTGGTGCTTTTCTCAGTGGCACACCATCTTTTTTTTTTTTTTTTTAACTTTTATTTATTTACTTGTTTGAGAGAGAGAGGCAGATAGAGAGGGGGAGTGGGGAAAGAAATAATGGGTATGCCAAGGCTCTAGCCACTGCAAATGAACTCCAGACACATGCACCATCTTGTGCATCTGGCTTATGTGGGAACTGGGGAGTCAAATCTGGGTCCTTAGGCTTCACAGGCAAGTGGCTTAACCACTAAGCCATCTCTCCAGCCCTTTTATTTATGTATTTATATTTATTTGTTTATTGAGTCAGGGTCTCACTCTAGCTGAGACTGACCTGGAACTCTCTATGTAGTCCAGGCTAAACTTGAACTCAGTGATATTCTTAACTTACTCTCCTTGGTGCTGGGATTATAGGTATATACCACCACAACTGGGTCTTCCTTTTTTGGGGGTGGGGGATAGGATCTCATATTAAACCTGCATGGAATTCAGTGATTCACTACCCAACATGCCTCAGGAATTCTCCTGTGTCAACCTCCCCAATGCTAGGATTGTAGGCCTGGTTATGTCTGACCCTGGGGATCTGAACTTAGATATTCATTCTTGGGTGGCAAGCACTTTACCCAGTGAGCCACCTATATGGCCTCTTTTACTGGCGGGTTTGTTTTTTTTTTTTTTTCCAGTTCATAAGAAGGAACATGGTGGTGCACGCCTTTAATCCCAGCACTTGGGAGGCAGAGGTAAGAGGATCGCTGAGAGTTTGAGGCTACCCTGAGATTACTCAGTGAATTCCAGGTCTGCCTGAGCCAGAGTGAGATCCTACCTCAAAAACAAACAAACCAACAAATAAACAAACAAAAAGAAGGAACCAAGAAATAAACAAGTGTGCACTGGGGTCAGTTGACCCTCCAGATCATCCTGTATGTGCCGTGTACAAATAACTGAACAATGTTGTGTATTTCTAAGGTAAAACTTAAAAAAAAATTTGGGTTTATTTTTATTTATTTATTTATTTGAGAGCAACAGACAGAGAAAGAAAGAGGCAGATAGAGAAAGAGAGAAAGAGAGAGAATGGGCGTGCCAGGGCCTCCAGCCACTGCAAATTAACTCCAGACACGTGTGCCCCTTGTGCATCTGGCTAATGTGGGTCCTGGGGAGCTGAGCCTTGAACCAGGGTCCTTAGGCTTCACAGGCAAGTGCTTAACCTCTAAGCAATCTCTCCAGCCCTAAGGTAAAACATTTAAAAAATTTTAAACAAAGCCTCATGTAGTTCAAGTGGGCCTCAAACATGCTACATAGCCAAGGCGGGTCTAGAACTCCTGACCCTCCTGCCACTGTCTGCTAACTGCTGCCATTACAAGTGTCAGCCGCCACACTCTGCTTTCAAGGGAAACTTCTAACACATCCTTCAGGGCAAGTTCTCCCTTCTTTTTCTCTTGTCAACTATGGCAAATAAACTATAGATTTTGTTTCCAAGGTGATTTAAGGAGCAATAAAGGTCCAGGGTGCTAACTACATGTTAATGTATGCAGCAGAGACAAAGGTCAGGATTCCAGTTCGTTCTTATGGTCACCACAGTCGACTTCGTGCTGACTGGCTATGAAGAGAGCAGTGTGGATGACAGTGAGACTGTAAGCAACATCAATGAATTTACAAAGGGAAACTTTGGTACTGATGCTGGGACTTTGGTACTGATGCTGGGGCTTTGGTACTGATGCTGGGGCTTTGGTACTGATGCTGGGGCTTTGGTACTGATGCTGGGGCTTTGGTACTGATGATGGGGTTTTGGTACTGATGGTGGAGTTTTTGTACTGATGCTGGGGTTTTTGTACTGATGCTGGGAAGCCCTTCAGAGATGGAGGTGGTGGGCATTAGTTTGTTGAAGGAGAACTGGAACTGTAATGTAATGTCTGCAAATTCCATAGAATTGATTCTGCTTAGGTTGTAAATGTCTGCTAGGCATCTTAGTGAGTGAATGCTCTACTTGTCCACTGTGAGGGAAAGAACACCAATCTTCAAAGAGACAAGCACTGACTTTTATGAGGCCATTTGGTTGTAAGTGACAGATAAGCCTTGTCCAACTCTCTTAGAGCAAGGGATTTCCTTGCTCATGACAAGGAAAGGTCAGAGATGAGAAGGCTTTGAGCATATCTAACCCAGGGGCTGACGCTCTCCCCCCTTTTCTTGATTCTTCTCATCTCAGCACATTTTAAAGATCTATTTTGTCTTTTAATATTTTGCTTATTTATTTGAGAAATAGATGAAAGAGGCAGACATATATATATATATATATATATATATATATATAAACTGAGAGAGACAGAAAGAGAGAGACAGAGACAGAGAGAAAGAATGGGTGCTCCAAAGCCTCCAACCACTGCAAACAAACTCCACATGAATTTGACACCTTGTGCATCTGTCTTGATGCTGGTCCTGGGGAATCAAGCTCAGACCCTCAGGCTTGGCAGGCAAGGACCTTAACTGCTGAGACATTTCTCTAGCCCCACATTAAAAAATTTTTTTTTCATTATTTATTTGCAGAGGGGGGGGCGGGAGTAAGTTTATGGGCACACCAGGGCCTCCAGCCACTGCAAATGTACTCCAGACACATGCATCATTTTGTGCATCTGGCTTTATGTGGGACCTGGATAATCCCACATTTTTATACATGTTCTCACTTAAATGAAAATGGCCTGGAACTCACTATGCATCCTGGGCTATCCTGTCACTCACGACCTTCCTGCCTCTGCCTTCAAAGTGCTGGGATAAGGGCTGGAGAGATGGCTTAGCAGTTAAGGTGTTTGCCTTAGGACCAAAGGACCCAGGTTCAATTCCCCAGGACCCACGTTAGCCAGATGCACAAGGGGGCTCATACATCTGGAGTTTGTTTGC
Organism: Jaculus jaculus; assembly: GCF_020740685.1. Taxonomy (NCBI): domain Eukaryota; kingdom Metazoa; phylum Chordata; class Mammalia; order Rodentia; family Dipodidae; genus Jaculus; species Jaculus jaculus. The sequence continues at coordinate 127,749,125 of NC_059109.1, read as the reverse complement.
AGTGGCTGGAAGCCCTGGCATGCCCATTTTCTCTCTCTCAACCTCTCTCTCTCTGTCAAATAAATAATTAAATTAAAAAAATAAAAACCAATGTGCTGGGATGACAGGCCTGTGTGACATGCCCACATATAGCCTCGACTTTTAGCTTCCCACTGGGACCACGCTCTCCATGGCGGCTCCACAAACTTCAGTCTTATATCATCTAGCCCGCGCCCTTTGCAAAAAGCTCTGTTGTCTCTCCTTCTGGCAAAGGCCCGGGGTTGGCTCCCACTGAGTTACATACCACTGCTGAGCCAATCATATGACCAGAGGCCTGTGGAGCCTGACTGGCCAGTCCCAAGTCACAGCCTCACCCCTGCCATGGTTCCTAGAGACAGCTCAGAGCAATGGCCTTTGGCGAGGGTTGCATGGAGTTCAAGGCTCAGAGCCAACAGTTTCCTTCAAAACTTCTTCTGTCCTGGTGTCCCCCACAGGTGACCTGAAGCCCCTTGGACTTTGGGGTCTGGGCCATTCCGTTCCCCACCGTTACCTCCCATATCCCCTCCTCAGCTCCTGCTTCCTGAAAGTGGCTTCATCCCTAACACCCACACATGTACTTTTCTGCCCCACTTCCTTGGACACCGACTCTGGGTTTCCAATGATGTCACCTTTGAAGCCTCTGAGCCCTGGCTGAGGTGTGCCCTCCCTGACGTCACATTGCAGAGGCACCCAGAGCACAGGCTTCCTCTCTTGTTCCCTTGCCAAATGTGAAGCCATCATTTGTTTTCCTTAATCATTAAGTGATCTTGGAGCCCAAAACAATAAAATGGACACAATCAAACTTTCACAGTGATTTGCACATATTGATGTATGTGTGCACATGTGTGTGTATAACTATGGCATAAAAGGGGGGGGTTGTTTCAGATCACAGTTTCCCCAAGCATTGGAAATGTCACTACTCAGGTCACATAAGCATGTATAAATAACACTGTATTTTCTGAAGGTAGCAGCCATCATCATGAGTAACCTAATATATTTTTAAATTTTTATTTATTTATTTGAGAGAGACAGAATGGGCATGCCAGGGCCTCTAGCCACTGCAAATGAACTCCAGATGCGTGCGCCACCTGTGTATCTGGCTTATGTGGGTTCTGACGAAGCAAAGCTGGGTTCTTAGGCTTCACAGGCAAGAGCCTTAACCGCTAAGCCATCTCTGCAGCTCAGAAAGCTAACCTTTTTAAGCGTATCGACTTCTAACAAGGCTGTTTCACTTTTCATTTAATAAACAAAGAATCGGATACAGGGTGACACAAAGTGACATATCTGTCTGGGCTAGGCCGGGACACCAAGAGTGCAGTAGTGTTCAGAGCGTCCTTCCAGCGAGGGAGGCGTGGCCATGTGACGACACTAGACTGTGTCCCGGGAGAGGACCAGAGGGGTGTCCCTGCGGGGCTGACACCTTTAATTCCCGTGTTTATTCCCGGGACCTTCTTCCCTTTGCCAGATCCTCAACAGTAGAGGAGCAGCCACCACAGGTATGCAGGTGAAGGATTTTCTGGACATGAACTTGAGCAGAAAAGAAATCGCTGTTTTAAACTAGTCAGAGGGCTGGAGAGATGGCTCAGTGGTTAAGGGCATTTGTTTATAAAGCCTGTCAAGAGTAGCATTCGCATCTGGAGTTCATGTGGGTGTTTGTATACACACAAATTTTTTTTTTGGTTAGCATTATGTGTGCGTGGTTTCTGGGGAGCAAGGAATGGAGGTTTCAAGGGGCCTAAAGTTTTCTTGCTAAACCATTCCTTGGCACCACTATTAACTAGAAAACAACAAATAATAATAGAAGAATTAAAGACATTTCACTTTAAAGGAAGTTAAATATTAATAAAGAAACTCAAAGACTCAGGTGGTTCAGAGTTTCTCAAGGGTCACGTCTTATTGCAACTTAATTAAGAAGCTCGGCGGAGATGCGCGGAGCTATTAAACAGAGCGTGTCGGGCGGCGTGACGCCAGACTGCAGAGAGACGCGGCCTTTATTAGTCTTACCCACTGCCATGAAAGCAAAGCAGGTTTGTGTTCCACTGGGGGACTAATTCATTTGTCACTGTGAAATCGCTGAGGACAGGGATGCCCATTTCAAACCTAATTTTCAGCTGCCTTTTCCTTTTAGTGGTTTGGGATGGAGCTCATCTGCATCAGCTCAGTGCATTTGGTTGCTCTGCACATGCATCCAGGGCCCGCAGAGAAACATCAATGTGGCATTACCAAACCGTTTCTCCATAGCAGCTCCACTGGGCAAAGGCTGCGATCCAGGCCCGTAAAGAAATATCACTCTTGGGCTGGAGAGATGACTCAGTGGTTAAGGTGCTTTCCTGCAAATCCCAGTGACCCAAGTTGGAGTCCCCTGGTACCCACGTAAAGCCAGAAGCACAAGGTGGCCCATGCATCTGGAGTTTCTTTACAGTGCCTAGGGGCCATGGTCTACCAATTCTTTCTCTCTCTCTGCCTCTTTCATTCTCTCTCACTCTCACAAAGAAACAAACCTGTCAAATTATGAACAAGGAATTCTTAAAAAAAAAAAAAAAGAAAAATATCACTCTTGCCCACTTGGAAATGGTTATATGCAAATACTGTACAAGACCTCGTTCTGTGATCATTTCAAGAAGAGGGAAGAATGGAGGAGGAGAGGATGAAAAGAAGGAGGAAGGGGAAAGAAGGAAGGAAGGAAGGAGGGAGTGGCAAGGAGGCGGGGCCTGGAGAGGGTACAATGTGGCCCTCACACAGAGAAATGTTGAGCAGCTGGCAACATTGTTGGGGGTCAAAAAAAAAAAAACCCAAGATGGGAATGGGGTGCCAGACCGGGAAGTCAGGGCGCAAGGGAAGCAATCTTTTATTTGTTTGTTTGTTTGTTTATTTATTTCAGAAAAAGAGGCAGGGGTGTAGAGAGAGAGAGAGAATGGGCACACCAGGCCCCCAGCCACTGCAGAGGAACCCTAGATGCCCGTGCCCTTGTGCATCTGGTTTACGTAGGTCTTTTGGCTTCTCAGGCAAGTGCCTTAGCCACAGAGCCGTCTCTCCAGCCTGAGGAAGCGTTCTTGATGACACTTCCTCGCTCCCAGGCCCACAAGGACACTGGATACACAGACCCGTGAGCACAGGGTGTCCTCAGTCTACCCGAGTGCTCTCTTGCTGTTCGCTCTTATTCTCCAGCTCTCCTGTTACGAGCACCTTTTTTTCATTTCAACAGAGAAAAGGAATGATCTTCACTCATGTGGAACCTTCCCATGGTGCCTTGCTTCCAGGTATGCTGACCTTCCGCATATTCAGCAAGGGAGCAGCTTGCAGTGGTGGGGTCCTTTAATTAAGATGCTGTAGTAGGGCCAAGCGTGGCAGTGCTTACCTTTAATCCCAGGGCTCAGGAGGCAGAGATAGGAGGATCATCGCCGTAAGTTCAAGGCCATCCCGAGACTACCTAGTGAATTTCAGGTCAGCTTGAGCTAGAGTGAGACCCTTCCTCAAAAGAAACAACAACAAAATAGGGCTGGAGAGATGGCCTTAGCGGTTAAGGCACTTGCCTGCAAAACCAAAGGACCCAGGTTTGATTCCTCAGTACCCACATAAGCCAGATGCACAAGGTGGTATGTGGTGGTGTGATTCAGGTGTCCCCATAAACTTAAGTGTTCTGAAAGCTAGGTTCCCAGCTGATGGAGATTTGGGAATTAACACCTCCTGGAGGGAGTGTATTGTTGGGGGCGGGCTTATGGGTGTTATAGCCAGTTTCCTCTTGCCAGTGTTTGGCATGCTCTCCTGTTGTTATGGTCCACCTTATGTTGGCCAGGGGGTGATGTCCACCCTCTGCTCTTGCCATCATTTTCCCCTGCCATTGTGGAGCTTCCCCCTCGAGCCTGTAAGCCAAAATAAACCTCTTTTTTCCACAAGCTGCTTTTGGTTGGGTGATTTCTACCAGCAATGCAAACCTGATTGCAACATGGTGCATGCATCCGGAGTTTAACTGCAGTGGCTGGAGGCCCTAGCATGCCCAGTTTCTCTCTCTGTCTTCCCTCTCTCTCACTCTCTCTCTCTCTCTCTCTTTCTCAAATAAATAACTAAACCTAAAATTTTTAAAAGAAATGTTGTATTAGTCAGGGTTCCCTAGGATGGATTATAAAAGGAATTGGTTTCCAGGACACACACTGGGCAGTCCGACAATGGCTGTCTGCAGGTGTGAGCACCAGGAAACAACATGGTAGCTGCTCAGTCCACAAGGCGGGGTGCTCAGCAGTCCCAGCCTGGAGCTGAAGGCCTGGAGGATTGCTAAAGATCCATTAGTCTTCAGTCCATGTTGGAAGGCTGATGGGACTCACCTTCAGAGTCCATGCAGGAGAACAGGAACGGGGGTATGCACACATGAATGGACAATGAGGGTGGCCAGGCCATAACACATTCCTGTGAGGAGAGTGGGCAGCCAGGAGGAAGGGCTGTGCTCTCTCCAAGCTGCTTCTTTTTTTTTTTTTTTTTTTTTCTTAGAGGGAGAGAGAGATCGGGTGCAAAAGGGTTTCCAACCACTACAAACAAACTCCAGATGCATGTGCCACCTTGTGCATTTGGCTTACATGGGTACTGGGGAGTTGAACCTGGGTCCCCAGGCTTCACAGGCAAGTACCTTAATCACTAAGCCATCTCTCCAGCTCCTCAAGGCTTCTTTTCTAAAATTTTATTTATTCATTTATTTAAGAAAGAGAGACAGAGAGAATGGGCACACTAGGGTCTCTAGCCACTACAAACGAGCTCCAGATGCATGTGTCACCTTGTGCTTATGTGGCTTATGTGGGTCCTGAGGAATAGAATCTGGGTCCTTTGGCTTTGCAGGCAAGCACCTCAACTGCTAAGCCATCCCTCCAGCCTGAAGCTTCTTATATAGATTAAGGACTTCCTCCTCATTGAATCCTTCCTAGAAACACCCTCATAGACCTGATGGGAGTTTCTTATTTGATTCCTAATCTGATTGAGTTGATAGCAGATGTCAGGATCCGCCCATCTCCTTAGACTTGCGCTTCTAATAAAATATTATTTGATGTTTCACAATGATTAATCAACATGTACCACACATTTGTGCTGTTTTGATCACTTGGGTGTGGTAAATAAGTCCAACAATAACTCTGTCCACATGAAATGCTAAACACAGTAAATTTAAGATGTAAGGTAATTGATAGGATAAAATACATTAAGATCTAAAGTCATTAGTGAGAAGATGAAGGACATTTTCAAGGAGAAAAAGTAATGACACTCAGCTTTAGTAGCAGAAAGATTTTGTCAGTTAAGACTGTTGATTTACATGCAACAGGAAACCCGAGTTAATCGCTTTAAATTAAGGGACTTGACAACATCAGATAACTAAAGTTTGCCCGAGGCACTTTCTCGTTTCAGGCACAGCTGGATTCAGAGGCTCTACTGATGTCACCAGGGCCTGACCAGCGTCTCTGTCCCTGGCTCCTCTTTGTTCCTCCAGGGGTCATTCCTAGGGAGCATCTCCAGTCCCAGGTGCAGGACAGCAAATCAGCCCTTATGGGAGAGTCTGTTCCCCTCTCAGGAGCCGCAACAAGTTTCCATGCACCTCATTGGTCCTGAGTGTGTCACGTGCACGTCCCTGAACCAATGAGAGTAGCTGGAGAAAGGAGCCTTAATGGTCTTAGCTCACCTGACCCAAAGGGTGATCTAGAGTAGGGGCTAGCTTGCCAGGGGAAGTAGGATTTGGTTACTAAGAGATGGTGTGATGGACTGAGGCATGGTGGTGCATGCTTTTAATCCCATCCCTGGGGAAGCAGAGGTAGAAGGATCGCCATGAGTTCAAGGCCACCCTGAAACTACATAGTGAATTCCAGGTCATCCTGAGCTCGAGTGAGAGCCTAGCTCAAAAAAACCCAAAGTGGTGGTGGTGGGGGGATGGTGTGATGGATTCTGGGTAATCACGGCAAAGATTATAGTCATTAGCAAGAGTTAAAAGTCAGATGAGATACATGGAAGCCCAGCCTTAAGGTTTTCCTCTCTGAAGGTGAACTTTACTTATCTACAACCTGGGTTGACTTGTCAAATCAGGCACCTTTGAGAGATAATCCCCTTAGCATGGGAACACAGAGCAGGAAAGATTAGGCTTTGGGAAGGAATGAAACATCCAAAGATGACCAAGACAGAAAGGTACCAGGGAAGAGTGGCCACCAGCTGGAGCGGGGGACATTGTAGGCAAGGAACACCAGCAAAACCAACCTCATATGACAATAAGGCTGCCACCGATAAGTCACTTCCAGGTGCCAAAGGCCATCCTAACAGCATCCTACCTGTTGACACCTTCAGATTTCCCAGCACCTTCATGAAGGTTTGTACTTTGCAGGCAAGGCAGTGGAACCATGGCGGTCTTGAATACGTTGCCCGCGTCACCGCTGCTGTGGCAAGAAATATCTGAACCCAGCCTCCGGCGCAGAGTTCACATGTTCACAAAGATATTAAAGACTGCCCCCAAACCAGAGCGTCAGGACTGGGCTGCTCACAGTGTGTGCTCCAGCTTCCTCCTCGTGGCAGATGGGGAAACTGAGGCCTTGAATCTTTGGCCCCTGTGCCACTCCAAGATAGCAGGAGTCCCTCCTTCGGGAGTCTGTAGAAGGTATGCAAACCAAAACGTCTTGATGGGCCAGTGGATCCATGCAAGTACTTCCCACGCAAGTGAAAGTCCCTGAGTTCAGGTCCCCGGGGTCCTCATGAGAAGCCAGATGCCATGGCAGCCGTCTGTAATCCCAGCATGCTTACGGTGAGACCAGAAGTGGAGACAAGGAAGCTCCCAGAAGCCCCCAGGCCAGTGAGCCTGGTGAACGCAGCCATGGGTAAGAGACCCTGTCTCAAGCACGATGGAAGGCGATGACTGATGCCTGAAGTTGTCCCTTGACTGCCACGTGTGCTATGCTGTGCAAATGCCTGCCTACACACACACACACACACACACACACACACACACGAACTATATACCTACATATATGGAACTTTTTCTCTCCACACAAAACACAGCTGAGTATTTCGCTCGTCTCAAGCCTGGCTGGATTCTGGACTCAATCCAACAGCACTCCATGTTCTTCACTATTACTGTTGCTGTGACAATATGCCTGTCAGAAACAAGGGAGGACTCCTTTGAGCTCACGCTGTTAGGGGATTTCAGCCCCCTGTGGCAGGGAAGGCCCGTTAGAGAACTCAGGCTCTATCGGCAGGACTGGGTAGCAGAGCTCTTCACATGGTGGCTGGACCTGAAGGTAAAACCTTCCAATGTTCACTCCAAGTGACCTACATCCGCCAACTAGGCCCGGCTTCCCCCAAGATTCCACAACCTCCCACAATGCCACTGACAGCTGGGGACAAGGCATTCAAACACATGAGCTTGGGAAGGGCACTTCCCGTTCAAACAGTGACACTCAGCATGCCAGACACCCTAATGCCATCTCCAGCCGCATTCCCCTTCCTGAGGGACAAGGCGTGGTGGCCGCCTCTCACTTCATCCTCCAAGGTTGGACCCAGCAGAAAAGACACAGGCCCAGGCCAACTGAGGTCATGTGCTCAGCTGGGTGGTGATTGGCTCTGCTCTGGAAATGCTGCCAGCTGATTGGCTTAGATCTGGGCTTGGCCCCACCTCTAACTCCCAGATTATATGGATTGATGATTCACAGGGAAGATTTTCCAAATGTATATGGAGATGGGTGTGCTGTATTTTTAGAATAAAGTTACAGAGGTGCAAGGGTTAATGAACAACTTCACCTTGACCGGCCTCCTATGTGATGACAGTTGATTTTCTTATTACACTGGAAATAAATTCCGAATTTATTAATAAAGTCACTGACTAGAGGAGCTCTCAGTCACCTCTGGCGGATCCTGAACAGGCGTGGTCACTCTTCCCTCAAATTAGATGTCTGCCTTAACACATTGACAGCTACATTTCCGGGGTTCCTGATGTCAGAAAGCAGAGTGATCCTCCATTGGAGGCCAGTGTTCTGTGGGACCTCTGCAGAGGAAGGCACCAAGACAGTGACCTTGTCTAAACTACATTTTTTATTGCATCCAAGGCCCTGAGGGGACTTGCTGACCATCATAATAGGAGGAAAGGATCATGACATCAAAATAAAAGAGAGACTGAGAGGAGGAGGGGATATAATGGAGAATGGAGTCTCAAAGGGGAAAGTGGGGGAAGGGAGAGCATTACCATGGGATATTTTTTGTAATCACGGAAGTTGTTAATAAAAAAAATTTGAGGGCTGGAGAGATGGCTTAGCGGTTAAGCGCTTGCCTGTGAAGCCTAAGGACCCCGGTTCGAGGCTCGGTTCCCCAGGTCCCACATTAGCCAGATGCACAAGGGGGCGCACGCGTCTGGAGTTCGTTTGCAGAGGCTGGAAGCCCTGGCACGCCCATTCTCTCTCTCTCCCTCTATCTGTCTTTCCCTCTGTGTCTGTCGCTCTCAAATAAATAAAAAAAAAATTTTAAAAAAAAATTTGAAAAGGAAAAAAAAAATAGCCAAGCAAGGTTCCAAAAGACAGGCTGGTACCATACTGCTGGGACAGGCGACACATACCATATTTGGCAGCATAAGTAAACTTTGGAGAACAATGCACAGGAGTATAGCAAGGAAGCCAAATTTGGCAATCTTTTTGGAGATGGAGGAGAGTTCCTGGGTATGGTGTGTGCAGGAAGCTTCCAAGACCCTTCCTTCTAAAGTTGAACTTTGTTTTATTTTGAAATTAGTCCTCAGACAGCCTCAAACTTGTATAGTTGAGGCTGTCTTTAAACTTCTGAGACCCCTGCCTCTACCTCCCAAGTGCTGGGAATTCGGGCATGTGCCACCATGCCCAGTTCAAGTCTGACTAACTGGGGATGGTGAGATACCCTGGTGCTTGCTGACTAAATCTTAGCCTAAAATACCTCTCAAATAATGATAACAGAAGCACGTTGCAGCCCTGAGCCAGGCGCAGGGCATCACCGTCTGTGCCCTGAAATGCGACCTCCTGTGATGTCCCTCAGAAGCTTGCCGACCCTCTCTCACCCACTTAGCAGACTGGGGCCTGCTCTGGCTCTTCTTCTCTTCCTTTCCTTTCCTTTGCTGTGTTTCTTGGGCACGATGGTGCCCGCCTGCTTGAAGCCACACGTTGTGACTTATCTAGTGATCTGCCATCAGGACCGAGAGGGAGCTGCCAGCACAGCTGCCTCCCCGTGGGGACCTGGGCATCCTCCAGTTGCCTGAAACCTGGGCAGTAACTATCGGGTGCAAGTCTGTGCTGGGATCCAAGTGGATCCACAGCCTGGGCTGGGCGTGAGGTGGGGCTGGTGATGCTCAGAGAGACAAGGCCCAGAGAGACCTCAGGCCTCCCTCTTGAGGCTGCCGAGGTGTGAGGTCACATGCCTCTCACCAGCTGCTGTGGGACTGGGACCCAAGCAGTGAGACACATTCTATTTTGACTTCCCTGTCTCCTTTTTATGTCCACTATATTCCCTCCGCGCTCTGTCTGTCCTCACTGTTCCTGCGGCTTCTGGATGGTGAAACTGTCCATGTGGGATAGAACTGGTCTCAGTCAGGACAGAACAGAGAAGGTGAGAGGAAGGAACGGGGTCCAGGCAACTTCTTCCCTGCTTTTGCCCCAAACACTCGGAACTCTGTGCTTGGGGCAGAAAGACCAGGTCTACCTCACAGTCAATAGAGATTTGGGGCTGGAGAGATGGCTTAGCAGTTAAGCGCTTGCCAGTGAAGCCTAAGGACCCTGGTTTGAGGCTCGATTCCCCAAGACCCATGTTAGCCAGATGCACAAGGGGGCGCACGCATCTGGAGTTCGTTTGCAGTGGCTGGAGGCCCTGGCGTGCCCATTCTCACTCTATCTGCCTCTTTCTCTCTCTGTCACTCGCAAATAAATAAAGCAAAAAGAAAAAAGATCATTAATAGAGATTTGACCTCCCATTCTTGAATATTCTCAGTTGGTTTAAGATGGGCTTATCAGATAACTGACTAAAAAAATAATTAAGCACCGGATGTCATTAATAACCAGAGGCTCACGTGCTCCTCATAGGCAGCAGGTTAGGAGTCTTAGAAGAAGAAAAATCATGTGAGCGGAAGGAGAGAAAAGCTTATACACAACAAAGGCTCAAATGTGTGTGGAATATTCCCTCAGAAGTCGGCTCTATATTTCTTCCATAGCAGGCCAAGTTTATGTGAAAATGTGTGCATGCCAGAAACCAAACACTTGACTCACCGATTGGAGGAGGCGCATCTATTATCCCCTGTGACGCACAGGTGAATAACCCGGCTCAAGCCCATCATTGTTCCGCTCTGCCTTTTGCAGGCCCTTGGCTTGGTTTGCAAACACGTCTCCTCACGTTCACACACTTTGGTTCCAGCCTTCTCTCCTCAACCAGCTGCTCTCAGAACTAGGAAGTAGAGTTTCCCCTTGTGTATCTGTTTACTTTTAAAAAAATTATTTATTTATTTATTTATTTATGAGAGAGGACCTCTTGCTGCTGCAAATGAACTCCAGACACATGTGCCACTTTGTGTGTCTGGCTTTACGTGGGTATTGGGGAATCAATTCCGGGGTGGCAGGCTTTGCATGGGAGTGCCTTGAACTGCCTGTGTATATCCGTTTTATTAGAGACTCTTCCTAGAACACCTTCCCACTCCAGAATATTCCTCCTCTTGCATGGGCTAGTCTCTGGTCCAATGACTGCTCCTAGCTGCAAAGGAGGCGGGACATGAAATTGTAGGCATAGTGGAGCTCTATTTATTACAAGGAACACCAGGCAGGACAGAGATAAAGCCTGGAGCTAGGTACTAGGTAGGTGACCCTTGACCCCTGGCCCTAAAAGGCAGGTCAGCCTTTAGTATGAAGGCAGATCAGGGAGTTGTCTGAGCACTTGGTAGGGGCAGGTCTATATTGTGAGGACATGTCTCTTTCCCTGTAGTCACATAATGGCATCCCTGATCCTCCACACGAACATTCTAGAAACCAGATTCACCATCAGTTATGGTGTCAAAGTGACCTTCTAGACATTTCTTATGAGTGGAACTGTCCCCAGACTACACCAAGATTCACAGACGAGGGTGCAGAGTACGTGTATCCTGGGTGGGGTGGAGGAAGCAGGGGGCAGTGGGTCAGATGGAGTCCTCCCTGCTTGGTTGCTGCACTGAGTTTGCAAGTCAGGCCTCCTTAGAAGACCACAGGGGCACTTGGCAATGCGTGAGAATGACTCCTTTGCTCATCAGCCAACATGGCTCCTGTTCTCGGCAAGCATGTCTCAGGACTGGAGTCCTCATAGCCGAGAAAACAAATGACAGCTAGTCAACAGATTGCATCGTTCCGATTCCCACTCTCAGGGGACATCTGCTCCCCAGGCTCAGACCCTCTTCACACCAGAGGGGATCTTAGAAATTCTCACCAGTGCTGGCTTCAAAGTAATGGAAAACAGAAGTATTTCTAACAAACATCCTGGCTGTTGGCCAAATTCATTTCCATTCTTTCCTTCTTCCCTTCCTTCCATTTTTGCTACCCTCCCTCCCTCCTTCCCTTTATTCCTTCCTCCCTCCCCTTCCCCTTCCTTTCCTTTCCTTCCTTCCTCCCTCCTTCCCCTTCCTTCCCTTCCCTTCCTTCCTTTCTTTCCCTTCCCTTCCCTTCTCATCCCTTCCTTTCCTTTCCCTTCCTTCCTTCCTTCCTTCCTTCCTTCCTTCCTTCCTTCCTTCCTTCTTTCCTTCCTTCCTTCCTGTCTTTCCCCCCTCTTTTCCTTTCTGTCTATTTTCCATCCTTGCCTCTCTTGCTCATTTCCTTCCCTCCTCCCTCCTCTTCCCCCTTCCATTCTTTCCCTTCCCTTCCTTTTCTCCCTTCCTTCCTTGTTTCCTTTCTTTCCTCCCTCCTTTTCTTTCTTCTTTCCATCCTTGCCTTTATTCTTCTTTTCCTCACTTCCTCTCTCCCCTCCTTCTCCTTGTTTCCTTTTCTTTTGTCTTACTTTCTGTCCTCCCTTGTCTTTATTTGCAGCATGCTGAAGACAGTGAAAGAATCCAAGTTGTACTTCTTTATTCCTTAAGGAAGGGAATGCTTCCTATTCCCCAGAAGGAATCTGCCAGCTCCATTCTGGGCACTCTCACCTTTTCTAATCCCCACAGCTGCCTGAGGCAGCGGGCGCCTTCCCGCTGCAGCTGCAGTGGTTACAATCCCACCCTGGCTAACAAAGTCCTGCCCGAGGCTGTCCTGGAGACTGAAGGGTCCCACACCCGCATCTCCTCTAGAGTGAGGACAAGCTCATCTGGGCACGGCACCAAATGTTACTCATCGCCCCTCAGTCTGGTCCTGCTGCTGGTGCTTGCCGAGGACGGGCTCCATCCTGAGCACCAGGGCTGCCCAACTGAAGCCCTGGCACTGTTCCTGGCTTCACTGCCGTTGGGTTCTGACACAGACCTGGCACCATGGGCACAGGGAGGGCGATGACTCAGCTGGCTGGGAGCCCAGAAGATACATGCCATGCCTTCACGCAGACAAAACAAGATTATTACAGAGAGGCAGAGCAGAAAGTGCCTGGCCTTGAGTGATAATTCTCTTTACGCCATCAACCCTGGAGACACAATAATGCAGAGATCCAAAGAGCCCAAGAGGGAATGGTCACAGGAGTCAGGCTGCTTATGAAGGCAATTTGCTGCTGTCCGCACCCCTTCCTCTCAGTGGGAGTGCTTCGCCAGTAACCCCAGCCCAGTTCTTGCACACAGCTGCCAGACAGCCATGCCCCTAGTTCTGCGCAGACTGGCGATCATGCGCAGCCCGTAGAATCCATCTGAGAGAGAGCGGCAGGTGCTGTTTCCACGTAGAAATGCAGCGTGACTTTCTAGGCACCCTTCCCATGCCATGCTGGTCTTGTGAACATGTGTTGAGATGGTGCCCTTCCAACTGACTGGATCGCTGTGTGTGAACAGAGCCCCCTATAAACATGGACATGAAGTATAAAGGGAAATCCCCCTCTCCTCTCTCTCCCTCTGTTAAGCCATGGAGATTTGGGTCTGGTTTGTTACTGCAGCTTAACCTTGCTCAGCCTTAGCATTCATCCCCGGGATCCAACAGACAGACCCATAAAAGGCCCATGACTTCCTCCAGACTTGCGCTCCAAAGATGGCTGGTTGTCAAGCTCCTCAGCACAAGGTGGCAGGATGGTCAGAGGAGGGGTGCTGACTTCAGCCGGTACAGTCAGGAACTGTACCCCAACACCAAGTGTGATGAGCGAGCATGGGGCCCTTGAAACCGCCAATGCCAGAGATGGATGCCAACGTCGCTCAAAGGCAGGAGAAGCGCTCAGGTGGCAGGAAGGAATGTACATCTGCAGGGCTCTGTCGCTGGTGCCACTTGGAATTGTTTGAGCTCCCTAATTGTCATTCTCCCCGCCCCATGAGAGCAGATTCAGCCTATTAAGAAGTGGGAGGAGAAGACAAGAGAGAGACGTGCCCCATTCAACAGGCTGGATGGCATGTTGTAACCACAGCTCTGAAATAAAGAGAGCTTGGGTTGCCTTTGTTCTCTAAAGACTGAGCTATGGGTGGATGGGAGAACACTGAAAACTGCAAATGTAAAATGACAAAATTAACTCCAGCTTATTTAAAAAAAAGAAAGAAAGAAAAGAAAACTTGGCTCAGTATGTAGATAAGTGTTGATTTTGTCTCTCACCAACTTGTACAATTTGTAGTAACACAATACTCCCCATATATTTTCCAGGAGGCCACCCCAGCCCTAGAGTTGCAAGCTAAGAGGAAGAAAATATGTCCACACTAACCTGGGTGTAAATGATCACAGTGGCATTTTTTCTTTTTCTTTTTTCTTTTCTTTTCTTTTCTTTTTTTTTTTTTTTTAAGCGGGCTTTCACTGTAGTCTAGGCTGACCTGGTAATCCAGGCTAGCCTTGAACCTATAGTAATCCTCCTTTTGAGGGCTGGGATTATAGGTGTGAGCCACCACCACTCCCCCCTAACAGCCCCCCAGCTTCACAGAGGTATTGCTAATAACTATCTTGCAGCAAAACAATCCAAACATTCATCAACTGGTGAGTGAATTAAAATAGTAAAAGGTGGGTTGGAGAGATGGCTTAGCCATTAAGGTGCTTGCCTGTGAAACCTAAGGATCCCGTGTTTGACTCTCCAGGTCCCACAAGGACAGATGCAAGGTGACGCAAGTGTGCAAGGTCGCATATGCACGCTAGCTGGTGCATGCTTCTGGATAGTGGCTGGAGGCCCTGGCTCACCAATTCTCTCTCTCACTCTTGCTCTCTCAAAAAAAAAAAAAAAAAAAAAAAAAAGGCTAATTTGGGGCTGCAGAAGATTGCTTAGCAATTAAGGCATTTGCCTACAAAGCCAAAGGCCCTCGGTTTGATTCCTCAAGACCCATGTAAGCCAGATGCACAAGGAGGCACATGCATCTGGAGTTTGTTTGCAGTGGCTGGAGGCCGTGGCACACCAGTTCTGTCTCTCTCTCTCTCAAATAAAATAAATAAATACTCTTTTTAAAAAGGCTAATCTGTTGGGATTGCCTCAAAAAATATTAAAAGGCAGTCATCATATGATACAATAAGCTGAGCAATGAACATTAACTGATGTCAATATACACCATGACCTGGGAGACCCGCAAAGTCACAGTGTTAAGCATGAAAGGGGAGGCTAAAACATCGCACGTGTGATTCCATTTTTGTGATGTTCTTGAAATGAGAATTATAGGGGTCAACAGTCAGATCAGTGATCACCAACAGCCAGGGAGGAAAGAGGGGTTGTGTACAAAGATCACTCCCAGCCAGGCGTGGTGGAGCGTGCCTGTAATTCCAACACTTGGGGGTGGGATTGACTGAGCCACAGGATGTTGAGTTTGAGGTCAGCCCGGGCAACATAGTGAGACACTGTCTCTCTCTTAAAACATTCCACCACCATCCCCCCGCCCCGCCAAAAAAAAAAAAATCACTGAAATTTTGAGGGTGTGGAGCTGATGTGAGACCTGAATGTGGCAGGGACATATATCAACCACAACTCTGTTTACCACCCACAGGCTCACATCTCCACCCAAGGCCAATTTGATTATATAATCTTTTTTTTTTTTTTTTTTTTTTTTTTTTAAGAAACCAAGTTAGTTTTTAAAAACTGATTTGGTGCTGGGGGTGGCTCAGCCATTAAATACTTACTTGCCAAACCTGTCGGCCCCAGTTCCATTCCCCAGGAACCATGGAAAGCCAGACATAAAGTGGTATGTACCTCTGGAATTTGTCAGCAGCATCAAGAGACCTAGGCGTGTCCATAATCACTCTCTTTCCTCTCTCAAATAAATAAGTGGAAATCTATTTTAAAAACTGATTTGGATTAGATGGAGCCTTTGGGCTCTTAACTTGATCTTCTGAATCAGATGTTCTCTGAAAAAAAAAAAAAGAATTAGGCAGTTCTTTTTATTAAGAGGGGTTTCTGAAGAGGACATGAATATTCAATACTTGGGTGAGATGGTTCCTTGAGATTTATTTTTAGGTGAAATTTTACATTAAGCATTGATGTTGACATTGCAGTCAATTAGCATAGTTTGTTGAACCGCTTAGCTCAATTCAGGTGAGGAAAAATGTTTATTTATGCAATTAACTAGATATGCAAAGGACTCACATTTCAGAAAATATGGAAATGCAGTTTTTTAAAACTGAAGGTGTTGGATTGGTGAGGCTCATGGCTCATCAGGAGCCTGAGGTTCAAGTCTTCCTGAAGTGTTTGTGTGCTTGGATCATGGGGAAGAGACCACAGGGTCGCTATAACCAGAACCTGTTTAATTCCTATAAACATTCAAAGGATGGGAGGAAGAAGAAAAAAGAGGAGGGATGGGTTCTGCAGCTTTTTTTGTTTTTTTATTTGGGCTTTTTTTTTTTTTTTTTTTTTTGAGGTAGGGTTTCACTCTAGCCCAGGCTGACCTGGAATTCACTATGTAGTCTCAGGGTGACCTCAAACTCATGGCAATCCTCCTACCTCTGCATCCTGAGTGTGCCACCACGCCCGGCTTATTTGGGCATTTTTGGAGGCAGGGTTTCTTACTGAACTTGGAGCTCACTGATGGAGCTACACTAGCTACCAGCAAACCCCAGCACCCCTCTTTTCTCTGCTTCCCCAGAGCTGGGACCCACGGGCACTTTTACATGGGTGCTGAGCATTTTAACTCAGGCCTTTTACCCACTGATCCATCTCCCCAGGCCCCAGACAATTTTGTTTTGATTTTTAATTCTTTTGTTTTTATTTATTTATGAGAGAGAAAGAATGGGCGCGCCGGGGCCTCTAGTGCAAATGAACTCCAGCCGCGTGCACCACCATGCGCTTACACGGGTTCTAGGGAATCGAACCTGGGTCCTGAAGTTTCACGGGCAAGTGCCTTAACCACTAAGCCATCTCTCCGGCTTTAAGTGAGGAATCAGGAGAGAGCACCCGTGGAGGCCAGACGGCACAAACGCTGCGGGTTCTCTGGAAGGAGGCGCTAATAAGACGCGGCTGGGTTTGTGTCAGGGCCCTGACTCCCTGACCAAGGCCGTGATTCGCAGCTGTGGTCACAGCCTCAGCTCCAGCAAAGATCCGGAGTGTCTTCCACGTGCTGCACCGAGGCTCAGATCCGCTCAGGGGCTATTTGGAGGAAGGCGGGACTTCCGGGAAAACTCATTAGCGGGCAGATAGATGCCCTTTGCAGTAGCCTCTGTGCTGGAACAAAGAGAAGGGGGTGGGAATGCAGAAAGCAGCTGGGCCTCAGATATTCTTGTGGAACCCCCAGTCGTATCTCCTTCCAGACTTCACGTCTCATAAGGGAAAAGCAAATGCCTGTCATTTGGAAGGGCCTTAGGAGCCTGTAAATTCCCCCAAAGCAAGCCTCAAGAAACCGCCCATAGCAACCCCCCCCCCCCAGGTGACAGTGTGAGCATGCCTGCCTCTCCTAACGACATAGTTCTGTGACTTTCCCATTTGCATGGCAAACATTGCATTACAACATATCATTTTCATTTTGCCACACTGACAGCTCCCCCTTTGAAGTTAATAACAAGAAAGTGCATCCCAGGAGTAATTTCCTGATCATCAAATATGCAAATATATATATATGTATGTATATATTTGCTTCCCCTGCCAGATGCGCGTGGGGGGGGGGGGCTAAGCCCCGGAGCTCTCCCTGTTATTTGTCTAACACGAGAGGCAAGCCAGCGCTTGGGGAGCCTTCCGCTCTAAGCACTTGTTCAGCGGTGGGATTCGATGACATCACGAAGGGCGGAGCAGGACTTCAGAAGTCATTAGAGTTGAGACATTGCTTGTGAAGAAGGCATGAGGGGTTGGCGTTTACAATCATGATCACTAAAGGGCTCTGGTGATGCCCCAAAACTTTGCTTCCTTTTTATGAAAAGGTAAGGATGTTAGAGAATCCGTCTAGGAAAGTGAGCTCTTGTTCCTTCTCCAGCTGGCCCCACTCCAGGAATCTCCTGAAGCCTGGGACCTTATCAGTGCCCCCTCCAAAATGGACCCCGAATGATGGTACCTTTTCACACATTTCTCTCTTCTCTCTCTCTCTCTCTCTCTCTTCTCATTTTCTTTTTTCTCCTCTCTCTCTCTCTCTCTCTCTCGCTCGCTCGCTCGTTCGCTCGCTCTCTCGCTTGCTCACTTTCGCTCAGCATGGGTGTGTGGTGTGTGTGGGTACACACATGTGCTCATGCATGTAGAGGCCATAGGAGAACCTTGGGTATGATCCCAGGAGCACCGTCCACCTTTATTTTTATTTTTGCATGTGTGAGTATGTGATGTGATGCGGGGTGCGTGTGTGTGTGTGTGTGTGTGTGTGTGTGTGTGCTATGTGTGGTATATCCACATGTATGGCCCCTTTCTGTGCCCCATGCGCTAGCTGGAAGCAGGGGTTACTTGCCTGTGGTGGCCGTGGTGGAATGTCGGGTGTTCTATTCCATCACTCTCCTGTCGGGCTTTTTTGGATTGAGTCCCTTTTCATTGGTTCTGAAGCTTGTGGAGCTCTGGAGATTCTTGGGTCTCTGCTCCCCTTGCGATTCTGGAGTTACAGGTGCGCATGCCCACGCCCAGATGTTTTACATTGGATCTGGAGACCTGAGCCAGAACAGACTTAGGCCCCCTCAAGCCCCCAGGCTTGCACAGGATAACCACTGAGCCATCTCTCTGGCCGCCACCTCTTTTTATAAATATTATTTTTTATTTGTTTGTTGGAGAGAACAAGAGAGAGAGAGAGAAAAAATGGGTACGCCAGGACCTCCAGCCACTGCAAATGAACTCCAGATATGCTGCGCCACCTTGTACATCTGGCTTATGTGGGTCCTGGGGAAGAAAACCTGGGCCCTGTGGCTTTGTAGGCAAGCGCCTTCACCACTAAGCCATCTCACCACTCTCCAGCCCTCCACTTCTTTGAGACAGGGCCTGTCTTTGTCCTGGAGCTCACTAATTAGGCTAGGTTGGCTATCCAGCGATCCCCAGGGCTGCTGCTGTCTCTGCATCCCCAGCATTGGAATTACAGACGCAGGGGCACACTGCCAAGCCTGGCATTTAAAAAAAAAAAAATTTGTTGTTGTTTATTTGTATTTATTTATTTATTTATTTGAGAGCAACAGACAGAGAGAGAAAGAGGCAGGTAGATAGAGAGAGAATGGGCACGCCAGGGCCTCCAGCTACTGCAAACGAACTCCAGACGCGTGCGCCCCCTTGTGCATCTGGCTTACGTGGGTCCTGGGGAACCGAGCCTCGA
Source organism: Jaculus jaculus (assembly GCF_020740685.1). Classification (NCBI taxonomy): domain Eukaryota; kingdom Metazoa; phylum Chordata; class Mammalia; order Rodentia; family Dipodidae; genus Jaculus; species Jaculus jaculus. The sequence continues at coordinate 127,730,365 of NC_059109.1, read as the reverse complement.
ACCGGGGTCCTTAGGCTTCACAGGCAAGCGCTTAACCGCTAAGCCATCTCTCCAGCCCAAGCCTGGCGTTTTTAAGTGGGTTGTAGGGATAGGGCACAATGCAGGCCTTCATCCCTAGGAGGCAAGTGCTTCACCCAGAGAGCCCACCTCTCTGATCAGTCGAAGCACTGACCGTCTGGTCCGCATCCCATCCGAGCAGGCTCGGCGCTCTGCTGCTCTTGGCTGTGAGGAAGCCGGCAGTGCGCATGTCTGGCCTCTCCTCTGAACCCTGTATGCACAGGCGGGAAGCGACTGCCATGATGGACAGACCAGAGATGTCAAAGCTCCCAGAGGCCTTCAAATCACTGTCAGTCACTAGCCAAGGGCCCCTGACCCCACATAGTTTCCTAGCTCTGCCCAGTCCTACCCCCTCCAGTCTCCTGGCCAAAAAAAAAAAAAAATCAGAAAAAGAGAATGAAAGAACAGCAGAAAGTGTCAAATCCCCAACTCCCTGGTTAAGGAATAGAAAGGAGGGAGCCGGAGATGAGTAGAGACAAGTCACAATATAAATTCCAGATGGCACGCGGGGGGAGGGGGAAGGTGTTTGGGGCATGAACTTGTTAGTTCAGTGTAATGAAAACCATTCAGTTTTAGAAGACAAAGCTTCTAATTCCCCCAAATGTGTGTGCGTGTCCGAATATAATTCACAAAATGCAAAAAGCATGACTCGCACGAACTAGATGCAGACATTTATCCAAACTATTTAATTAAAAGTAAACTAACAGAGTCACAAAGTTGGAAAAAATAAGACGTGCGAGCCAGGATTCGGTGTAGTCAAGAAAGAAAAGGCAGGCTGCCGTTCAGTTGCTAAATTAGAAAATGCATCAGTATTTTGATGGGTAATGAAAACCTTACCTCCTAGGTTATCTTTAGCACCAGTAGAAAAAAGAAACATCCTACTTTGTATGTTTCCTCCATGTCAACCTCTACGTCTCCAGAGTTGTAAAATGTCTAGACCTTAACCAATGGTAAAATGCAAGTTCAATGTCCCAGTTGGGTCCAGAAGTGTTTCAGATTGGGTTGATCTCTTTCAGATTCTGGGATATTTGCTCATGCAGGATGGGATCCTGAGAGGTGGGGAGAAATAAGTCTACTTCTGTTTTGTGTACATCTTGTGCCATTAAACTGAAGGCCACGTTATACACCATTTTGAAGGTGCATGAAACAGAGGTTCTTTTCTTTTCTTTTTCTTTTTTTTTTTGTTTTGTTTTTTGAGGTAGGGTCTCACTGTAGCCCAGGCTGACCTGGAATTCACTAAGGAGTCTCAGGGTGGCCTCGAACTCATGGCGATCCTCCTACCTCTGCCTCCCGAGTGCTGGGATTAAAGGTGTGCGCCACCATGCCTGGCTTGAAACAGTTTTATGATGTGAGGTTTTCCATTTCTGACGTCATGTTGACGCTCAAAAAGTTTCTATTTGGAGAAAAAAAATAAAATTTAATTTTAAAAGGGGGAAAAAGTTTCTATGTAGGGGTTGGGGAGGCGGCTCAGTGGGCAAAGTGAAAACCTGAGTTGGGATCCCCAGTACCCATGTAAAATGGTGGGCATAGCAGTGTGTGCCTGTGATGCCAGCACTGGGGAGACAGAGAGATGGACCCCGGGGCTTGCAGGCTACCAGCAGAATCAGCGAGCACTGGGTTCAGTACAAGACCTTATCTTTTACTTTAACATAACGTGGAAAGCAGTTGAGGAAGACGTCCCACGTCATCCTCTGGTCTCTACATATGAACACATACATGCGCCCACAACTCATACAGTCATGCCTACACACACCACACACACACAGAGAGAGTTCCGACTGGAATTCTGGAACATCTTAGGTTCTCAGATTAGGAATACTTAACCTGTAAAAAGCCTGAGTTATGTCCCATTAGAGGCGTCTGACGAACATTTGTTGGCTCATCCCGTACCCTAACTGCCAATTATCTTAATCATCCTCACACCTTATTTCTAAGTTCCAGACACTTTTTTATGTTTGTTTGTTTGTTTTTCAAGGTAGGGTCTCATCCAGACCAGGCTGACCTGGAACTCACTCAGTAGTTCCAGGCTGGCCTTGAACTCACAGAGATTCTCCTCCCTCTACCCCCCCAAGCGCTGGGATTAAAAGCGTGCACTGCCACGCCCAGCCAGACACTTTTCATTAACATAGTCTGAACGTTAACAAAGTCTGAACTGTTCCCCAAACCTCAAAGACCAGTGTATTGGTTTGACTGGAATTTTTCTTGCTTTAAACATATATTGTCAATCATCCATTTATTCCAACCCTGGGCTTCCATTCCGTCCCTAGAACTCTGTTGGGCAGTGGGGAAATGGAAAAAAATGAGGGATAATTGCAACTTGAAGAGACAATAACATGAAATTAACTCTAACAAACTGTGGGTTGTTAAAAAGTGATAACATAGTGTCATGGGAAGAAGGGGAGGGAGGGTGAGTTTCAGCCTTGACTTTGGAAGCCAGGGGTGATATTAACCGATTTTCTGGTACTCTAACAAAATCCCTGAGCTGGGCCACCAGGGACTGTGGTACTGGTACCTGCTGGGCATCTGCTAAGGGTCATTTTTGCTACATTATAACTTGGGGATGACTTTATATGGCAAGACAGAGCCAGCATGTCAGCCTGAAGGTCTCTTCCTCTTCTTAAAAAGCCACCCACACCTTCACAGGGTCCTACTCTCATGACTGCTTCTGATCCGAACCATTTCCAAATGCTATCAGCATATGAATTTTTCGGGGATACGTTCTAGAGAAAGCAGAGGTGACAGTAAGTTGGACAAGGTCAACCCTTTCTTGAAGACCTACTACATGCCAGGCACATCCCAGGCTGAATGTGTCCCAGGTGGGCAGCATCTGGGGGGAAAAAACAAGGAAAGCTCGGTTCTGGAGAGATGGCTTAGTGGTTAAGGCACTTGCCTGCGAAGCCTAAGGACACAGGTTTGATGCCCCAGAACCCACATAAGCCAGATGCACAAGGTGGCACATGCATCTGGAGTTCGTTTACAACGGCTAGAGGATGTGGTGCACTCATCTTCTCCCTCCCTCCTCTCACAAATAAATTTTTTTTTAAGCTTGAAGGCCTCTGGGGCTGTGCCTGGCATGCTGTTCCCCACTCTAATGCTTGGGATTTCATCTTCCTTTCCTGCCAACTCTGACTATATCCATGAAGCAGACGATCCCGGGGCTCTGGCCAGAAAGAGGCATGAAGCTCAATCTCAGACTGTCTGGGGAATTTTCTCTCAAGGCAAATGGCACAAGAAACCAGGATGTCAGGGCCTCTACCTGAGACATGCATTGAAGAGAATTCTCAGACTAGACATTGTCTTGCCCTTCCAGAACCCGGTTTCTTGGCCCTTCCTTTGTTTCCTGAGTCTCTCTGAAGCCTTCCACAGATTCCCATTTTGATAATGGGGCCTCCATTGTCAGCAAACAGAAGACCCTGGTTGGTGCCCCCACCATCCCTCCAGAAACATGCCAACTGTGGCAGGAGGTGGGTGGGTTAGAGCTAAGGAAACGATACCCCCTGAGTATGGGGTGCTTGGATTTCAGGCTGAGAGTATCTGGGAGCTGCAGATGCAGGGCAGGGCGCTCTCCAGAGCTTCCTCCCCCAGGCTGCGCTCCTGACGATGCCCGGTGGATGCGAGTCCTGTCTGCAGACAGCTCAGCAATGAGGAAGACGGGTGGACACCAAGGGAGGCCAACACGCATCACAGGAAGAAAGGGCTGGAGCTGCCCCATACCTAGAAACCAAAGGAACATTGTCCCCTACAGTGGTATGTTCTTGGGACCCATCACCTTCCCTAAAAATCATGCTACCTTCCTCTAATGTTGTCCAGAGCCCCACTTCTCCCTGCTCTATGAAGAGGGTCTCTGAGCTCCCACGTGCCCATGGGTTACTGGGATTCACTGTCCTGTGTGCCTCTTCTGTTGCCGTTCTATATGAGCATCCTCAATCGTCAAACCTCCAACAACGGGGGAAAGAGGTTCTCTTCAACTCTATGTTTACTGTTTTCTGATAGCCTCCTGTCTGCTCCCTGTGTCTGAAGCCACAGTCCTTACCACGGGGATGGGACGGTGGCATGGCTCTTCAAGAGGTGGATAAGTCCCAGCTAGGAGAACTCTTGGTCACAGTGACAACACTGTGTTCTCCAGCACCATGTCCATTATGTCGGGATGGACAACCCCATCCTGCCCCTGACAAGCTTCTGCTTTACCATACAGCCACCCTGCCAGGAGTGACCTTCAGAGGCCACAGGTGACTTCAACCATGTCTTTTATGACATCTGAAAATGACGACCTTGGTGGGGAAGTCTTTGCCCTTGATCTTTGCTTTGTTGCTTTCTTCACAGAGCAATAAAATATGTCATAATAAATAAAATATGCCAGAGGCTCCTTTAGGAAAACTTATTTGTCTTCTCCATCTTTATTCTTTCAGTGGGTATTTAAAGAGCTACTGTTATCCAAGCTTGGTGGCGCACGCCTTTGAATCCCAGCGCACGGGAGGCAGAGGTAGGAGGATCGCCGTGAGTTCAAGGCCACCCTGAGACTCCACAGTGAATTCCAGGTCAGCCTGAGCTAGAGTGAGACCCTACCTCAAAAAAACTAAAAATAATAAATAGATACAGAACTACTGCTGCTGAGGGTTAGTGCCTCGGGTGCTCAAACTCCAGCACTGATGAGAGTGAGTGCACGGGTCTACCACAGGAGGGCGCACTCTCTAGTGAGGGGGTTACAAGAAGCATGCTTCCATTTAGAAGTCTACCAGTAGAGGGATGGAGGAAGGCATCCTAAATTCAGGAGTGTCATCTATGATCCAGGCTGAAAAAAAAAACACAAAAAACAGCATCAGGGTAGGCATGTCCTAGTCAGAAACTACTGCAGGGCTACAGTGACAGGTGACTGAAACCAGGTCATCTTTGGCTCAACAAACTTCTTTTGCTGTTATTTTTGTGAGCGGGTGTACGTATGAGTGTCTGTATACATGTGTGTGCAAAGGACAATCTAAGGTATTCTCAGGAACACTGTCCACTTTTTAAAATTTTAAGTTTTTTTTTTTTAAGAGAGAGAATTGGCACACCAGGGCCTCAGCCACTGCAAGCAAATTCCAGACACTTGCACCACCTAGTGGGCACAGGCGGCCTTACACTTGCCTCACCTTTATGTTTCTGACTTACATGGGATCTGGAGAGCAGAACGTGGGTCCTCAGGCTTCACAGGCTAACGGCTTAACTGCTAAGCCATCTGTCCAGCCCCCCACTTCTTTTTGAGACAGAGTCTCTCACAGCCCAGAAGCTCACAAATGAGGCTAGACTAGTTGGCCAGTGAGCTCCTGGCATCCTCTTGTGCCTGCCTCCTCTGCACTAGGATGGCAAGCAGGTACCATCATGCCTGGCACTTCACATGGGTTCCAGGACCTTGAGCTCAGGTCCTCATGTTCGTATGGCGAGAGCTCTACATCCTGAGCCATTTCCCCGCCCTGACAACCTTGATCAAATGGATTCTGGGCGATTCGTCTTCTCTCTGGTCCTTCCGTGTGACACGCACTTCAAGAATCCTGATGGCTACTGAATTGGATGTCTGAACTTGGCTGTGCCTAAGAGGAATGTGCAGTGTGCTGTCTTTCAACCATTAGAACGAGGCCAAAGGTACAAGGCAGGGTTTTCTCCAACTCCCTCCCCCAGCCCCCGCTTGGAATCAGTTGCTTTATTACATGAAGTGACAAGCCACCTCTCTACAAAGTCACCCAGCGTCCTGTCAATGGACGTTCTTTGCTGAAGCCAGGCAGACACAGCTCTGAGGTTCAGCGACAGGTTGACAGCTCAAGGGGTTTCTGCTCACGAGGGAGGTGAAAGCGTGGCCACGGGGACGGCTGCACTCACATCAGAAGTCTGCTAGCCTTGGGACAAACGCTAAAGAGTGGTTTACAGAACTCAGAGATAAAAAACATCAAGACCACAAAGGCAGCACGCGTCTCTACTGAGTGGACGCTGGTGAAGTCACTTGCTCTGCAGCCATGTCTGTGTTCAGAAAAAATCTAGCAATGGCAAGTGGCCAGGCAGAGCCCCGGACGTGACCTCCCTCCCAGCAGGCACTGAGGACTCAGGGACAAGCCGCCACTCAACAAGCTCTCTGCCTCCAGTCTCTCTTCTGGCACCTGCTTAGCCCAGGAGCTTAGAAATGGAAATGCCTCACCTTTGGCCCAGAAGAGAGCAGAGATGGAGGAATGGAAGATGAAGGAAGCTCTCCCCTCCATCGTCCCCAAAGGCCGCTGCCCGGGCTCATCCTGGATGAGACCGGTTCTTGATGCTGTGGAGTGGGTCTTCAAATGACTCTTGAGACCTTGCTATCTGAACTGAAAACAAAGGCCCAGTTTTCCCACGGAGAGGAAGGACACCAGAAAACACAGGTGACGCCGCCACAAGAGCCCACTGGCCTGGTGGGAAACACCCCACGGCGTGGGAGTGCACCCTTGTTCCTAGGTTCATATGAGTTTCATGAGTTTGCTTTTGTGGAAGAACTCGGAACATGTTGCCAAGGATCCGCCCACTCCCAGAGGCCCCCCGCACCCGGTCACCAGAGCAAACTGGCACGAATTCCAGAACACGCCACGAGGAGGAGCTGAGGTGGCATTCTCTCATCCTCCCGAGGTGCTTGCTGCGTGCCAAGCTGACAGCAGATCTGATGAGGTGCATGACAGCTTGTCACCCGGCTGTTAGTGGCCCTGTTTTCCCTTTCTGGATAATATCAGATTTCATAGTGATAACATCGACATGAGAAAGGCTCGTAGCTAGCAGCTAATTTCTGAAGAACAGATGTTTCTGCTCCATTTTTGCACCTTTATGGCTCCATGTGACACTGTAATCCTTTCCTCTGCCTAACAGACCTGATTCAACTCATCAACTCATCCGTCTTCCATCTAATTCAAGTCAGAACCGGTAGAGCAAGCAATTCCCGGCCTGTTTGTAATTTTTCCACAAATTATTGCCATTGATTTCTCTTTGTTACAATTTTTTCCCCCAGGAACTGAACAGAAGATGCTGATGAAGTTGTAGATTTCATTTTCTTTCTTGTGTTATTCTCTTAAAACATGGAGAATTCATAGTCTGGGATCCTGAGCAGAAAACAAATTTCACCTGCACCAGTAGTTTATTGTTACATTTATACTAACACACACACACACATAATGTCATGTGTGTGTGTGTGTGTGTGTGTGTGTGTGTGTTATTTGCAAGGAGAGAGAGAGAGAGTATGAATGCACTGGAGTTGCAATAAACTCCAGACATCTGGATTAACGTGGGTACTGGGGAATCGAACCCAGGCTCTCAGGTTATGCAAATTTACACTCTTAACCACTGAGCCATCTTCTCTCCAGCCTCTGAATAATTTCTTTAGAAATCTGTCCCCTTCCGTACCAGTTTGATGAATGCCCACAGCTGACCTTCAAGATGCTTAGATCAACCGGCCTGGAGCTCTCCTGGAGATCTGTGCCAAGGTTTGTTTTCCTTCTCAATTCCCACATCCACTTACAACCACTACAAACACGGCCGTGGCCTCCCCTGCTACTTCCTCAGTCAGAACCCCATCACACCTTCTCCTCACCGGTCCCTGCTCCTCCCCACAGGGCCAGCCACCCAACTATCGGCTCCCTCACTCCGACACAGACCAGATGTTAAGGCGTCCTGAGATCCTTACCCCTGGGAATACATCCTCCTCCCATAACGTGTGCAGACATGCAAGCAGTGGGTGTCACTCCCTGGTTAGGTGCTAACCAGCTGGACTTTGACCTAATCGCAGGAGGGAGGGCTTGACCAAATCAGGAGAGCCATTAAAGGAACTGACATCTTCTGGTGGGAACCATGTGGCAAGGACCTGAAAGTGACCGTTAGCAAGGCCAAGGGGATCTTGCCCTGCGACCATGAGGAAGCAGATCCCACCATCGCCCCAGGGAATGAAGAGGTGGCTTCTTCCACAGCACAGCCTGGAGTGAAGACATAGTTGCCCAAAATCGGGACCCTGAGCATGCGCCCAGCCACAGAGCAGCTGGCAGAATCTCCAGGGAGACATGTGTGTGGTTTCAGCTACGGCGTTGGTTACCCAGAGGGAGACGCTGCCGCACTTCACTGCTGGGAGCCCTGCCCAGCCCTTGCCAGACTGAAAACCAGATCCTCAGAGGCAGCAGGTTTTGCATGGTGTGGCCTGTGTTCACCCATATCCTTCCTTCACTGAGTTGGGGCCACACCGATCATTCAATACCGAACAAGCATGCCAGGCGTGGGCCTGCCCTAAGGGCTTGGCACGTGTGGGTGCCTCGACATGGAACAGTTCCAGTCTTGTGTAACACAGTTTCTGTTTCAGATC